>NW_026706810.1:761549-1068766 GCF_029867415.1 Vicia villosa | reverse complement strand
ACTTTTCAGCGCGCCAAGGTGGCCCTTCCCTCAAATCTTATTCGCTGGTCAATCCAGCGTGGGCCCCTGCAAAGACTTTGAATCCCCTTGGATTCAGTGTACACCATCATACCATGCACCTACAAATCTGTGCCCTTGGATCAATCTCAAAGCCAATCCAACGCCTCACACATGCAAGCTCACCATGCTCCTTCATTAATTGCCACACCAGATCAGTATCCTTATATTTTTAATTTTATTTTCTATTTTTATTTTAGTTTCTTTGATAAATTAATTAAAAATAGTTAAAAACTTCCAAAAATTCCACAAAAAAATATTTTAAACTTCTAAAATAATATATTATTTTATGAAACAAAAATATTTTATTTTTCTTCAAAATTTCAATATTTTTCATAATTAATTAGTATGTATTTGTATATTTGCTTATTAATTATTTTAATTAGTCAAAAAATCATAAAAAAAAAATTGTTCTTTGTGTTAAATATTGTTTATATATCATAAACTAATTTTGTACATATTTAGGATAATTTTCTCTTTAAGTTTTAATTATTTGTGTAATTATTTGCATAATTATGTTTTGATTAACTTAAAATATCCAAAAACAAATTTCAAAAATTCCAAAAAAATTAGTTTTGTTCTAAAATCAATTAACAAACATTTTGTACATATTTTTAAACTTATTTGCTAGGTTTAATCATATTTCCATCTTTTCTTTATTTTAAATTAATTAATAATGCATTAATTATATTTAAAATAAATCACAAAAATACAAAAATATGCCTTTTATTTCTTGCAATTTAAAATTCCTAGATAAATGTATAGGATGTCAAATTCATGTAAATAGGCTAGTTTACATTTCCCGCACAATCGATGTAATAGCGTAGATTTACTTTCTGCACTTTACATTTCCGCATTTTAATTTCCAGCACCCATATAAACTGCGTGTATGTCAAAGATAAAACTGAACCGTCAGATCACTAACTTCAAAGATAAATATCTGAATTCAATCACAATCACATTTGCACCTCCTAGGGTAACCCCTTTTCACTCTTTTCAAAATCAAAGTTACATTTCTACTGTTTCGAGTACAAAATCGAACCTTTTGTTTATATCCGACGAATGGATAGATTTTTAAAGGGAACAAGGATAAAGACCTCCTAACTCAGGGTAGACCTCCTAGTTTGCTTGCTCAAAATCAAAACAAACAAAATTCTCATACACTGTTGTTTTTTAAAACGAATTTTCCAAAAGACAATATTTTGTATACATCCAAACACGGATCATTACAAAATTAACGATCTTTTCAAAACATCTTTCGAAAGATAAACAAGCATTTGTATATATCCGCACAAGGATCATTACAAATTCTATTTGCAAAGGTATTTCAAAAACACAGTTAAAGCATTCCGAATCAATTGAAAAGTAAAGCAAATGAGCTAAGCAAACTAAAGAGCCCATGGATAACCATGGATACAAAGGGTGCTAACACCTTCCCTTTGTATAACCTACCCCCTTACCCAGAATCTCTCAAAGGTCTTTTTTCTGTTTCTTTTATAAACCTTTCCTTCATTGGATAAAATAAAAGGTCGGTGGCGACTCTGTAAACTTTTTCAAAAGTGACGCGAAAGCGTCCGATCGACAAAAAAGAGTCAGTTCACGTATCCCACCCACGGAGGGGTATGGCCCGAAAGGACGGTCCACAGACTCATATATATCATAGGCTGTTTCCCTGTTTGATATTTTCTCATACTCAACATGAGAAATAGCATTCAGCAAAACAGTTCTGCATTTATGATGATTCCTGAAATGCTTCTTTTGATCATCATTCATTTCTTGCCTTGTCAGCTTTACGCCTCTGGCATTTACAGGATGTTTGTAACCATCCATCAGAAGATCCCATAGATCACCATCTAGACCCAGAAAGTAACTTTCCAGTTTATCTTTCCAGTATTCAAAGTTTTCACCCTCAAATACCGGCGGTCTTGTATAACCATTGTTACCGTTGTATTGCTCAGCAGAGCCAGATGTAGATGCAGGTGGATTTGTCGGAGTTTCACCAGCCATCTTTTAAATGAAGCGTTTTTCTCTTCCTGAATCTTTTCTAAACACGGTTAAGTGCTTGCACCTTAGAACCAGGCTCTGATACCAATTGAAGGATAGAAAAACACTTAGAAAGGGGGGGATTGAATAAGTGTGACTTTAAATCTTGGACGATAAAAATAAATTGCACAATTATTTTTATCCTGGTTCGCTGTTAACGAAGCTACTCCAGTCCACCCCCGCAGAGATGATTTACCTCAACCTGAGGATTTAATCCACTAATCGCACGGATTACAATGGTTTTCCACTTAGTCCGCAACTAAGTCTTCCAGAGTCTTCTGATCACAACTTGATCACTCCAGGAACACTGCTTAGTTCACTCCTAAGACTTTTCTAGAGTCTACTGATCAACACGATCACTCTAGGCTTAGTTCACTCCTAAGACTTTTCTAGAGTATTCTGATCAACCTGATCACTCTAGTTACAAACTGCTCAGCCAACTGCCAAGACTTCCTAGAGTATACTGATCACACGATCACTCTAGTTCCTTACAACTTAATGTAATCTATTCAAGAGTTTACAAATGCTTCTTAAAAGCTATAATCACAAACTGTGATATTTCTCTTACAGTTTAAGCTTAATCTCACTAAGATATTACAACAGCAATGTAGTGAGTTGATGAAGATTCTGAGCTTTGATTTGAACAGAGTTTCAGCAAGTTTGATATAAGTTGTTTTGGTGCAGAATCGTTAACCTTGCTTCTCATCAGAACTTCATATTTATAGGCGTTGAGAAGATGACCGTTGAGTGCATTTAATGCTTTGCGTGTTCCGTACAGCATTGCATTTAATGTTATACGCTTTTGTCAACTACCTCGAGCCTTGTTCACGCTGTGTCTACTGACGTTGCCTTTAGTAGCTTTAACGTTCCTTTTGTCAGTCAGCGTAGTCTGCCACGTGTACTTTCTTCTGATCTGATGTTTGTGAATATAACGTTTGAATATCATCAGAGTCAAACAGCTTGGTGCATAGCATCTTCTGATCTTCTGACCTTGAAGTGCTTCTGAGCGTGATACCATCTTCTGATGCTTCAGTGCTTCTGATCTCATGTTCTTCTGATGCTTCCATAGACCCATGTTCTGATTCTGCTTCGACCATCTTCTGATGTCTTGCCAGACCATGTTCTGATGTTGCATGCTGAACCATTTGAGACACATCTTCTGAGCGCTGAATTATGCGTACTCTTTATATATTTCCTGAAAGGGAAATTGCATTGGATTAGAGTACCATATTATCTTAAGCAAAATTCATATTATTATTATCATCAAAACTAAGATAATTGATAAGAACAAATCTTGTTCTAACAGTATAAAGGTTTCTATTCAGAAAACAAGTGTATTTTGAAATGAGGAGAAACCTCCTTTATATAGGAAAAAACATGGCTTAAAAAGGGAACATTCCATGGGCTATTTTAATGAGTTAATCGATTAAACCTATGTATTAATCGATTAACCACGGTAAAATAGTAAAGATTGAAATTCTACCTCGATTAATGGTTAGCAGTCCCGTTAATTGATAAGGAGACGTTACACTCTGATCCAATCAATTAAATAGGCCTCTTAATCGACTAGACAATGCATTTTACCTTCCTAATTGATTAACTAAGATTCTAATCAATTAAGCGCTTGACCCAAATTGATTTTAACAAGCTTTATCAAAAAAAAATAGGAGGTTTGAAAACACATTGTGTGTGTATGTGTCTGTGTGAATTACCTTAATACCTTAAAACTTACTCTTATTTCTTTTACAATTAAATTGATCAACACTAAAATTTTGTTTATCAAATGTCAAGATGTCTAACACAATGTTGCAACAATGTGTATGTGTCTGTGTGAATCACCTTAATACCTCAAAACATACTCTTGTTTCTTTTACAATTAAATTGATCAAGACTAAAATTTTGTTTACCAAATATCAAGATGTCTGACTAAATGTTGCAATAATGTGTATGACAAGATTAGTATGTAATCAGTAAAATAACGATAAGTAAAATGAAATAAGGAATTATTAATCCAGTTCGGTGTAAAACCACCTACGTCTAGAGGGCATTAACCCAAGAAAGAAAATTTATTCTTAATAGTCAAAAACACAAATGCATTTGATTCAAACTCTCTTAGTTAAATGTATTTTTTCCTAGTACTACACCCCCCACACACACACACACACTTCATTTTTTTTCAAACACTCTAACAAGTGTTTGAAAAGTTACATTAGAATAAGAATGATGGAATGAATTACAACTCAAAATACTATATTTCTTAACATAGGAATAAGACTTACGAATAGAATATGACAATATAAAACAAAACAAAAAAAGACTTAAACAACTAAGCATGCCATGCTTTAATTCTCAATGTCTGAGTCTTTACAATGGAGACGTCCTCCCTAAATAACAACAAGATCCAACTCTAAAAACCATATGGGTTTGTATCTTTAAGCGGAATGAATCAATCCCACAATCCAAAGAAACAATTCTTCATTAAGTTGATTGGTAATAAATGATTAGACAAATATTTATCATATCATATTTGTTCTTTTTAAATCTTTGTGTGTGATCTTTTGGGAAAATTTTCATTTTCCAAAAAGTGCATAATACAATTAAACAAGACTAGACAAATATAGAAACAAATTTTTAATCACCGACGAGATTCACTCTGTGCAAACTAGCTTCTGGGTGAGACATAATGTCTCCAAAACTATGGAAAGTTATGCTCCATGTGTTGCTTCTTGGTGTAAACTCATAGAGACAAAATGTCTCACACAATGTCATGATATCTTTCTCCACAAGTTAGTTATTAAAATGACGCCAATTAGATGTAACAAAAATCCCCCCTTTAGCCAATTTTTAGGTAAATACAACATGCAATATGTGCTGCATAATGTTACATGCATACTTCACGACATGATTAAGCTATTATCAGAGTGCAACAAAAACATACATAACATGATAAAATACTTAGAAATCCATAACTTAACATGTAGTCATAACAAAAGGTTATAGATACACATGTAGAAAGAACAACAAACATTTTCTGAGGATCAAAAAGCTTGTCTTGCATAAAGTCATCATCATTAAACTATTAGTAACATGACCAGAAATATCCAGAGATTAACGGGCTAGGATGGGCATAAGCCATAAAAGTAAACCTAAAAGATGGAACCAAACCAACAAATGGGTACTAAGATTCATTATCCAGCCCATAGAGCAATTACCAAAATAAAACAGGGGAAGCTTATAGGGATGTCTTTCAACATGAATCTCTTTAAAATCCAGGATAGAAGCTAACATTTTTTCACTTTCTTGTCGTATAGATGATAAGGATTCATCTACCATGAATTGATTATAGGAAACCTGAATCTCAACCAGATTCATCTACCGGGAATGAATGCACCTTTTCAACCGGCTTTTTAAACCCCCCTATCAAAAGGGACGAATCCACTACTGTAATCAAGCTCCTTTCATAAAGTCACCAATTGGTTCTTCAAGTATAGCTCTTCTTAGAAAAATCACATTCCTTGTATATATATGATCCTGCCTCGTCAAATAATGGATTTGAGTCCAAAGATATGATCCCTTTCCTTCCAGAACCATTCACATTATCATAATAAGCCTTGAAATACTTAATACTTTGCCTCAAAGATACCAAACTATAATCATTTGAATAGTTGGGATGCTTTTATTTTTTTAAAATGAAAGTAAAACGTTATAGTCAGCTTACCCTATGTACTGTTATATTTGCAAATGTACCTTCCCTAGAGAGACAGTTTGGGACCGCCTAGGAAAGGGTAATGACGCAAGGCCGCCTGAAAGGAAGTGACGCCTCACCCTTATGTTTTCCTCTCCCCTAGGGAGTAAAAGCTTGGAATAAGACGTGTCTTGGATAAAAAAAGAGTCATAGTTTTTACTGACCCACATTTTCCTACCGTCAAACGTGAAATATACCTACTAGGGCCTCTAAGTCTCCCTGTCCTTGCAAGGAGAACACGCACACAGTTATACTTTTTTGACAGTTCACCCTCCTTATTCTATCACCGGTGTTGGAAGACATTAACAAAGGCCCAATTAACCATATGTAAATGTGAAGGAGTGATAAGAAAATGGTTCAAAATGCTGACTTCAAAATCATTGAAGGGAAGGCGATAGGCGATGAAAGAAAATAGGCATTTGTGAAAATGGAATATGTACCCATCACATTGACTGCGAATCCTCTTTTCTTCATCTGGGGTAAAACACTCTCTAATCATTCGTAAGACCCACGTCATTCAAAACTTGGTTTAATACGACGTGTCCTTGCTTGGGTTGCTATTATGGGGGTCAAGTTGACGGGATCAGTTGGCATGGCATTTACTACGGTTTGGAATTGATAGAAGTTATACATGTTGGAATTTGCATGGTGAGAAAAGTAACGGGAATGTTGAATCGATGTATAATACGACGTATGCTTCAAACGATGATTGCACAAACACATAAGACTATGATCGAGTCGAAGAGATTGCATAAGCGCTTGAAGAAGATCTTGAGGATTGTCCCAAAATGTACGAGAGGTTGGTAAGCGATGCAAAGAAACCGTTGTATGATGGTTGTACAAAATTCACAAGATTGTCTGCGGTGTTAAAGTTGTACAACTTAAAGGCGGACAATGGATGGTCTGATAAAAGTTTCACAGAGTTATTAGCCCTTATAAAAGATATGCTACCAGAGGATAATGTTCTTCCCAATCGAACGTATGAGGCCAAAAAGATGTTGTCCTCTATTTGCATGAGCTATGATAAGTTACATGCCTGTCCAAACAATTGCGTTTTATTTCGAAACGAGTATGCAACGTTGAATGAGTGTCCTAAATGCAGTGCCCCTCGATATAAGAAAAATTTGTCTCCGGCAAAAGTCTTATGGTATTTTCCTATAATTCTGAGATTTAGACGCATGTATCGTAGTGAAACCGATTCAAGACACTTGACTTGGCATGCAGATGAAAGAATTATTGATGGAAAGTTGCGACATCTGGCAGACTCACCACAGTGGATAAAAGTTGATAATGATTATCCTGAATTTGGAAAAGAAGCAAGAAACCTTCGCTTGTCATTGTCTGCTGATGGAATGAACCCGCATGGTATTCAAAGTATCTCGCATAGCACCTAGCCTGTGATTCTTATGATTTATAACCTACCTCCGTGGCTATGTATGAAGTGTAAGTACATGATGTTATCTATGTTAATTTATGGGCCTAAATAACCAGGGAATGACATAGACGTATACTTGGTACCCTTAATAGAAGATTTAAAGTCTTTGTGGGAGAACGGTGTGGAGGTTTATGATGGGTATAGGAAAGAAAGTTTCAACTTGAGGCCGATGTTGTTTGGAACAATTAATGATTTTCCAGCATACGGAAATCTATCAGGGTACAGCAATAAAGGTCAAAAAGTGTGTCCTGTTTATGAAGATGAAACCGATACGACACGATTTGATCTTTGTCAGAAGAATGTCTTTCTCGGTCATCGTAGATTCTTAAATTCTAATCATCACTACCGTGGGTGGAGAAAATCATTCAATGGAAAGGCCGAACAACGTAGAGCCCCGCCTTTTTTGACAGGTGATCAAATTTTTGAAAAGGTGAAAGATATGAGCACTCAGTTTGGCAAGCTTTTTGCACATTTACTTGTCAAGGGTGGGTGGAAGAAGATGTCAATTTTTTTTTGAACTTCCATATTGGAAGTCGTTGTACGTAAGACATTTCCTCGATGTTATGCATATTGAAAAAATTGTATTTGATAGTGATCGGAAAAATAGCAAGTGTACTATTTTCACCGATGTAGTAATAATTGGTTTTAACCCAAATATCGATCTCGAGGACTACGTAGGAAATACTGCTTCTTAATCTTAATTCAATTGAACAAAAACAATAGTTTGTGTGGAATAAATCCGTACACATAAATAAAAGCGGAATAATAAAGTTGGTTCTTTTTACTGTAAAAAACATGCTAGGGTGAGTGGTTGCTTTGGCTTGCAACAACCCTGAATTCAGATCTCTTCAACAAGTTCATGGTATTCTATTACCAAACCTCTAGGAAGTTTTCCCCTAAGTCCTTAGTGGGAAAACCTTTGGTCTTTCAACCTAATACCTAAGTCCTTAAGGAAATAAGCTGAAACCAAGCCTTTATTTTATCAAGATTTAATTGGTGATTTTAGGGTATCCCTAGTCCTAGGTGATATCTACTATAATCAAATTATGCACAAACCCTAACAACTACAGTCTTGTACTTGTTAGCCGTAGATTAATCCTTATTTGACCGATAAAGAAAACATTAAGAACATTGCATAATTTCACTGAATAACATAAACCAATGTATTGATGAAATCAAGAATTCAGAGTCATTACATAAACCAAATCAGGACCACCCCCCTAGGGGGGTTTAGCCTCTCATAATATTCAAGAAACACAAAGCAAAGAATTTAGACATTACAAAGATAACTAGGAACTTTGATATTCAATGGTGTCCACCGTTTAATCTCTCCGTCTCCGAAACCCTTGATGAAGCTATCTTCTCCTCTTTCTGGAATTCTATCGTACCATGCAAAAAGTGCCTCTCCTCTTGTCTCCAAATCACTTTTAATTTGTTCTAGGTTTTCAGGTCCAAGACAGAACACCCAAAATGCCCCTGGTGCTTTAAAAATAACAAAATAGAAAAATTCAGAATTTCTGTCCGCACCAGCTGACACGGCCGTGTCAGCTTCTGCCACTTTTGGGGAGAATCCTTCAGCGGGTTGGACACGGCCGTGTCACTTGACACGGTCTGGCCGTGTCAGCCTCTGCCTTTAGAATTTGGCTTTGACTTCAACATCAAAGTTGTACCCTTTCCGTTAGCGAAATTTTGCCACCGGAACCGCGTCATTCCGAGTTACGAAGCTCTAGTTATGATCAAAATACTACACGCATGTCACGATTTTCAGCTTCTTTTACACCAACACTTGTGAAATTTCCATCTGATCCAGAATTAACCTACAACCACCAAGTAGAGAGATCAAAAGCATCTTAAAAGACATGATAAAGGGCACAAAAACATGATGCAAGCAATTAACAAATATTAAAGGAATCAATGAAAAACTCTTGAAAACAACCACAAAGTGTTACCACATATGACGATCTTATGCCGAATTTATGACGAAGTTAAGTAGAAATGGTGACCGATCACAACCTCAAACTTATATCATTGCTTGTCCTTAAGTGATGCAAGAGATCAAACCGAGGTCACCTTAAAATTTTCTTTTCCACAAAATAGTCGATGTCTTTCGTAACTTACTTCCCTTTCTTGATTAAGCTTTTGGACTTATTGAACCTTGTTGTCCATCACACTTCACAACAGAGTGTATTTCACCTGCGAACTTTTCACACTTCTCACATTGTCTCTCGGGGTTAGAGTGATTTTCGCACAACATCACGATATGCAATATCAACCCTTGACTTTGCATACATCCTACTTTCACTACACAAAAATAATTCACACACTTTTGAGGACTTTTTAGGTTGTAACGGGGCTGAGGTGGAGGGAAGGATAAACAAGGAATTGATATGCAAATGGTTTGTGAACTAGCACTTATGTTACTCTTCTTGTCTTTGTGTTCGGTTTTGTGTGAGGGGGTTTCTTCTTAGACTCTCCTTTTTACCTAATTATCGGGTAACCAACATCGTTCGAGTCTTTCAAATCTTTTTAGGTAAGTGTTTCAAACTATTTTTTTCTTTTTTTTTCTTGTGCTTTACACACTTTTCTTTTCTTTTTTTTTCATATCACACTTGCCCTTTATTTTCTTAAGCACTACCCCAAACTTACAATTTCACACATATTCAAAAGAAACAATAATTACACAAGTGCCAAACAAAGATGATAGAATTATGGTTAAGGATGACATGTGTGGGTTGAAACAAACAAGGGGGAATGGCTCAACAGGTTTAACGAGGGATAAAACATAAATAAATGAAGGACTGAAAGGTTCTGGGGAGAACAAACAAGTGCCTCAGTGTGTGATTTCATATTTGTACTGTGTCGGTAGGACAAACGCAAAATTAGAGAGATAAAGTCATACCTGATTTCACTCTCATGATGATCTTTACATGTGTTTGGATTTTTATGTTCCTCACCATGTAGGCTAAGTTGCAGCTTCAACACACCCTTTATGTCATGTGACTTTCCTTTCCGGCTCGATTTCACCACTTACCTTCTCAGTCCAGTTCTTCAAGTTGCGTCCGACACTTTCGGCTATGTCCACTTCCAAAGTACCTCGAGCGATTAAGTTCAGGTTGCACCATTTATCCACTAACTACCATTCATCATTCATTCGGCATCCATCACTCAATCTATAACATAATGTCAACACAACACACAAACAAAAACAAAAATGGAAAACAACTAAAAGCAAATGCAAAGAACCCCTCCCACACTTGAACTAAACATTGGCCTCAATGTTTTAGAACAAGCCTTGGAGAGGTTACTTACAGAGGGTATTGCACTCCAATGATCACTTCCGAGCTTTCACTAGAGATGCCCTCTTTTATTTCCTGAAAATAAAACAAACAAATAGAGAAATTAATTATTAAAACCGTGGGTTGCCTCCCACGGAGCGCTTCGTTTAACGTCGCATGGCTCGATGGTCCGTTACCCTTAATTATGGAGGGTATTTCCTTTTCCAATCCTTGTTGCTTGCCACTTCCGCCACCACGAACTCATGAAGATGAAAAGCATGGACAACTTTTCTCTTCAATTCACTTCCCACATTCTTCTTCTCGCCTTGCTCTTTCTCTTCCACCTTCTTTTTGACTTCCTTAGCCTTCTTAGGACTTTTGATAGTTACATAATTTGGTTCCACCCTAAAGGCTATGCTTGAAACTTTTTCTTGGAGATGTTTAGGACTTTTGTCTTCTCCCTCACTTTCGATCATACCAACAGAAGCTTGATCATGTACACCTGCACTTTGTTTCTTGACTTCTAACATCTTCAAGGTTACTTCTTCATCAAATGATTTCACCGTTAGTGTCCCTTTCTCAATGTCAAAGTTGCAACGACTTGTTAACAAAAAGGGTCTCCCAATAAGGATAGGAGTTTCTTCATCTTCAGGAATGTCCATGATGTGGAAGTCAACAGGGAATACAAACTTATCAATCTCCACCAGTACATCTTCAGCTACCCCATATGATTTCTTGATGGTGTGATCAGCGAACTTTAATTTTGTCTCACTTTCGCTTATCTTTCCCAATTCAAGCTTTTTGAAGATAGATAGTGGCATTAAACTCACACTAGAACCAGAATCAATGAGTACCTTTTTAAACATTCTGTTCTTGATTGTGCATGGTATCGCCACTGCTCCAGGATCTTTCTTCTTGATGGGGATCTTCCTTGCTGGCGAGACTATACCACACTTTTCAGTTGCAATTTCTGGTTCTCCTCCCACGGGTCTCATTTTAGCAATCACCTCCTTCATAAATTTCTTATACAACGGCATGTGCTCAAGTGCTTCAAAGAAGGGGAGATTGACTTCTAACTTTTTAAACAAAGCTGCAAACTTCTCAAACTCCTTTTCTGTTGAATTCTTCTTTGTCACTCTAGAAGGAAAAGGTAGCTTGATTGTCGGTTTAGCATTTTTCTTATTTTTCTCTTCAAGTTGCTTAACCGGTGGTATCACAATTTCGGGCTCTTTCACATTCTCTCTTATCTCCAAATCTACCTCAATCACCAAGGGATCATCCCTTTCCTCTTTTTCTTTTTCTGATTCTGCCACTTTCTTACTCCTTGTAGTAACAGCATTAATCTTCTCTTCGTCTTTTGGATTTTTCACAGTTGAACTCGGAAAGGTACCTTGTGCCTGTAGAGTGAGATGCTGTGCTATTTGACCCACTTGAACTTCCAGATTTTTGATCGAAGCTGTGGTGTTCCTGTGGTTGTTTCTGGTTTCTTCTTGAAACTGAGAGCATTGTCCAGCCAATCTCTCAATAGCTACTTCCCACTCTGCCTTTTGAGGATTTTGTTGTTGATCTTTCCAAGAGAAGTTGGGATGATTCTTCCACCCTGGATTATAGGTGTTAGAATATGGGTTGTTTTGCCTTAAGAACTTGATTTCTTCAATTTGCTTGGGAGTAGTGTAATACGGTGAACTGACTTTTATAATCGAAATGTCGCGGTTAAGCAAGAGTCGCCACCGACTTTTATTTTATCCAATTGGAAAGGAAAAAAGAACAGGAAAGACCTTTGAAAGATTTTGAGTTCGGGGGGTAAGTTATACAAAGGGAAGGTGTAAGGCACCCTTTGCATCCATGGTTATCCATGGGCTCTTAATTGCTTAGCTCACTTTTGTATTGTTTGAAATGTTTGAAAAGGAGGTGTGAAAAGTAAAAACTTTGAAAAAAGAACTTTAGCTTGTGAATAAGCGTAGTCTTTTTAAATTTGATTTGAAAAGAGTGGGAAAAGAGTTTTGAATTTTAGAGCAAGCAATTAATAACAACTACCCTAAGTTTAAAAGTTTTGTTCTTTTAGCTTTTCAGGTGAAAGGATCTATCCATGCCATAAGAGGCAGGAAGTCTTTCAATTGGATGTTTGAAGGGTCATCGAGAAATTATCATTCGCCACAAGACTGTCCCTTGCCATAAAGAAGGCAGGTAGTCTAAGGGAAGGACATAATAGTCATTTAATATCTTTAGGCATCATGCGAGGATACCTTAGCAATTTGGGACAATCATCTTTTAAGGCAACATCGAGGGAGTTTCAATAACTTTGAAGGCGACAGGCAACATTGCTTTAGGTATCCTCGGAATCGAGGGACTTTGACTATTAAACTTTTAGAGGCAACAGGCAACAACAAGGCAACAGTATAAGGCAACAAGGCAACCAGAGGGATTACCCTAAAGGTGCGTGTGTGGCACAATCAGGTGGTTAATTCAGATATTTATCTTGTAATTAGCTATCTACTTCTGTTAAAGGCTTGCACTCCCTAGGATTACTAACCACGCAGTTAAAAATGAGCAGAAATTAAAGGCGAAAAGATAAATGTCCTACGCTATTATAATAAACACCTGCGGGATGGGGGAAATTAAAAGACAACAAAAATAAGAGGGATGAATAATTATCTTGAGCCTTGATCTTCCTCGAACCCTTGATCAACTCTACAAATTAAGAGAAAATAAATAAGGGGTGAGTGTAAGAGAAGTTCCTTAACAGATAAGTAAACCCTAGTTGAACCTATAAGGCAAATGTAACACCTAATAAAAATTAATTTTAAGAAAAAGAATCAGAACTTAGCTTTTTGATTGGCATGACGCGTAATCGGAAGATCTTGGTTAACCCTGAAATTTGAACAAAGAAAGAAAAAAAAAGTTAGTGCATTGACTGATCTAAACCCTAATGGAAAAAACCCTAAAAAGGTTTACAAACCCTAACCCTAAAAAGGTTTACAAACCCTAACCCTAAAAGAAAACTTATTATGACCTACAGGGTTTGTAAGGCTAAAAGATAAAAGATGTATTAATGGATAACACCTACCATTGACAATGACTAGTGATCATGATTAATTCAGGGTTTAAAAGCATAAACATTTTAATTAGCCCCAAAAATAATTATTAACTAAAAACTTAATTAAATTATTTATTGTAAAAGAAATTTTAATATTACGAGAAAAAATTGAACTTTCGATTAATTAATGGTCATATGAAATTATTATAATAATATGTTTAAATAAAATAATCTAAATAAAAAGCAAAAAGAAATAAATAAAGGCTTGTGTATAAAATAAAAATAAAATGAAAAGAAAAAATAAAATAAATAAAGAAACTTAGCTGGATATTCTGGTGTGAAGCGCTCTTGCTGGTACATGGTACATCCTCAATGCTGGAGTCGTTGGATCTGAGGATGCAGCGATCATGGGGTTGGAATTGAGAGGCGTATAATTGAATGCAGCATCTCTTTGAGGGAGCATGGTGGAGATCATCTGTGGGAACCCTTGGATCTGGCTCCTGGGATGATCGGATGGTTGACAATTGAAGGTAAATTATGGGCATAAGGGGATGTGTGGCACAGGATTACTAATTAAACACTTTGTTAAAAATTGATGTATGCATGTGGGATTCGAACCCAGTCCCTGGCCTTGCTGATGCGTCATCCTCTAACCATTCCTGCTGCTTCAATTAGTTGTTAATATAACACCCAAACTAATTAAAATAAGAAACAAGAAAAATAAGAAAAAAACAAAAACTGAGTCAGTCGTGGGTCCCTGCGTCACCGTCCCAGCCAATAGCGCGCGGAGAGAGGAGTTGAAAGGTTGACTGGCGAATGATGTAGTGCCACACGTGGGGAGAGAGGAATTGTTGACAATTGACCAGCCAATGGAAATCCTCCCAGCCGCCACGCACGCCGTCCAAAGACTTCCTTCATCTTCCTCAAATTTCCAGTCTTTTATTAGCTAGGAAATTGCTTCGGTTCTACCATGGATTTTTACATACCATTGCTTGTAGCTATTTTCTGAAAAAACAAGAAACTCAAACAACACGTTAAAAGAACACACACAGTGCCTAGATTACCAAAACCGCATGCCACGAATTCAATGGCGGTGTTCTTTTGGCTTAAAACGTCCTGTAAGAGGAGATCCGAAGATTATCTCCTTCAAGCCCTAGCCATGGCAATTCCATGGATATGCATCTAAACTCTCTGCAAATGGTTTTAATTGCCTCTAAACTTCACCCTGAACTCAAATATACTGTTAGATTAAATTTAAATGCGATAAATCATGAGCCATGAATTTCAAGAATGTGAATGAATATGAGGCATGAAAACACGCATTATAAATAGCATGGGGCCTATGTAGTGGTTCATTCTCACCCTAAATTACCTCAGGAATCGATTGGAATGGTTGTTTGGACTTGAAGGTGGCTGAAAAGATGAACACGAGTTGCACTTTTCTTTTGAGAATTTTTGCACTTGGAAGCCCTAGTTTCCTCACCTCTTTTTTTCGTCCCCTTGCTTGTAGTGATGTTATGAATATATAAGGGATGGAATTAGGGTAAAAAACTTGCTTGGAAATCAAGTTGATTTGTGAGAAAAAATTTGAAGATGATTTGATTGAAAACTCATTCAAATCTTTCTATTTTTGCTTCATTCTCTTTCCAATCAATCTTTCACGAAATTTTTAACCAAATATTTGATTTTGGGATAGTGGATATGATTGGAGAATAAATCCCATGATTTAAATCAATTATTTCATGTTTTATTTGATTTATTAATATTTAAATGAATAAAATTCACATAAATAAAAATAAATGTTGTAAAAACAAAATAATTGGCTTAAAAGAATTTATTTGGCCCATAGACACGTTTGAAGTCCAATAGTTAGGCCCATTAGCTCAAAAACACAAAAATTATGCAATTAGGATTTTATGATTTTCTTGAAATTTGACCAACTTCTGAGCCTCATATCTCCTTCAATTTTTATTGTATGGAAGTGTTCTTGGACTTTTTGGAAAGCCCAAGATATCCTCTACAACCTCCTTTTGGTTTCGTCTCAATTGAGTTTACCATGTTCAATTTATGAGCTTTGAAAAAAACGACTTTTTGCGATCCTTTAGGAGGACCTGTAATGTTTTGGCTCATATCTCCCAAATGGTGCATGTTTGGCCTTGGCATGTGAGAGACAAAGTTGCAGAGAATTCAATTTCCTTCAAAATGAGCTTTGGATGGAAAATTTCTGAGAAAGTATGAGAAAGATATGGCTGGTCAAAGTTCTGTTGACTTTCACCTAAAAAACCCTAATTTTAGAATTCAGGTTCTTGATGATTTTGGAGCTTTTCTTGATAAATCATGGCCAACCTTTGATCAAATGATGAATCTAACATTAAAATGTTGATGTTGACTAAAAATCAGGAATTTTGACTGTGGTTTGACCCTAGTTTGACTTTTAGGTCACCCAGTCGATTATTGATCGTTTGAGCAGTAGACTGAGCAAACTTGTGAATCAGAGCTTGAAACTTGGCATGAGGATCATATGAGGCATTTGAGAGACCATCGAATCCACTTGAGGTATCAGAAGTTCAAATTCCTTTATTAAATCTGGAACCTTAATTTTGGAGGCTATTGTTTAGGAGAGATGTCTTTGAGTTTTGATCTTGACTTGAGTTTGAATAAGAGGAATGAGATGGGCAAATTTTGGGGTATGACAAGTAGCAACACAATACACAGTTTGGTGAGGGCCATTACAAATTTCACAGATTACAGGTTGAGCGTGTTGGACTTGAGCAACCTGTTGAGTACCTATATTCATAGCCTTTAATCTCTTTTCTACCTCTGCAGCTATAGCATCTTCAACCCGAATTTTGTTGGTGTCTAGCTTCAAATCAATGACTCCTTCAGGTTTGCTCGTATACCTGTCATACAACTCCAAATGCTCACTTGCAGCTATTGCTTCAATGATCTTGATGATACCAAAGGCTGTTGTGAAATTTGTTGAGCCTCCAGCTGCTGTATCGATCAACTGCTTTGTCTTGATTCTGAGCCCGTTGACAAACATTTGCATCTGTTCAGTTTTGTCCATATTATGTGTTGGACATGCCACCAGATTCCTCTTGAACCTTTTATAGGCATCGCCCAAAGACTCCCCCTCCTTTTGCTTGAAGTTCAGAATTTCATACCTTTTTCGTAAAAAGACTGACGCTGGAAAATATTCATTCAGGAAAGCCTTTTCCATCTCTTCCCACGATGTGATACTACCCGCTGGTAGAGAATAGAACCACTCTTCTGCCTCTTCCGCTAGAGTGAAAGGAAACATCCTAAGCCTCTTTGCTTCTTCCGTGTGACCGTCAATATTTAGAGTGGTGCCCATGGTCAAAAATCTCTGTAGATGCTTGTTTGCGTCTTCGTTAACCTTTCCGGTGAAAGGTTTTCTTTCAAGCTGATTAATGGTGCTTGGGTGCAGTTGAAAGTTGGCAGCATTTACCGGTTGGTTTACAATTGTTTGTCTTCCCCCCGGTGTATTTGCAACACCGTAGTCACCAAGGAGCCTCTCAGGAGGAGGAGGAGGATTTTCACCCATGACTTCTTCTTCACTTTCAAAACCTGAACCTGAATGAACTGTAACAATCTCTTCTTCAGATTCCCGCTTAGCCGACCGAGCTTGTCTACGCCTTGCATGCAAAGTTCTTTCAATTTCTGCGTCAAAAAGAAATTCAGTTGAGGCCTTACCTCGCATACACAGATTAGACAAATATAATAATTAGAATGAAAATATAAAATAAAAAGTGCAGAAAATAAAATTTTAGTCGCAGAGCAACAAAATTTCAATTGAACTTAAGTTAAAAATCTGTATTTTGGCAGTCCTCGGCAACGGCGCCAAAAACTTGATCGGAAAAATAGCAAGTGTACTATTTTCACCGATGTAGTAATAATGGGTTTTAACCCAAATATCGATCTCGAGACTACGTAGGAAATACTGCTTCTTAATCTTAATTCAATTGAACAAAAACAATAGTTTGTGGAATATGGAATAAATCCGTACACATAAATAAAAGCGGAATAATAAAGTTGGTTCTTTTTACTGTAAAAAATATGCTAGGGTGAGTGGTTGCTTTGGCTTGCAACAACCCTGAATTCAGATCTCTTCAACAAGTTCATGGTATTCTATTACCAAACCTCTAGGATGTTTTCCCCTAAGTCCTTAGTGGGAAAACCTTTGGTCTTTCAACCTAATACCTAAGTCCTTAGGGAAATAAGCTGAAACCAAGCCTTTATTTTATCAAGATTTAATTGGTGATTTTAGGGTATCCCTAGTCCTAGGTGATATCTACTATAATCAAATTATGCACAAACCCTAACAACTACAGTCCTGTACTTGTTAGCCGTAGATTAATCCTTATTTGACCAATAAAGAAAACATTAAGAACATTGCATAATTTCACTGAATAACATAAACCAATGTATTGATGAAATCAAGAATTCAGAGTCATTACATAAACCAAATCAGGACCACCCCCTAGCATTCGGGGGTTTAGCCTCTCATAATATTCAAGAAACACAAAGCAAAGAATTTAGACATTACAAAGATAACTGGGAACTTTGATCTTCTATGGTGTCCACCGTTGAATCTCTCCGTCTCCGAAACCCTTGATGAAGCTATCTTCTCCTCTTTCTGGAATTCTATCGTACCATGAAAAAAGTGCCTCTCCTCTTGTCTCCAAATCACTTTTAATCTGTTCTAGGTTTTCAGGTCCAAGACATAACACCCAAAATGCCCCTGGTGCTTTAAAAATAACAAAATAGAAAAATTCAGAATTTCTGTCTGCACCAGCTGACACGGCCGTGTCACCTGACACGGGATGACCGTGTCGGCTTCTGCCACTTTTGGGGAGAATCCTTCAGCAGGTTGGACACGGCCGTGTCACTTGACACGGTCTGACCGTGTCAGCCTCTGCCTTTAGAATTTGGCTTTGACTTCAACGTCAAAGTTGTAGCCCTTTCCGTTAGCGAAATTTTGCCACCGGAACCGCGTCATTTCGAGTTACGAAGCTCTAGTTATGATCAAAATACTACACGCATGTCACGATTTTCAGCTTCTTTTACACCAACACTTGTGAAATTTCCATCTGATCCAGAATTAACCTACAACTACCAAATAGAGAGATCAAAAGCATCTAAAAAGACATGATAAAGGGTACAAAAACATAATGCAAGCAATTAACAAATATTAAAGGAATCAACGAAAAACTCTTGAAAACAACCACAAAGTGTTACCACGTATGACGATCTTATGACGAATTTATGACGAAATTAAGTAGAAATGGTGACCGATCAGATAGTGTTATTGCTACGTTACTCAATATACAAGGAAAGTCTAAGGATGGCCTTGGCATAAGGAATGGCATGGTAAACATGGAAATGAGAACTTAATTGGGACCCTTGACGAAAGGAAGACGAACATATCTGCCACCTGCTGTTTACACTCTATCTAGAAAGGAGAAGAAAACATTGTGTAAGTTCCTCAGTGAAGTTAAAGTTCCAGAAGGCTACTCATCAGATATTAGAAGAATTGTGTCCATGAAAGACCTCAAGTTAAAGAGTTTAAAGACGCATGATTGCCATGTTATAATGGAACATTTTCTACCAATAGGTATACGTTCTATTCTGCCAGAAAAAGTAAGAAGCACAATAATTAAACTGTGTTTTTTCTTCAGGTCAATTTGCAGTAAGGTGATCGATCCCGCGATCTTACAAACATTGCAAAAAGAGATAGTTGTTACTTTATGTGATCTTGAAATGTATTTTCCTCCCTCGTTTTTTGACATAATGGTTCATCTAGTCGTTCATCATGTGAAAGAGACACAATTGTGTGGACCATCTTATATGAGATGGATGTACCCTGCTGAACATTATATGGAAATATTAAAAGGGTACGTGAAAAATAGAATCGACCAGAGGGTTGTATTGCCGAACGATACGTTGTTGAAGAAGAAGTTGAGTTTTGTACTGAATATCTGTCAAATGTTCAATCAATTGGACTCTCCAAATCTCATATTGTCGGAAAAAAAAGAAGGAAAAAGGCTAATTGGAAATAAAGTTGTGACATAATAAATGGTCGAATGGGATCAAGTGCATTTGTATGTTCTGCACAATGAGATTGAGGTAGAGCCGTGTGTTGAAATGCACAAGGTTGTTCTCCGAGGTTTAAATCCGAATAGAAATGAGAATTGGATAGTAAGAGAGCACAATCGAAGTTTCATACCGTGGTTTAAGGAACATATTTATTCAAAAGTATCATTCAGATCCTGCTTCAGTAACAAAAAGGTTGAGATGTTTAGCATATGCTCCAAGTATAGTTGTGTTTTCTTATAGCGCATACGCAATTAATGGATACACATTTTATACCAAAGAACAGGATGATAAAAGTACTATGAAAAATAGTTGTGTTACCTTGGTAGCTGAAGCAATGCACATATCAAGTGCGAATGACTTAAATCCAAAATTTGCAAATTTTTCATATTTTGGGGTTATCGAGCGCATTTTGGTGTTTGATTACGCGAAGTTTCAGATTCCTCTATTTGGTTGCAAGTGGGTTGAAAATAATAATGGCATACGAATGGATAAGTCAGGACTTTTGCAAGTGGATCTCAATAGGGTGGGGTACAAAGACGAGCCTTTCATTCTAGCCTCTAAAGCTAAACAAGTGTTCTATGTCAATGATCTAACAAGTACGAAATGGTCTATCGTGCTTTTATCTAACAAAATAATTGATGAAAACATTGGAGATCAAGGTGATATTGGTGTTGGCATTCAATCCTTTCACATTCAAAATCACTTTTCACTCTCATACTAACTTGAACATTGAAATGTTAATCATGCATGACATCCCCCTCTCCAACATATCAGTAGCTCTGAACCACCGCAATAAACTTTAAATTCATACATTTCGATCAACTCTAACTCCCGTATGGAACATGTGTTATGTGATTCTTCAATTTTGTCTACTTAGAAGGTGTGTTCCATGGTTTCAAATTTCATCTGCAATATTGTTATGGTAATTACATCAACCATTTTAGCCATTTTAACACCTGTATAAATGTTCATTCTCATTTTCATTGTGGGCGGAATTTTCTCAAAAAATTATCCTTCCAAACATTCAATTTAATCTTAAGAATATTTTGTCCTTTTATGTCCCTAAGAGCCATGTATATCATGAACCTTATTATAAATCTCAGAATCATGAAAGAAATTGAATTCGGAAGATGGGGAACTCGAAATCATTCTGAAAATGAGAGAAAATTCACATAACAAATCTTGATTAACTAATCAATATACTAACAAACTCTAACTAACTTAATACACTCATCATAAAAATATATGTGGTATAAGCTAAAAAGTTTCTATGGTAAGTAAACATAAAATTATTTCACACTACAACGTGCATTGTAACATTGTATTGTGGGCAATCGTAATTTCAAACCATATTCTTCACCTAATATTAGGAATCATTTCTTGAAAATTAGATGTGGATAGATTTTTTAGGAGCATAAAACACTAAGCAAGTTTAACACATTGAAATATTAACAACCACACAAACGTGTTTAGAAAAATCTTCACCCAAAATCTTAGCACAATCTTAAAGTGATAAATATATGGATCATTTCCTTTATATACCATTAAGGTTCAAATTCAATTACACTATAATTGCTTACACGTAAAGAATAAGATGCAACCAAAGGTGATAAATAAACTTGAAGATAGAATATTGTCATAGAGACTGATATTTAAAACGATGGGAACTCAACATTAGATCCACATTTGCCATTAGGGAAAACTGGACAGTCAATGAAGTTTGATCCAGAAGTGTCCACACAGAGGTAAACTTGGTATAGCTGACTGTTACGAGATGAATCCACATTGCATTCGATGAATGGAGCAAACCCAACTCCCTTTTCTATTGCTCCTTTGATACTGCTCAAGCTGTAAGAACCTCCATCAGCTTGTATTCCTGCACTTGTAAGAGCATCAAGGAGGTTGGATTTTTGTTTCAAGTTGAGAGTTGTTTCAAAATAATCATGTTGTTTAAGGCTTGATTCTGAGCAAGTTCCATGCTTCTCCCATTCATGAGTCCAAAACTGAATTCCATTTCCACTTGGGCAGGCTAGTGTGGGCCAGTTCTTTAGTAAACTATTTTTAAGATCGGATATCTATAATAATCATATGCACCAACACAAGTGAGTAGAATGAAAACATGATATAAAAATGCTATTGGTGAATAATGAAAAAGTACCTGAGATTGATCAAAAGGGCTGTTGGGATTACAGTTAGATGGATAAGTACCATCTTTGTAATTAGGCCATAAACCATGAATACTAAAATCAGCAGCAGGTTTTCCACTTGTCGGGTAGCAGCAACTCTTCTGTGAATCACAAAATGACCCTGGCCACTGCAAATGCAAAATCACAAATAATTATTTCATAAAACTCATTTCTGAACTAAAATCATGTTCATGACTATTGAAATGAATTATATGTTACCTGTTGAACAAAGTAGAAGAAATCAAAATCTTGTTGTTGTGAAAGACATAGAATTGGTAATTGAAGAAGCAAGAAAAACTTAATTAAAATTGACCCTTTGGATTTGGACTCCATTTTTCAACTGATGTAATTCTCAAAAGGGTTAGTGGAAGGTTATTATGGTGTTTAGTGAGTGTGAGATTATGGAATGATTTGAATGGATAGATGTATTTATAGGAAAAAAGTGAAGAATCAAACAAAATTGAAAGTACAGTAATAAATTAAAAAGGTACTAATAGAGTATTGTAAGAGGATATACTTATCATGCAATAATAATTGTGTGGTTTCCAATTCCATGTGTAAACGCAACTTATGAATGTGACATGTCGGTGCTTCTTTTGGAGTAACTAATGTGTAAACGCAACTTCTGTGGTTTCCTCTCTTTAGTTACTGCTTTCATACTGGACGGTAGAATGGCGTGTGCCAATCGAAATTTGTTTGTAACTCTTGTTGTTGTTTCGAGTTATGGCCAAAACCAAAACAGTTATATACTTATATTGGTCCCAAAATAATCAAATAAATGTTTAAATCATCTAAAACAATTTATTATCATCAAGGCTTCAATGAGATCTTACTAATTTCTTCAAGTTTTATGGAAACAATGTATAATTATTAAGGCTTCAATAATCATTTAGTCCCTATAAATATGCGACCCTGCATTTTTAGTCTCTATAAAATTTTTGTTCAATGAATGGTCCTTCTAAAATTTTTATGCATGCAATTTCAGTCCTTGCAATTTTCTAAAATTTTTAAAACTGTTTGATTATCCTTTAATTTTTAAATTTTTGAATAATTTTTTTTATATATGTTTAGAATACTGTAAAATATTTATTTATCAAGTTTTAGAATTTTTTTAAAACGAGAAGAATTAAATATGAATTTTTCAAATTTCAAAAAATAATGATAAAAGTTATGAAAATCTCAACTTAGAAATTAAATTTTGAGTTTCTTTTTTTTTCAGGAACTTTTTAAAACATTAGGAACATGTCTGCAAAATAATCATTCTAAAATACACATTGGTTTGACAGTAGGGACTGAAACTAGGTGCATAGTAATTTTATAAGGACCATTCATTGAAGAAAAATTTTATAGGGACTAAAAATGCAGGGTCGCGTATTTATAGGGACTAAAAACGTATTTAACCCTATAATTTATGAAAATATATAAATACAATTAGGATGATAAAATTATGTTGGTAGTTTAGGAAACTAGGTTGTTAGTTAATTAAGCTTCAAATATGGTATATTAATAAAAGCACTTCATTCGTTTTTTACTAAGCAATTCAACTCAAAATTTGTTATGGAGCTTCTACTAAAAAAAATTC
The DNA here is from genome assembly GCF_029867415.1 of Vicia villosa. Taxonomy (NCBI): domain Eukaryota; kingdom Viridiplantae; phylum Streptophyta; class Magnoliopsida; order Fabales; family Fabaceae; genus Vicia; species Vicia villosa. Next base: position 1,045,289 of record NW_026706810.1, on the reverse strand, counting down.
ACATTTCTTATAATGAATCATCCAAATTAAAATGGTTCAATAGCGAGACTTAGGATCGGTTTGTTTCAGATTTAAAAAAATGGATTTTTTCTTTGTATTTTTAAAACTTAGTCAAAATTATAATTTTTTCAAAAAGTTGTATTTCAAAAATGATTTTTATGAAAATCTATTTGAAATAGCTTCAAAGTTAAGTGATTTTTTAAAATTTGATATCCAATTTTTTTCCATAAATAGATGAAATACCTAAAATCACATTTTAAAATAACTATTCAAACAAAATTTTCATTTGAAGCTTTTAATAAAAGTTTCTTTATAAAAAAATTTTTCACAAAATTATGTTACACTATAAAAATGATTTTTAAAAAAAGTCAAAACAAACGGACCGTTAAAGCTACATTGATTTAATAATTTTAAATTACTTGGAGTGTATTAGACTGATACTGACAGAATAGGGTTCATCACCTATCTCAAAGTCAGTTACGTCCATAAATGATCTTCGAAGATCTCCTTGATAAAGATAGCAAATGCATGAAGCATATTAGAGTTTAACCGCTGTATCTCATCTTTTAAGTATGATCACACAAGAAATTCACTCATATATTGTTGTTATCACATAGTCTAACTTATACATCAAAGTATATTTTGCAGGTACCCTCATTGCATCCAAAGAAAAAATGGAGTTAGAAGTAGGAGAAGAGATTAAAGTAATACAATAAACAAAACTTACATCATCTATCTGTTGATCCATCAAGTAAGTTCTTACAGCTAGAGATCAACTAACATGCTGTAACACAGTAGTCGGGCCCCACCAGAACAATCAAAAGGAGAACACATCCATTAGAACCACAACTTCCAAAATAGTAGACTCATTCTAAAGATCCACCACCTCAAAGACGTGTTGGGAGAGAGAGCACAATGTTACTCCTCAACATTCTCATTCAGTGAGAAGAGATATGTTGACCAAGTGATGTCAAATATAAAAGAAAGGAATTTGATATTCTAAATTCTCAACAATAAAATATTTAAAAAAAACAGTTTATATAAACTTTTATCTTAAAAATGTTTATGTTAGAAGAAAAAAGAAAGCTGATAATGAGAGGCTGGAGAATTATTGTAAATGATATAGACAAGAGATAGACAGATCACACTGAAAATTATCCTTGTTCGACATAATTCAGTTGACCTACTGCAATTCCAAAGAGATTTCTCTTGAAATTTTCACTAAAATAATTTTGAGCTTTTCAAAGGATCAACCCAAACAACCTTTCATAACAACTTTGGTTTTGGCATAAGATCAGCCCAAAAACCTTCTATGACCAAATTGAGCTTTTACAGAACTCTCAATAAATCCATTTTTTTTCAAATTTAGATTACAACCTTCAAATTTATTATAAAGATGTTACAAAAGAGCTATGCTTATGAATAAATTCTTTCGGCATAACACTAGTATAACACAAGTACAACACATTTCTCAGAAGAAATTTTTCACTTTCTTGGCACTAAGGTAACTCTAGTGAAAAATAACTTTATAAAATGATTAGAGAAGAAAGATAGTATAAAGGTTTCTATTCAGAAAACAAGTGTATTTTGAAATGAGGAGAAACCTCCTTTATATAGGAAAAAACATGGCTTAAAAAGGGAACATTCCATGGGCTATTTTAATGAGTTAATCGATTAAACCTATGTATTAATCGATTAACCACGGTAAAATAGTAAAGATTGAAATTTAGCAGTCCCCTTAATTGATAAGGAGACGTTACACTCTGATCCAATCAATTAAATAGGCATCTTAATCGACTAGACAATGCATTTTACCTTCCTAATTGATTAACTAAGATTCTAATCAATTAAGCGCTTTACCCAAATTGATTTTAACAATCTTTATCAAGAAAATAGGAGGTTTGAAAACACTTTGTGTGTGTATGTGTCTGTGTGAATTACCTTAATACCTCAAAACTTACTCTTATTTCTTTTACAATTAAATTGATCAACACTAAAATTTTGTTTATCAAATGTCAAGATGTCTAACACAATGTTGCAACAATATGTATGTGTCTGTGTGAATCACCTTAATACCTCAAAACTTACTCTTGTTTCTTTTACAATTAAATTGATCAAGACTAAAATTTTGTTTACCAAATATCAAGATGTCTGACTAAATGTTGCAATAATGTGTATGACAAGATTAGTATGTCAGTAAAATAATGATAAGTAAAATGAAATAAGGAATTATTAATCCAGTTCGGTGTAAAACCACCTACGTCTAGAGGGTATTAACCCAAGAAGGAAAATTTATTCTTAATAGTCAAAAACGCAAATGCATTTGATTCAAACTCTCTTAGTTAAATGTCTTTTTTCCTAGTACTACACCCCCCCCCACACACACACACACTTCATTTTTTTTCAAACACTCTCACAAGTGTTTGAAAAGTTACATTAGATTAAGAATGATGGAATGAATTACAACTCAAAATACTATATTTCTTAACATAGGAATAAGACTTACGAATAGAATATGACAATATAAAACAAAACAAAAAAAAAGACTTAAACAACTAAGCATGCCATGCTTTAATTCTCAATGTCTGAGTCTTTACAATGGAGACGTCCTCCCTAAATAACAACAAGATCCAACTCTAAAAACCATATGGGTTTGTATCTTTAAGCGGAATGAATCAATCCCACAATCCAAAGAAACAATTCTTCATTAAGTTGATTGGTAATAAATGATTAGACAAATATTTATCATATCATATTTGTTCTTTTTAAATCTTTGTGAGTGATCTTTTGGGAAAATTTTCATTTTCCAAAAGGTGCATAGTACAATTAAACAAGACTAGACAAATATAGAAACAAACTTTTAATCACCGACGAGATTCACTCTGTGCAAACTAGCTTCTGGGTGAGACATAATGTCTCCAAAACTATGGAAAGTTATGCTCCATGTGTTGCTTCTTGGTGTAAACTCATAGAGACAAAGTGTCTCACACAATGTCATGATATCTTTCTCCACAAGTTAGTTATTAAAATGACGCCAATTAGATGTAACAAAAATCCCCCCCTTTAGCCAATTTTTAGGTAAATACAACATGCAATATGTGCTGCATAATGTTACATGCATACTTCATGACATGATTAAGCTATTATCAGAGTGCAACAAAAACATACATAACATGATAAAAGAATTATTGATGGAAAGTTAGTATGGTTTTAGATAATAATGATGATTTTGTTTGTGAGTTTATTGATTAAATTAGTGATGAGTTCTTTGATTGACTAAATCTTTATCATGTCTTTGTAAAGAGTTAAATAGTTATATGAATTTGGAAGCATGTACACATGAACGGAATGGATGTTTTATGTCAATAAGAAATGATACTTTTTTATATGTTTAGAACTTTCTCTATTTCTCCATGCCTTTGTTCTTTAGAATATGTTTGTATGTTTGTAAATTATATGCATAATAATTCTTTCTTGTTATTTTCTTTTTTCATTACTAGTCTTAATAGTTTTAATAAAAAGTTGGTTAAGACTTTTTTGTATTGGTGTAGTTAGTCGAAGGCCATCGCCGATTTGAAGAACATCAAAGCAGTATCATCCGCCGTCGAAACCAATAACCCCTTTTCTTTCTTTGGTAAGTCAAGTTCAAATTCAACATTACCGACTAGTATTTTCGTGTTTTGAGCTAAATTTACTTGCATTTGCCAATATTGAACAAATACGAATTCTGGCTCTGAAATGCATTTGCCTACTGAAATTTAGAATCACAAACTCTGCTTATTATTTGGAAATTAAATTGAAGCATACACTTTAATTATGGAATGATGCTTATTTTCACATGTAAAATTTGTCTATCCATGTCATTTTATACTCTTCAATTAACTTTTTTATTTTATATTTTTCAGGAATATCTTTGCTAGATAGGGGTTACTTATGAAGAGTGAAAGTTTGATTGTTTTCAAGAATCTTACATTGTGTGGGTCTATAAGTTGCCTACTTCTATACAGGTAATTAATTGTTCTCTCTCGCCAAAGTAATATGTTGCTTTTTATTGCTTCAGATTCATTCTGTGTATACTTTGCATTTTGACAGAAGCGCATTATACTGTTTTATGCCTTAATTAGTTGTTTTTGTTTAGCTTAATTAAGACATGGATAAGACATGGATGCATTCAAATCGATTGTCGAAAGAGTACGAGAAAGGGGTGTCGGAATTCGTTAAGTTTGCGGTTGCGCACGCCGAAGACTCGAGTCGAATGACGTGTCCTTGCTTGGGTTGCTATTATGGGGGTCAAGTTGACGTATAATATGACGTATGCTTCAAACGACGATTGCACAAACACATACGATTATGATCGAGTCGAAGAGATTGCATAAGCGCTTGAAGAAGATCTTGAGGATTGTCCCAAAATGTTCGAGAGGTTGGTAAGCGATGCAGAGAAACCGTTGTATGATGGTTGTACAAAATTCACAAGATTGTCTGCGGTGTTAAAGTTGTACAACTTAAAGGCGGACAATGGATGTTCTGATAAAAGTTTCACAGAGTTATTAGCCTTTATAAAAGATATGCTACCAGAGGATAATGTTCTTCCCAATCGAACGTATGAGGCCAAAAAGATGTTGTCCTCTATTGGCATGAGCTATGATAAGATACATGCCTGTCCAAACGATTGCATTTTGTTTCGAAACGAGTATGCAGCGTTGAATGAGTGTCCTAAATGCAGTGCCCCTCGATATTAGAAAAATTTGTCTCCGGCAAAAGTCTTATGGTATTTTCCTATAATTCCGAGATTTAGACGCATGTATTGTAGTAAAACCGATTCAAGACACTTGACTTGGCATGCAGATGAAAGAATTATTGATGGAAAGTTGCGACATCCGGCAGAGTCACCACAGTGGATGAAAGTTGATAATGATTATCCTGAATTTGGAAAAGAACCAAGAAACCTTTGCTTGTCATTGTCTGCTGATGGAATGAACCCGCATGGTATTCAAAGTATCTTGCATAGCACCTAGCCTGTGATTCTTATGATTTATAACCTACCTCCGTGGCTATGTATGAAGCGTAAGTACATGATGTTATCTATGTTAATTTATGGGCCTAAACAACCAGGGAATGACATAGACGTATACTTGGCACCCTTAATCAAAGATTTAAAGTCTTTGTGGGAGAACGGTGTGGAGGTTTATGATGGGTATAGGAAAGAAAGTTTCAACTTGAGGGCGATGTTGTTTGGAACAATTAATGATTTTCCAGCATACGAAAATCTATCAGGGTACAACAATAAAGGTCAAAAAGTGTGTCCTGTTTGTGAAGATGAAACCGATACGACACGATTTGATCTTTGTCAGAAGAATGTCTTTCTCGGTCATCGTAAATTCTTAAATTCTAATCATCACTACCGTGGGTGGAGAAAAGCATTCAATGGAAAGGCCGAACAACATAGAGCCCCGCCTTTTTTGACAGGTGATCAAATTTTTGAAAAGGTGAAAGATGTGAACACTCAGTTTGGCAAGCCTTTTGCACATTTACTTGTCAAGGGTGGGTGGAAGAAGATGTCAATTTTTTTTGAACTTCCATATTGGAAGTCGTTGTACGTAAGACATTTCCTCGATGTTATGCATATTGAAAAAAATGTATTTGACAGTGTTATTGGTACGTTACTCAATATACAAGGAAAGTCTAAGGATGGCCTTAACATAAGAAATGACATGGTAAACATGGAAATGAGAACTGAATTGGGACCCGTGACGAAAGGAAGACGAACATATCTGCCACCTGCTGTTTACACTCTATCTAGAAAGGAGAAGAAAACATTGTGTAAGTTCCTCAGTGAAGTTAAAGTTCCAGAAGGCTACTCATCAGATATTAGAAGACTTGTGTCCATGAAAGACCTCAAGTTAAAGAGTTTAAAGACGCATGATTGCCATGTTATAATGGAACATTTTCTACCAATAGGTATACGTTCTATTCTGCCAGAAAAAGTAAGAAGCACAATAACTAAACTGTGTTTTTTCTTCAGGTCAATTTGCAGTAAGGTGATCGATTCCGCGATCTTACAAACATTGCAAAAAGAGATAGTTGTTACTTTATGTGATCTTGAAATGTATTTTCCTCCCTCGTTTTTTGACATAATGGTTCATCTAGTCGTTCATCATGTGAAAGAGACACAATTGTGTGGACCAGATTATATGAGATGGATGTACCCTGCTGAACGTTATATGGAAATATTAAAAGGGTACGTGAAAAACAGAATCGACCAGAGGGTTGTATTGCTGAACGATACGTTGTTGAAGAAGCGGTTGAGTTTTGTACTGAATATCTGTCAAATGTTCAATCAATTGGACTCCCCAAATCTCATATTGTCGAAAAAAAGAAGGAAAAAGGCTAATTGGAAATAAAGTCGTGAAATAATAAATGGTCGAACGGGATCAAGTGCATTTGTATGTTCTGCACAATGAGATTGAGGTAGAGCCGTATGCTGAAATGCACAAGGTTGTTCTCCGAGGTTTAAATCCGAATAGAAATGAAATTGGATAGTAAGAGAGCACAATCGAAGTTTCATACCGTGGTTTAAGGAACATATTTATTCAAAGTATCATTTAGATCCTGCTTCAGTAACAGAAAGGTTGAGATGTTTAGCATATGGTTCAAGTATAGTTGTGTTTTCTTATAGCGCATACGCAATTAATGGATACACATTTTATACCAAAGAACAGGATGATAAAAGTACTATGCAAAATAGTTGTGTTACCTTGGTAGCTGAAGCAATGCACATATCAAGTGCGAATGACTTAAATCCGAAATTTGCAAATTTTTCATATTTTGGGGTTATCGAGCGCATTTTGGTGTTTGATTACGCGAAGTTTCAGATTCCTCTATTTGGTTGCAAGTGGGTTGAAAATAATAATGGCATACGAATGGATAAGTCAGGACTTTTGCAAGTGGATCTCCATAGGGTGGGGTACAAAGACAAGCCTTTCATTCTAGCCTCTCAAGCTAAACAAGTGTTCTATGTCAATGATCCAACAAGTACGAAATGGTCTATAGTGCTTTTATCTAACAAAATAATTGATGAAAACATTGGAGATCAAGGTGATATTGGTGTTGGCATTGAATCTTGTACAAGAAACGATCAAAATGAGAATGAATCTTGTACTAGAAATGATCATAATGAGGGTATTTGGATCAATCCAACCGTCCGCGTTGTTAAGAGACGCGTAGAACATATTCCTACCAAGAAAAGAAAGAGACGTTAGTGAAAAAGGTAATAATATATATATTCAATTCTGACAACTTTCTTTTTTTGACACAAGTACTAATATTCTTTACTCAATTTGTACCAATTGTTATATATTCAATTTGTATAGTTTTTTTCAATTTGTATTCCGATTGTTACAATACTTGTCATCCGATTTTGGTGCATATTTTCATTTTGTACATAACTTTTGAACCATGTATCCGTTTGTCGACTTCTTTACATGTAACTATACTATTTTGACGATTCCGGAGCTGCTCATGCACTTATCTTTGCATTTCGGGACTGTTTTTTTATCGGTTTTGCTTCTATCCATAATCAAAAGTCGGGCTTAGGGTCTGAATTTCGGAAAATCGACTTCATTTTTGAGTCCGTGAGGAGGTTTTACCATAGCCATGTAAATTTCGTTCAATTCCGACAACTTTCTTTTTTTGACACTTATTCCGATTTCACCGATTCCGATTTACTTGTACATAGTTACTTTGACTTCCATTTGACTTGTATACATGTTTAAATATTAATAGTTTACTGATGTGCTTTAGTTTGTTTGATACAGGTCAAATGGTTAGTAATCAAGAAAACTCACAAGAAAACTCACAAGATAGAGATGCTCCAGACACAAATCCTCCATCTGATACATCAGCAACAGAAGTTGCACGAGGCATCACCATTATGAAGGGAGTCATTCGAGATAGAGATAAAGGATTAATATATAATTTAGAATGGAATTCTGATAACCAAGCAATTAGTACTAATGCTGCAAAGTTGACAAACTACATTGGTTCACTTGTTCGTATGTATATTCCAATCTCCGTATCTAAATGGAATCTGAAAAGAAAATCGTTGGACGATAAAAAAGATATGCTTTGGGATGAGCTTAAGGTATCATATATGGTTGTTGTTATTATCTTGACGATAATTTGTTTAAATTACTTATACTAACACACTCTATGCGTATGTTTTTTCGCAGAGGTCTTTTAACATACCAGATGAGCGTAAACGCTACATACTTGGTTTGGTCGGAAAAAGATATAGAGGGTGGAAAGCTTTTTTAAAAAACACCTATCTTAAGGATAAAGAAGGAAACTTTCTTGAAGAGGCCTCGGGACGTCCAAAAAAGTATGAGATCTTCATTAAAGAAGAAGATTGGGTTGAGTTTGTAAATCAAAGAGATGAAGCTTTTCGGAAAAGGAGTGCCACAAATAGGGCGAGAGCATCAAAACCTGCGTATCCATACAAAAAAGGGCGTTTGGGATATACACGCTTAGAGGAAAAAATTGTAAGTAAATAGAAATGCTACATTCTTATTAATTGTTTAAATGTGTTGTAATTGACGATTTTATCATTTGTGTCAATGCATAGTTAGAGGAGACGAAAAGTGAGGAAACCTCACTTCCAGTACATGTGTTGTGGAAGGAAGCTCGGGTGGGCAAGAATCGAGCTGTTGATCCTGATGTTCAAAAAGTTTATAATGAATGTGTAAGTATAACACTATGTCTTTAATTAAATCAAATGTTTATTAATATATAATTGAGTTTTTATCTCCACTAATAATTTTTGAAATGTAAATGAATTACAGGAGACCATGTCGCAATCGGTATCCACCGGTGAGGACCAGGATAATAGGAGCGTACTTAGTAGAGCACTAGATGTTCCTGAGTATCCCAGTCGGGTGAGGGGTAAAGGTCATGGTGTGACTCCAACCTATTTCTATAAGCATTCTAGGAGAAGAAATCCTACCAATGAAGAAGTGTTGAAAAAATTGCAGGAATTACAAGCACAAGTCTCTGAATTGCAAAGAGATAAAGAGATATATATGAGAGAAAAGTGCAATACTTCATCGGTGAAAGAAACTAGTGATAAAGCTAGTATCAATTGTTAAAGAAAATTTCCCGAGATAATTATAAATTCCTTTTTCTTACAATTGTTCTATTTCTGTAATGATAATGACTCTATATTTATTATTGGTTTAGGGCATTTCATCTTGCCAACTATGCTTATCGTCACCGGATTATCTCCTAGTTGGCAAGGGAAAAGTGTACAACACTTTGGGAGATACCATAGACCGCTCCCGGATGGACACCAGAAAGTATCAGTTGATGTTGTATTAGATCATGATGCGGTGCTACCGGTACCTGACATGGTCTCAGAGACAACATTGCTGCGAGATGCAATAGGGTCATTTGTTGCATGGCCCTCGGAGCTCATTTTCATTGGTGATGAGGTATGTTAAAAACCATTATGAATCATTTAGTTTTCGAATGTCAATTCTGAACCGTTACGTTAATTATTTTTTACATGATAATTTTAGACTACTCCTACAAAACCCGCAATTAAGGGTAAAGGGATTTTGCACGAGGACGAGTCTGTTGCATCATTAAAAGAGGTACATTTAAAGTGTTAATATATGATCTGAATCTAAAAATGCATGATTTTATAATTTACCTAAGTTATATGATTTTTAGGTATCTGCTCGAGGGTCACAACAAGTGACGCAGCAAGTTCGCAGCGTACCACCCAAGGAAAAGGGTCCTCCGAAAGCCGGGGCAAAAAGAGGTACTTTTGTGCCTCGATACCGGCAGACGCTCGGAACACTTGTTGATATGTCAGATTTGACGACAGGTGCTTTCCGTGAAATTAATATGGATGAAGCTGTCTTTGGTATTGAATTCCTCGAAAATATTGCACTAGATGACATGAAAGACATTTTTACGCATGACCAATTAGGCGTCGGTAATATTCACTCATACATTCGGTATTCCGATGAATATATTATTTAATTAGTTGAACAATTTATTTACACATTTTAATGAAAATAGTCTAATGTTTATTATGTTTTTATTTATGGTTGTTGTATGACAAAGTGTTGCGCGGGACTGAATTGTCAAACAAATTCTATTTCGTGTCTTCCTCCCATTGCAGCGAACAGACAATTGCTACGGAACCGGATTCAGTTAGACAGTGCTTAATCGATAGATTCATGACCACCGACAATACAGAAAGCATGTATCTTTGGGCGTATAATACCCGACCAGTAGGGTTAGTTTTTCATTCTTGGTTCATCTAATCTTTGTTTCTTTTGCGTAGCAAAATTTTCATATAAACTTTAATTTTGTTTTAATTTATAGAGCACACTGGTTGTTGCCTTCTATCAACCCTATAAAAGAAGTGGTATATTTTTTGAATTCGGTAGATGGTGACTGGACCAATTATCCGGCTGTGAAGTCAACGATTGATACGTAAGTGAGATCGTTCTAAATATTCGTGTATATTTATATATTTAATTATTTGTGAAATTGATCTAAATATATGCTTTTATATTTTTGTTAGATCAATACAAGTGTTCCGAAGTCAAAGAGACGCACAGGTATCCCGGACTAAATCAAACAACATTACTTGGATCAAAGTGCAGGCACATTAATTTTCACAATTTTGCTTATAATAGTTATGCTACTTGATAAAACAAGACAACTATAAAATCTTATTTGTTTTTCTATGTAGTGTCCGCAACAGCGAAACAGTACAGATTGCGGATATTTTGTTTTGAGGTTTTTGAAAGAAATCCTTCAAACGAATCAATTAGAGATTCCAATCACGGTATGGATTTATAACTTAGGATAATTTCTTATAATTTATTACATTTAACTAAATCATGCATATTATGTTTTTGTTATGTAGTACTTTAATGACTTATATGACGCTTCTTACACAAAACTTAAGTTGGAACAAATCAAAGAGGAATTGTGTCAATTTTATATTCAACGACTATTCATATAGGTATGAATATATTATTGTGTGAAAAGTTTTATGAATACATTACTGTGTGAAGGATTTTGATAATGACTTTGTGTTTGAGTTTCTTTGGTGGATGTTGGTTCATTTTGCTTAATATTAATTGACGATGATGACGTTGTTATATGAATCAAGTGATGCTGATAGTTTGATTTGAGACTGGATTGATGACACATTACATTGGTGGATTGAGTTGCAAATCACATGAAATTGTTGCTAATAATATTGTTGATGTTTCTGAATGACAATTTGTTTTCTTGGAAAATTTGAAGTATAGATGTTGATGTGGGGTCTGTTTTGAAACTTTGATGTGGTATAGAATTTTAGTGTTGTTTTCATATTGAGGAAATACTATTAGTGCAGAATTTTATATGAGGGGATTGGGTCGTTCTGTGTTGCTTGCTCATTATTGTGTGACGGATTTTCATGATGACTTTGTGTTGGAGCCTTTAATTGTGTTTGAGCAAAGTTAGTTTAATTGACCGTGTTGTTCTGTTCATACTTTGCAGGACCAGGACCGTGCGCTCGTCGGATTTTGAGAATTTCAGGCTTATATTCTGATTTAGTTATTGTTAGAGATGATTTAGTTATATGTATCTGTTGTAAACATGTGAATTGAACTATATTAATGGTGTATATATTTTATTTTGGATTATAATGGTATTATATTGGTATATAACGGTATATAATGTCCTATCTATGGTTGAAAATATTACAGGTTGAAAATATATTACAGGTCGAAAATAAATATAGGTTGAAAATATTACAGGTTGAAAATATATTACAGGTCGAAAATATTACAGGTTGAAAATAAATATAAATTACAGGTCGAACTAGGAGGCTTAAATTACAGGTTGCACTTTAAAATACTGTGTTTAGCAATGACAGTGCTTTCAAAAACGCTCTTAAAGGCCTACCTACGAAAGCGCTTTCTAATTAAAAGCGCTTCCTAAGATAAAAAAAGCATAAAAGATAAAAAAAAATGCAACCTACGAAAGCGCTTTCTGGAAAAAGCGCTGCTATAGGGGATACTACGAGAGCGCTTTTCTGGAAAAAGCGCTGCTATAGGGGATGCTACGAGAGGGCTTTTCTAGAAAAAGCGCTGCTATAGGGGATGCTACAAGAGCGCTTTTGGCATACCAAAAAGCGCTGTCTTTACCTACGGCAGCGCTTTTAAGCGCTCTAAAAGCCAAAAAAATGCTGTAAAAGCTGCTGTTTGGCATAGTGTGTCACAAACCCTCGTCGTGCAAAGTAGAAACAATGGCTTGGGAGAAACTATTCTAGGTCGTCCACACAGACCCAAAGAGTCAAATACCCAATAACGACACAACAAAGCATTTGTCACAAAACAGGTAGACTCTTTTCTTTTCTCCTACTGAACAGATAATCATTCTCGAGAGTGTGCTGCTAGTTATCTAGATCAAACTAACGATTGACTACATCCAGGGCCGGTTTTAGGCCTGTGCAACCTGGCCCGTTGCACAGGGCCTCAAAAAAAGAGGCCATAAATTTTGAATTTGGACTTTAAGAATTGTTAAAATAAATTGACTATATAGTTTTATGATGGAATATATACATTGTTATGCATGTAGCGCAGTGGCAAGTTCAATTTGTTTTTAAATAGTGGGCGTGGGTTCGGTTTGTGTAGATACTTATTGTTTTTTAAATATTTTGAACCTGTGCATTCTACCTTGAAAATATGGTCTACTATCTAGCTATTAATAAAAGATGCCACCATTTTACCCAAAATGCCCTTCACTCTTTTAAAATTTACAAAGCAAAAAGGGTATAAGAGTATTTACATAAAGATCACTATAATCACACTCTCTATTTAATAAAGTGTTGACACTTGGCAATACAAAACCACTTTCTCATTTCAAATTATATTTTCCCTCATTTTTCAAATTAAATTAATTATATCTTTCACTCTCTCTCTATTAAACACTCTACACACTTCATAATTTTCATTTTAATTTTTTTCTCCCTCAATTTTCTTTTTCCTTTTTTTATTTTTCGGTTCCATAAATAAATTAATAAATTAAATCTTTTTTAATAGAACGAAGAGGAACATGTAAAAATTTACTCAACCGAAAACATAATTATTTTATGATTATTAAAAAAATATTTATAATTATTAAAAAAGTTATTTTCAAATGTTAAAATGTCTATTTACTCACGGGCCATTATCAACAAAATACATTTTTTATTTTAATTAACAATTGTCTTTATTTGAGACACACAATTCTTATTTTCAAATGTCAAAATTTTATTTTTTTCGCGGGACATTATCAACAAAATACCTATTTTATTTTAATTAACCATTGCCTTTATTTGAGACACAATTCTTATTTTCAAATGTCTAAATTTTTAATTTTATTACGGGGCACTATCAACACGATACCTATTTTATTTTAATTTCATTGCTACATAAGATTATTATTTAGCTTTGTTATGATTTTTACAATATGTATCTCAAAATCATATTACAACTTACTCATTAAAACTTTGCACTTGTCTTTAATGTTATGAGACACAACAACTTAGATCTATGCAATAAAACATGTATAAATGTTAATTTGCAACTTTATAAAGTGACACTAGACACAATCGGTTAGATCTAGAAAAGTCAATATACATAAATTGGCCCTTTTAATGATGAAATATTTTAAATATCAATATGTATTCTAATCTTTTCATTCTGATATGATTGAAGAACCGAGTCATTCTTACTCGGAAGATAATTTGTTATTTAGTAGATGTTGAGTTATCACTCATTTGCACTTGTCTTTAATGTTGAAAATATGAATTAAATACTTTATTAAGTGTCATAGAACACAATCAATTAAATTCAAGCAGCTAAACACACATAAACATAACTCTAAATTTACAGTATAATTTTACACTATTAAATAATTTTTACCCGTGCGGACGAACGGGTATATTACTAGTTACATATATTAGTAAAATTTAACTTTTTTAAAAAAAAATTATTAATGACTGATTTTTAAAAATTAGAGCAGGGCCTCCAAATTGTTCGGGACAGCCCTGACTGCATAATCATTCCCCCTATTTAAAGAGGAAATTGTGCACCACTAATTTATTCTCATTCAAAACCACTTTTCACTCTCAAAATAACTTGAGCGTTCATGCATGACATCCTCCTCTCCAACATATTAGTAGCTCTGAACCACCGCAATAAACTTTAAATACATACATTCCAATCAACTCTAAATCCCGTATGGAACAGGTGTTATGTGATTCTTCAATTTTGTCTACTTAGAAGGTGTCTTCCATGGTTTCAAGTTTCATCTGGAATATTGTTATGGTAACGATCTAGCAGCAACATAGTACGACAACCCTAAAGTAATATCAATCACGTAATATTATATCACACTACAATGTGCATTGTAACATTGTATTGTATGCAATCGTAATTTTAAACAATATTGTCTTCACCTAATATTAGGAATCATTTCTTGAAAATTAGATGTTTTTTTTTTAATAAGCAATTGATTGAAAAGTTCGCACTAGGAGTGCAACCCTTACAAAGAAACAAACGACACTAAAGATGACTAGTGTCGGATAAGGGAAGTTTAAACCATTCATAATAGGTTGGTCTAAACTTGCTATATCCACAAAACATCCATCTCCAAGAAAGAAAAACAATGTTAGAACAAATAACGTCAAAACAAAACGCCTCCCCCCTAAAAATAATTGCGTTCCTCATAAGCCAAAGGCTCCAAATAGTTGCAACCCACACAAAATTGATTAAAACTCTTCTCTTGCCGCATTTCACCTTTTCTTGAATAACGTTGAAGCAAAGCAAATCCTCTTCATTCATCATCTCCGGAATTCCAAGCCAACTAAACACATATTTCCAAATTGTTTTCGCCTCTTGACAAATGAAAAAAAGATGGGAAGATGATTCAAGGAAGGAACCACACATCACGCAATCCGGGCACGAAACATTGGCTACATCTCTTTTCAATAATTGATCTCTAGTAGGAAGCCGATCAATAAAGAATCTCCAAGCGAATACCTTGATCTTGGGCGGAAGCTTTAGATCCCACATTACTTTCAAAGAATTAAACAAATTATAATCCCATGCGAAAACTTTGTCACTATCAATGGCGCTTGTTATGCTTGCAACGGTGAATTCCTTGCCCTCGGCCAAGGACCACGAGAACGAGTCACCGCCGTTCGCACTAGTAGAAAAGCCCCGAACACTGTCGCAAAACTGAGTCCAGTTTGGACTGGCTGCTGCCGCGGCTGAGAGTGGCTGGCCGTGAGAATCGCCGGCAGAAAACAGTCCCCCAAAATTCCACCTAAACGAACCGTCAATCCGCTCTAATACCTCCGCCACCGAACAATACTTCGCATTTGACAATTCAAACAAATCCGGAAATTCCATGCAAAGTGGTTGTTCTCCCACCCACCAATTGATCCAAAAAAGAACATCCATACCATTATTGCAACAACATTTGAAACAACCGGAAAAACCGTTATCTATGATGTCGTCCAACACTTTATTCTCACACATATCTTTCCACCAAATGGAATCATCACTTCTCTGAAAATTACCCCCAATATCTTGAATTCTTAATTTAGGACAAGAATACCTCACCTTAAAAAATCTTTGCCAAATGGCTTCATTATCATGAAGGATTCTCCACTTCCATTTCAAGAGAAGAGCTTTGTTCATTTCTCTAACGTCTCTAACCCCCAAACCACCCTTCGCTTTAGGCCTACACACCACTTCCCACTTAACCCAATGAATACTCCTTTTTCCGGACTTTCCACTCCATAAAAACTCACTTTGAATCTTCCTTATTTCTTTGGCAATGTTTCCGGGAAGCTTATAAAAAGATAGAGTGAAAATAGGAATTGAATTCAAAACCGAATTGATTAGCGTAACTCTACCTCCCATTGAAATGTTCCTTCCTTTCCACGAAGAAAGGCGCCTCTTCAAATTATTGACCACTTCCAACCACACCTTTTTCCTTCTAGGATTATCTCCCACCATAATTCCGAGGAATTTGAAAGGAGTCTTACCTTCTTTACAAGAGAGAAATGTCACGGCGGCGTTCATGTACCACCCTCCAACATTCACCCCTATTATGTTGCTTTTGGCAAAATTAATTTTCAACCCGGAAACCAATTCAAATCCTCTCAAGATAACCTTCAAATACCATAAGTTATCACAAGACGCCTCACCTAGAATAATAGTGTCATCCGCAAATTGGAGGATATCGACACTATCATTATCCCCATACTTGAAAGGTTTGAAGTTCCCCACCTCTACCGACTTCTTCACTAAAGCGGTCAAACCTTCCATAGCAAGAACAAAGAGAAAAGGCGACAATGGATCTCCTTGTCTTAAACCTTTTTGCACCTTAAACTCTTTTGTAGCACTCCCGTTAACCAAGACGGACATGTGATTGTTAAATATACAAGCATCCATCCACCTCATCCACCTAGCACCAAATCCCATTCGCAACATAGTATCTTTAAGGTATTGCCAAGAAATGGTGTCATACGCCTTCTCAAAATCCACCTTAAGCATAAGACAACTTCTTTTCTTCCTCCGAGACCAATCTATTATTTCATTGACCATAAGGACACCATCCATCATGTTTCTACCCGGGACAAAAGCGGTTTGGTTGGTAGATACTAAGTTCCCTATGACTTCCTTCAATCTAGCCGCTAAAAGTTTCGCAATAATTTTGTAAATGCTACCCACCAAACAAATCGGGCGAAACTCGGATAAAGATTGAGGATTGTTGGACTTTGGAATCAAAGCAAGGAAGGAAGAAGTGATTGATTTCACAAGAGAACCTTTCGTATAGAAGTCATTGCATATTTTCAAAACATCCACCCGGATCACACCCCAAAACCTCTTGAAGAACTCTAAAGAAAAACCATCCAGCCCGGGGCTTTTATTTCCATCACAAGACCAAATGGCCTCCTTAATCTCCAACTCCGTGAACGGACGCTCTATATTCATCCCCTCCGCAACATTGAGCTTCTTCAAAACCAATCCCCCTAGATTCGGCCTCCCCACCTCCGGGTCCTCGAAAAACAACTTAAAGTGGTTGAAAGTAAAATCTTTGATGTCATTAACATCTTCGAGCACTCCTTTGCTTGACAAAAGAGAGCACAAAGAATTCCTCCTTCTTCTCTCTTTAAGCGAATTGTGGAAGCACCTCGTGTTGCAATCACCTTCGGCTAGCCACAATTGTCTCGATTTTAGGCGGAGGAAACCTTCTTTTTTATGAAGGTTGTCCCAAAACGCAATGGCCGCCTTGGATCTTTTAGCCACCTCCTCCTCCGGAACATTACCTGCAAAATGAGCAAACTTGTTATCTAAAAAATGCATCTCCTTTTTCGCCTCCTCTATGTTAAGATCTATCCAACCGAACACCTCCTTGTTCCACAAAGAAATTTTAATTTTGAGTGCCTTCAATTTTTCCACTAGACAAAAATCCCCCCTCCCCTTCACCTCCAAAGAGTTCCATTCCTTCTCCACAAATTCAACGAAGTCCTTATGACTAAACCATAGATTATTGAATCTAAAAGGTTTAGGTCCCCAATTCCTTTTGTTGTCTCTCGAATCCAAATGGGGGCGTGATCCGACACGTCTCTATCTCCTATAGTTTGTCCTTCGACCTTCCAATCATCAATGAAGGATGATGACAAAAGAAAACGATCCAACCTACTCATAGCGCTACCACACTTGTTAGATCAAGTGAACCTCCCTCCTATCGTGGGTGGGTCAACCAACTCCATATCTCTAATGAATTCTTTAAAGTCCTCCATCTCCTTTTTATAATTCTTTTTCGAAATTCCAACTCTCTCCACCGAAGATGTAACCATGTTGAAATCCCCTCCTAAACACCATGTACCAACTGCACTCCTTCTTTTCAAATCCACTAACTTCCTCCAAGAGTTCTTTCTAACCTTGTGATCACAAGAAGCATAACAATTGACAAAGTAGATTCTTTTGTTATCCTTTTCCACACAAACGCCTAAGAAACCCTCTCCGCGAAAGCTATAGACAAGATTGAAGAAGTGTTTCTTCCACATAATTAGAATGCCTCCCGACGCCCCTTCGGCCTCTAAGTGGGACCACTCCACCCAATCATCTCCCCACAACTCCTTAACATATTGATGATGCACATTCCTCAACTTGGTTTCCTGTAAAAAAGCTAAGTCAACCCTACCTTTCTGAATATTATAACCTATTCTCTTCCTCTTCACCCTCTTTCCACCTCCTCTAATATTAAGAGAAAAGATAATCATTTCAAACCGTTTGTGGACTCCTTCGAAACCTCCTTCCCTTTGACTCCCCTTAACTCCATCTCCTCCAGTTTTTTAATTGGATTGCAAAACTCCGATGGATTTGTAATTCCCAACATGCTCATTGACTTCCACATCCCCTCAGACGAAGCTCCCAATCCTCTCTTGATCACCCTAGCATTGCAGTTCCTCACATCCGAGTGCGTAAGAGAATTGTTGGAAAAAGAGTGCTCCCCGATAAATTCACCTTTAACGGGCCGCTGAACATTTTGGACATGCAAAGGCAGCAGCAGCTCTGGAGCACAAGTAAAATTATCCACCCTTTCACCCAAATTAAATATCTCCCTCATTTGCTTTCTAACCTTCTTGGAATTTTTTAGTTTGAAACAGTGGTCATCAAAAGACAGAATTTCTCCCACTCCTTTATCCCTTTCTACGTGCATGGGCAAAACCTCGCACTCCTCTGAAACATTCTTTACCAATCTCGCGGGGCCCACCAGATTCAATGCTGAAGAATTATTGGAAACAAAACCGCTAGAGGACAAAACGGCTTCTCTAGCTTTTTTATTATTATTAAAAGCAAAACTTTCTAAGTCTGTTTTTAAATTTTGGGCCTCCCCCACGTAAACATTAGGCCCAGAACAGATGGGCCCATAGCGCCCCTTTTCTTTAGGCTAGGGTTAGAACCTCTCTCCTCCTCTATCCCCTGTCTCGTCGTATCTCCATCCCCAAACTCCTCCCCAGAAAACTCTGCGTTCCCGGTACACTCCACCCTAGACCAACTTTCACTTGAAATGCTATCTGAGCCAATCTGATCCTTCTTCTCTGACATGGAACCACCCTCTTTGTAGCCTACGACCTTACCATCTTCACAGATCTTTCCACCAACCTGCTCCTCTTTCTTAGGCTTTACTGTTCCTCTGTCGCCTCTCTGGGAAACTGGGCCTTTACCTCTTACCCACGCGCTATCTGCACTCTCCTCCCCCACCTCCTCCGATTCTCTCTCCGCCACAGATTCGGAGTCCATCGTCTCCTCCGAGAAAGAAGCCGAATCGGACCACCTCTCTTCCAAGTCCACCGCCCTCACCATCACGTCCTCCTTCACAAGGATACTATACCTCTCCCCATCCACACGTGCCACGATCTTACTGTTGATCAGTTCAAGCTGGTTGGTAAAAACCATGACCTTTGCGACATCCATCCGAATCTGGTTGCCTTCAAGATCTTCACCGTTAACCACCACACCAATATCTGAAAGCAAGATCTCGCAAAACCTTTTGTTCCTTACAAAGCATGGAATACCGTAAATAGATATCCACACCGCTCTAGCACATTCGACATCCTTTTTCGTCCACTTCCTCACCTCCTTAAACCATCGGTCTTTCCAATCCCCAGCCTCCCTGAGTAACGTCTCTAAAACCCCATCCGTTTTCTCTTCTAACAAACACAGATTTGGACCCAGTGGTGTTGCTACCACAGAGAATATTCCCTCCTCCAACAGGCTCTTGCTCACTCCGTAAGCCATCCCAGCTGCTTTCGAAACTCCCACCAACGCTTTCTGAAAACGGTCAGTCTCCTCTATCTTAGAACTGTAGAAGAACGTTTTGTGAGAATTCTCCAAAATGCTCGCTTCCCCTGTTTTGCAGTTGTTCAAAGGGTTCAGAGGATTCAAGGGTTTCTGCTTGGTAACTTCCCCTGTTCCAGGAAAAGGTCTATCCGGTTCATTGAGTTTCACTGATTCTGCGTAAGTTAAAGAATGTTTCCTAAAAGCATTGTTGGTTCCAACTCCGTTTTCGCCTCCATTTCCCCTCACATACTTGTTTACACCCTTCGGAATCGGTCCGCGAGAGTCGGTTCTTCCAGGCTTAACTTGAACCTGGGCAGCGTCTTCGTTATAGCTTTTCTGAACATTCCTTTTAAACTTAGAAACATTAGCCTTCAGCTTCCTCCCATCTAACCAGAGATTATCTAGTTTAATCTCCAACAATCTAATGTCTTCGACCTTGACAAATCTCACGAAGCCGTATTTCTGTCCTCTCCAATCTTTCTTCGGTGGTATAACAATCTCATCCACCACACCCAGGTTTTTGAACTCGAAAAAAAGGTCTCTGGCTCCCCATCTCTGATCAAAGTCTGTAATGAAAAACGAAGTGATTTCGCCTCTAACACCTTCCGTGGAATTCTTAAAGATATCCCATTTGCTACTAGTGAATGCGTTTCTCCCCTTCTTGTTAATCTTGACCCATTCGTTTCCAGGAACCCGATCGTTTCCCAGAA
Organism: Vicia villosa; assembly: GCF_029867415.1. NCBI lineage: Eukaryota > Viridiplantae > Streptophyta > Magnoliopsida > Fabales > Fabaceae > Vicia > Vicia villosa. The sequence continues at coordinate 1,024,666 of NW_026706810.1, read as the reverse complement.
CATTCATTGGAACGTACTTCTACTCATAATGGTCCATTTATGTGATTCATTGAAAATTAGATGTGGATAGATTTTTTAGGAGCATAAAACACTAAGCAAGTTTAACATATTGAAATATTAACAACCACACAAACGTGTTTAGGGAACACATCTTCACCCAAAATCTTAGCATAATCTTAAAGTGATAAATATATGGATCATTTCCTTTATATACCATTAAGGTTCAAATTCAATTACACTATAATTGCTTACACGTAAAGAATAAGATGCAAACAAAGATGATAAATAAACATGAAGATACATTATTGTCATAGAGACTGATATTTAAAAAGATGGGAGCTCAACATTAGATCCACATGGTTTGCCATTAGGGAAAACTGGACAGTCAATGAAGTTTAATCCAGAAGTGTCGACGCACAAGTAAACTTGGTATAGCTGACTGTTACGAGACGAATCCACATTGCATTCAATGAATGGAGCAAACCCAACTTGACTTTGTATGGCTCTTTTGATATTGCTCAAGCTGTAGGAACTGCCATCAGCTTGTATTCCTGCACTTGTAAGAGCATCAAGGAGGTTTGATTTTTGTTTCAAGTTGAGAGTTGTTTCAAAATAATCATGTTGTTTAAGCCTTGATTCTGAGCAAGTTCCGTGCTTTTCCCATTCATGAGTCCAAAACTGAATTCCATTTCCACTTGGACATGCAAGTGTGGGCCAGTTCTTTAGTAAACTGGTTTTGAGATCAGATATCTGTAATAATCATATGCACCAAAACAAGTGATTAGAATGAAAACATGATATAAAAATGCTATTGGTGAATAATGAAAAGTACCTGAGATTGATCAAAAGGGCTGTTGGGATCACAGTTAGATGGATAAGTACCATCTTTGTAATTAGGCCATAAACCATGAATACTAAAATCAGCAGCAGGTTTTCCACTTGTTGGGTAACAGCAACTCTTCTGTGAATCACAGTATGATCCTGGCCACTGCAAATACAAAAAAAAAAAAAAAAAACATATTACTAATTCGAATGTAAGCAGTAACTAAACTTATGTTGATGATGATTGAAGTGAATTATAAATTACCTGTTGAACAAAGTAGAAGAAATCAAAATCTTGTTGTGAAACACATAGAACTGATAACTGAAGAAGCAAGAGAAGCTTAACTAAAATTGACCCTTTGGACTCCATTTTTTCTATTGACGTGAATCTCAGAAGAGTTAGTGAGGTTTTTATAGTTTTGAGTGAGTGTGACAATTATGAAATGGTTGAATGGATTCATGTATTTATAGGAAGAAACTGAAGAGTCAAAGAGTATTGAGTAGAGTATCGTAATGGGATATGCTTATTATCATGCAATAATAATTGTGTGGTTTCCAATTCCATGTGAAAACGGAGCTTATGATTGTGACAAGTCGGTGCTTCTTTTTTACAACTAACCATATTGTTGTTATTACTACCATGAATCTCCTTAGTCACTGCTTTCATATTGGTCGGTAGAATGCGTGTGCAAATCGAAACTTGTTTCTAACTCTAGAGTTATGGCCAAATACAAAACAAGACGCAAGGTTGTTTACACCTGAAGGTAATATCGACTCATTGATATTTATATAAATGAATTTAATCGAAATACATCGACGGTGTAAATAAATTTTACACCAATAATATAATTAAGTGATTGTGATGCATTGATAGTGTAAAAGGTTTTACATTGAGAGTGTATAACAAGGAAAATTCTATGGTGAAGTCACAAAATTGACTTCTTTGATGAAGTCATTAATTTGACCAATGAGAAACAAATCCTAAGTTACCCTAATTTAATCAGTGTCACGTAGGATTATATTATACATACCACTTACTATGTAGTCTCATTTTATTAATATTGCACTTAAGTCCCTATCATATTAAAAATGACAAAATTAATATTTTAATTGTTACATTGAAAATCAAATAAAAGTCTCAAAATCAAATAAACTTCATCTTTCTCTTTTCTCTTCTGCTACTCATCTTTCTCTTTTCTCTTCTGCAACTATTTTCATACTCAATCCACCATTGTTTGCTCAGTTCGTACTCGTCACCTTTCTGTTCGTACTCGTCATCTTTCTGTTTGTACTCGGTTCACCATTAATTGAACACTCCATACCAACAAAAATCTGCAAATCGCGGCAAAAGGGCACTGTGTGGTTGTGTTCTTATTGAGAACATAATTGTTAAGGTAAATTTGGCATCTACTGTTATATTTAATTGATATTAGTTACTAAGATTTATTGATATCGAATTGGTGTATTATATTTTATTTCAATTTGGGAATTAGGGTTTATGTTTGATTTTGTTTTCTATATATGTGTATTTCAATTTGGGAATTAGGGATTTGTGCCTACATACCTCCTCGGTGCAATGGAGAAGTCAGAGCAAATGTAGTTCCACTTAAAAGGGAAAACATTTTAAAAACGAATAAACACTTTATCATCGTCGGAGAGAAATACTCAGCCATTGATCTTGAGCATGAGAACAAACGAGTTCTTTGCATCACAAATGAAAGAAGGGCTCCAACTCGGATAGAAATCAACGAGTATGCCACTAGCTCTCTCACACGGAAAAGATCTCATTATATCAATCAATTTCAAAATCGTGGGGTATCGCCACTCGTTTCAACAATTAGTCGTGTCTAAACTTTTTGAAGAAAAGCCACTAAGGGCAAAAGATGTTTTAAAAGAAAAGGTTTTGAAAAGATCGCAAACATAAGAAGGTTTTGTAAAAAGGGAGAAGATTTTGAAAATTAAAGAAGGGGAGGAGATGAAGAGGCTATCCTAATACATAAAATAAAAGCTAAGGAAAGAACGGTCTAACCGAAGAAGAAGCCAACACTTGACATTATGAGTCAAGGTAGATTTCCCATCCTTTGGACTTATCAATACCAACCCAACACATTACCACTTGGGGATCCATATGAACTTATTATCTCCGCACCACTTTGCGTTAAGCACATTAAAATTCTGACGAAAATCGGGCAGAGTAACGGCTGTTTTCGAGTAAAATCCTTATCTCAATGCCTTGGAATTAACCATCAAGGACTTTCAAGGAAATACCTGCATACACAAACACACAACAATCCAATGCCAGACAGACAGAATAATCACAGAGTAATAACAGAATAATAGGGTCCAGAGGTACTAAGTCCATAAGTCCAAATCTCCAAAATGCTCGGGATAGTAACCAATAGTCCGAAAGAGAGCCTTAAACGTTTTTTAGATTTTTTTGTTGTTTATTAATGTTTTAGCATAAAAGTAAAGTATGGCCCAAGTGGACAAAAAGAAAATAGCGGAAACATAAACATAGTGTCCAAATGGACAAAGAGAAAATAGCGGAATATAAACTTCCAAATGGACAAAGAGAAAATAGCAGAATGTAAATATGATGAAATGATAAAATAAAGAGATAAAGTGAAAAATATAAAGAGCAATATAATAAAGTGCGGAAATTAAAGTTAGTTGTTAGATGTTAAAGATAACCATCTTGAAACTTGTCAAGTATGTTATCAAAGTTAGTGATAAAGATCGATGGTGAGTGAAGGATGTTCTCGGATTTAAATTCAATGGACATTTATCAGAAGCTTGATAAAATCATAGCGACTACACGATAAACCTCCATAAGTCTTAAATCAACCGCATACAATTCTCTTCCATATTTGATCTTTTTTGATTCGGGACACGAAATATTGCGCTATGTTAAGCAGATCGCCAAGTGATTTATGTAGAAATCACCCTACAACGAGGCTGGTCAAAACTTTATGTGCTAATGCATGCGAGAGAAGCGATATGTAGATCACTCTCCGAAAGAAATATCGCACGAAAAGAAAATAGGTAACGATCTAGTCTTTACCAAGAGTCCATAAGAATTCTCAAGGTATTAAGACTTTCATCGATTAAAAGAAAAGGAAATAAAAGATGGAACCACATTCAAAAGCTCCTTTCATCCATAATTTCAATCACTTAATATTTCGGATTTGGATTCTCATCCTATCGACGCCCTAAGTCCATTGAAATTAGAGAGAAATTAGGCCTCTATCTTGTGATTCAAACAAAATATCAAAAGAATGGAGTAGAATGGAGTAGAAATTAGGCCTCTAACTTGGTGAATTTGGTAGGGATGAGGAGAGAAATTGCAAGGGGTTTGTTGGCTTTTCAAGCTTGTCAAATGAGGGAGTAGAGACCTCTATTTATAGGATTGGAGCAAGAGTAGTGGCAATTTGGTCTTTTTGCATTTGGTAATTAATTTGTGCTTAATGGATGTTTAAATGGTAAAATGAGGTTAAAATGGGGTTAATGAAGGGAATTATTTTTGATGAGGTGGAAAATTGGTAAAATGACAAAAATGATCAAAGAAAAAAGTGTTTGGTGCCAAAATGATGTCATGCTTCCCTCTTTTTTTCAAATTTCGTCCAGGGAAATCGATTTCCTATATGGGTAAATCGATTTCCATAGTGAAATTTTCAAAAATCCATTTTCTTGCACTTTTTTGATTTTTGCCCGATCTTTTACCTGTAAAATATAAACAAAAGAGGCAAAATACATATTTTTGGATTTTGGTTAGTATAAAACAAATAAAAAGCTAGAAATGCTTGATGGTTCCCCTCAAAGACAAAATGATACCTCGAGATTGAAATGCAAATGATGTATGATCTTAGGGTAAAAAATTGAGGTATGACAGATGCCCCTATTTAAGTTTCTTCTATCCGAAGATGTGAGGGTTAAAATCCTCAGCTCGACGTAATTTAAGAGACTTAAATATAAAACACACAATTTTTGAACCTAAGGTATGATGCGATGCTAATGGATGCATCAAGTATGATTATGGAATAGAGAGAAATATAACATCATTGGGGAGATAAGAAAAGACTCCACTGGGGAAAAGGTATGTGTCATCTAGGAATAAAACTTGGACTTCACAGGAGAAAGAGACAGTCAACAGAAGCTTTCAAGAGTAAAACATGAAGGGAAATCTGGACAGAAAAATCAACAGAGACATTCAGAGAGAAAAGTCTCTAGAACCCACATCAAAAGTCATTCAAGAGCAAAACATGACTGAATTTGGAAAGGACATCCAGGAATGGCACTGGATAGAAAGAGTCACGATATTCAAGAATAGCAGTGAATAAAGTGAAGATAACGACATCCGAGAATAGAATTGAATGAAGTGAGAAAATGATATCCAGGAATGGCACCAGATAAAAGGATCACGATATTCAAGAATAGCAGTGAATAAGGTGAAGATCACAACATCCGAGAATAGCATTGAATGAAGTGAGAAATTGATATCCAGGAATGGCACCAGATAAGGTGAGAAACATCTTTCACGAATGGCACTGAAAGAAAGAAGAATCACAACACTCAGGAATGGCACTGAATGAGGTGAGAAATCACAATATTCAGGAACGACACTAAATAAAGTGAGGAACATCTTTCAGGAGTGGCACTGAAAGAAAGAAGAATCACAACACTCAAGAATGGCACTGAACGAGGCGAGGAATCACAATATCCAGGAACAACACTGAATAAAGGAATCATGATATCCAGAAATGGCACCAGATAAAGTGAGAAACATCTTTCAGGAATGGCGCTGAAAGTAGAAAGGGACATCTAGGAATAGAACTAGATGGAGAAGACAAACAAGTATCTGCTTTTGGTAGGTGCCAAGTGAGTTGGACTTTGATCTCAAGGTAAGATGTTGATAACAACAAGACCTCGGAAGAATGTAAATGAGCATGAATTTGTTTCTATGCATGATGTTAAAATTTCTTATGCATGATGAATGCTTAATGCAATGCGATAATTGGTGACAACAGATGGAGACTCTTTTGTGAGGCAAGATTGGAACTCTGATTTCTCAACACGAGAACTCTGCCAATTCTGCTAGGGAAGAAAATGCTTGAACACACTTCTATTACACTGGTAATTGTATCAAAATGATGATCCTTTTGGGAAGGACTAATAAACTGTGCTTGGGGATTGCTGAAGAAGATTGCCCCTGATTCATTAATTGTTGCAAGTTAACTGATCATGGCTTCAGTTGAACTGTACTAGGGATGAACTGATCATGGCTTCAATTCTTGAAATGCATGTTGGGACGGCTTGCCCCAGTATAAGTTTTGAAATGATATTCTGATCAACAAAACTTGACTGAACATCTGAACAACAGGATCTTGAAGTAACGTGCCCCTGATAGGATCATTGATCAAGTTTCTCGACTGTTTAAACTTCCTGAAAGATGAGTGCTTACTTGCAAATAAAATGTTCATTCAAGAATGGTAATTTTAATGCAATGCTCAAAGTATATTTTTGAAATCAAAGTCATTATTGGAATGAATGTTATTGATGTAAAGAAAATGGAATCACTGGTCAAAACATGAAGGTTAAGACGTTCAAAGTGAAAGATAAAGCAAAGATATGGTATCAAAACAAATGATTGGCAAATCTCATGGGAGTCAGTTTACGCAACCTTGTTGTAGTATGCTTTCAAACAAACCTTGCTTCAATTAGGTCTTTTAAAGGTTGTAACGTGGCCAGGTTCATGGTTTCAGAAACAAAATATATAAGGCTCAAAATTTGATTGTACCCACCCCATCTTCGTGATGATCTCCAGTCCTAAAACTCAGTTAATTCAACTCATGCATTCAGGTTCCAAGAGACTTCTGGAATTACACCTTTGATAATGATGATAGTTCACAAGCAAAGAAAACTTTCGAGATGGCAGTCACTTCTTCCTTTTGGTAGTCTCAACATTGTGTTGTTCAGGAATTTATTGAATTCTCTTTTTTTTTTTAAAATCTTTTTATATCCCCAACTTTTGCCTGAACTGTCTATTTTTGAACTTACAGTCAGCGGGATGCCCTTATTTTTGCCTAAATCATCTTTTGGATTTTTGACTTAGCGGGCTTTTCTTTGATTCTATTTTTTGATGCATTTTTTAAAGATAGTGACTGCCTTGCTTAATGATTGATGAACCATCATTGACTTTTGATTGTCATCTCCAACATTTCTTTGATGTATGCGGAGGAACGCTTGCGATTGAAACCTTTGTTGAAAGGTGTACTGAATGATTCTCTTAAAATAGAATGCACAACCAAATTAACTGAGAACTACCCTGCCTCAGGTTAAAAATGCGGGTTTTTTCGTACAGAAAGAAACACCAACTTCGAAGGCTCAGAGGGGTTGACAAGGGATTAACTTCCTTATTTCTCCAGTGTTTGGGAATTGAAACAATGCCTGTACATCATCAGCAGAGTTTTATTTGAAAGCATACATATCAACAACTTGGGTATTTCGTTGTCATCATCCTCCCTCCAATCTTTGCATAAAACACAAGTTTGATAGAGAAAGAAAATGGAAGAAAAAGTTTTGTAAAAGAAGGTATAAACATAAACACAGTGGATAAGAATGAATTCAAAATATGCAATGCTCATTTCATTAAAATCACCATTCATAAACAAACAAAGTCTAAAAGTAAACAGTATAATAAAGGAAATACAAACAACAAAGAAACATGGCCTAGTGACTAATCCGTGACGAGGATGAGTTGTTCTGTCTTGATACACTGGCTTTAGGAAGATAATTGCCTTTGATCTGTCTTCAGCCACTCTGGTCTGGTAAAGGATTAGTGACAACATTAGGACCCATATCCTTGAAAGAGAGCATCTTTGATCTCACCAACTCTTAAACTCTAGTCTTGAAAGCATAACAACCTTCTAAATCATGCCCAGCACCACCCTGATGGAATTCACAATGAAGATCAGGTCGGAATCCTTTTGAGGGAGGATTTCGAGGAGGTGGCATGGCTCTTGTTGTGATCAATCCCTTTTGAACCAATGCGGGATATAATTCAGTGTAAGTCATAAGAATAGGATCAAAGTGAGTCCTATCGCTATTCTGATTCTGATTAGCAACCTGAGGTTGAGGAACTTGAACTTGCACAGGAGCGACAACGGCTACATAAGGTTGGTCACCATTTTGAGGTTTACGACGAGATCCTCTTCTGTCATCTGACACTGCATTAGTCTCATTCTCCTTCTTCTTATGGAAGTTTCCATAAGTTTTCTTTGATCCACCAGAAGATTCAGCAAAATGAGTAACTTTCCCATTCTTGATTCCCTCTTCAAGTCTCTGACCAATGGTAACCAAGTATGTGAAGTTTGAAGATACACTACCAATCATTTTCTCCCAAAATAAGGGTGAGAGAGTGTCCATAAACATGCCAGTCAGCTCCTTTTCAGCTAAAGGTGGCTCCACTTGAGAAGCTAGCTCTCTCCAGCGTTGAGCGTACTCCTTGAAAGAATCTTTCTCTTTTTAAGACATGTTTTGCAGTTGTCGGCGATCAGGTGCCATGTCCAGATTATACTTATAATGTTTCATGAAAGCATCAGTCAGATCTTGGAAGCAATGAATGTGACTCTTCTCAAGTACCATATACCATTTCAAGGAAGCTCCACTCAGACTATCTTGAAAGCAATGGATGAGAAGTTTGTCGTTCTTGGTATAAGCGGCCATCTTGCGGTAGTACATGGTCAAATGGCTTCTTGGGCAAGTATTCCCTTTATATTTCTCAAACTCAGGAGTCTTGAATTTTGCAGGCATGACAACATCAGAAACCAAACACATGTTTTCAGCAGCAACCCCAAAGTAATCATTTCCTTCCATTGCTCTCAGGCGCTTTTCCAAAATCTGATACTGCTCTTTGACATCTTCAATATCTCCAGCATCTCCTTGACTTCCATTCTGGGAACGGGCAGCTTGATATTCAAACAGAGGATTCACATAAGTAGGCTGAGCAACAATATGCACAATAGGCTGAGATTCAGTCATGATAGGAGCATGAAACACTGGATTTGAAGCTTGACCAATCACAAGTTGTGAAGACTGACCAATACCAGGAGTCTTATCATAGGGAGGAGTGTAACCAGGTGGCAAACCAAACTCAGGCCATGTAGAAGGTGGTTGTGGAGTAGGTTGAGGGTCAACATCAGCACTTGAGACTTCAACAATGAGAGTCTTCTGAGGCGGTTCTCCTCTAGCAATCAAAACTTGCAGCATTTCAGTGAGCTTGGTCATGCCTGACTTCAACTCATCAATTTCCATTCTGACCTCTGCATTGTGTTGCTCTTGGTATTCCATTCTCAATCTGACTTTGGATCTAGTTCTGTACTTGTGTGGAGGAATCATCTTGACAGTACACAGACAAACTCTGAAAATGGAGACAGACAAGGATACGTTTTCTGGACAACCTAGATGTATGTATGCAAATGATGCAATTATTGTTGTCGCTTTTATTTATTTATTTGATTTTCAAGGAATTTAAGTTATTAACTTGTAAACATCAAAACATGAAGGAAGTTAATCCTATATTGGATCAAAGCTTTGATCAAGTTATCATCAAGATCAATCATCCATTTTGGTGGATTAGGGTTTTCACCCCATCAACACCCAAGATCCATTGAGTTTGATGAAACTTATGATGTTTACAAAAAAAGACCTATGAGTTCCTTGGAAATCAAATGAATGCATGGATGAATGGTTTATGCATCAATCACAATCAAGATCACACACGGCCGCACGAACAAAGTTCAAAGGTTCGACGTTACAAGCATGGAGTCAAGGTTAATATCCACCCACAAAGGTATGTACTAGGGAATTTTGTACCTGCCGAACGGGTTCTACAAAGGTTCCCAGAGTTTTCAATCTTCTATCAGATACTACCGGCTCGCACAATTGCTCATGGGCGCCAATAATATTCCTAAAAAGACCTCGTCTGAGCGTAGCATCGCATGACAACAAGCTCGAATTGGTACTCGAACTTGTTTCTGCGCTACATCCTAAAAAGGCTTGGATGGGTTAAAAGGGTTCTAGGTCACCATAGGACCCCATCTTCTTGGCAAGCTTCTGATGATCTTCTTGACATGATCAGCCTTTGTGTATCCCTTGTCAAGAACTCTTAGCCCAGCAGTTAGCGTTTGAAATCTTGAGAACATCTTCTCAATGTTTTCATCATCCTCCATCTTGAAGGCTTCATATTTCTGGATCAAGGCAAGAGCTTTAGTCTCCTTGATTTGGGCATTTCCCTCATGAGTCATTTTAAATGATTCATATATGTCATAGGCAGTTTCCCTGTTAGATATCTTCTCATATTCAGCATGAGAGATAGCATTCAGCAAAACAGTCCTACACTTGTGATGATTTTTGAATTCTTTCTTTTGATCATCACTCATTTCTTGTCTTGTTAGCTTTACTCCTCTAGCTTTCACTGGATGTTTGTAACCATCCACCAGAAGATCCCATAAGTCACCATCTAGACCAAGAAAGTAACTTTCAAGTTTATATTTCCAATATTCAAAGTTTTCACCATCGAATACTGGTGGTCTAGTATAATCATTGTTACCATTTCCATTATGTTGCTCAGTAGAGCCAGATGTAGATGTAGGTGTTGGATCTTCACCAGCCATCTAAACTTGTGTTTTTCTCTTCCTGAATCTTTTCTAACACGGTTAAGTGCTTGCACCTAGAACCAGCGCTCTGATGCCAATTGAAGGATAGAAAAACACTTAGAAAGGGGGGGGGGGGGGTTGAATAAGTGTAATTTTAAAACTCTTTAAGATAAAAACAATTTGCACAATGATTTTTATCCTGGTTCGTTGTTAACTAAACTACTCCAGTCCACCCCCTAGGAGTGATTTACCTCACTTGATGATTTAATCCACTAATCACACAAGATTACAATGGTTTTCCACTTAGATAACCTCTAAGTCTTCTAGAGTATTCTGATCACAACCTGACCACTCTAGGAACACAATGCTTAGATACCCTCTAAGACTTTCTAGAGAATCCGATCACAACTTGATCTCCTCTAGTTCTTACAAATGAATGTAAACAAATTCTTACAAGAGTATTACAATGCTTCTTAAAAGCTATAATCACAACTGTGATATTTCTCTTAAAGTTTAAGCTTAATCTCACTAAGATATTACAACAGTAATGAAGTGAGGTTGAAGATGAAGTTTGAGAGCTTTTGAATTTGACAGCGTTTCTGTATGTTTGCGCAAAGTGTTATGTCTAGCTTCTCTTCAGAACTTCTATTTATAGGCGTTTGAGAAGATGACCGTTGGGAGCATTTAATGCGTTGCGTGATCCGTACAGCATTGCATTTAATGTTTCACTCTTTTGTCAACTACCTCGAGCCTTGCTTTTCCTGCTTTAGCTGACGTTGCCTTTAATAGCTTCTAACGTTCCTTTTGTCAGTCAGCGTAGCCTGCTGTAGCGAGGAAAATCTGAGATCGAAGCCATGGGATTGACTTGACTCAATATTTTAGTGAAAGTCGCCACCACGCTTTATTGTTTCCAAAGGAAAAGGGAAAAGAACGAAGAAAACCCAAAGTTTGTTTTTAAAACAAAAAAGAAGAGATCTTAGGTATGGGTGTTGATTATACAAGGGGAAGGTTTTAAGCACCCCTCATATTTGTGGTACTCCACAGGAACCTTTTTGAAAATCTGTGTCGTGTGTGCTAAAAAAGGGAGTTTGTTTTATTTTTAAAATAAGCTCGGCAAGACATTAAGCCATGTGCCTACATACCTCCTCGGTGCAATGGAGAAGTCAGAGCTAATGTAGTTCCACTTAAAAGGGAAAATATTTTAAAAATGAATAAACACTTTATCATCGTCGGAGAGAAATACTCAGCCATTGATCTTGAGCATGAGAACAAACGAGTTCTTTGCATCGCAAATGAAAGAAGGGCTCCAACTCGGATAGAAATCAACGAGTATGCCACTAGCTCTCTCACACGGAAAAGATCTCATTATATCAATCAATTTCAAAATCGTGGGGTATCGCCACTCCTTTCAACAATTAGTCGTGTCTAAACTTTTTGAAGAAAAGCCACTAAGGGCAAAAGATCACTACAAGAAAAGTTGTATATACCCACAGATCATTACCCACGGCCACATGCTCGACGGTAATTTTCTAAGTATAGACGGCTTAGTCGTCGGTAATTCATGAGTACATGGGGCAATGTCAATTAAAAAATTTTAAAACTTTACCCACGGCTGAGCTTTCAGAAATAGCCGCGGTTTGACTTCGTCAATAATTACCCACGGCCCAGCCCTCTGTATAGTTTTGATATAGAAAAAAATTGTTATGAATTTATATTGAAACGTATACTAAAATTATTAATTTAAAATTTTAAAAAAATAAATTAAAATCATTTATTTAAAAAATAGATTTTTATGGATTTAGTTTTAAAAACATTTTAAAAAATAATTAAGAGTTTTTCTTTTAATTAAATTATCAATATTACACTTATAAGAAATTTAAACTTGATTTGAAAACTACTTAAAATCTATACTATTAACCAATAATATTTTTATTATAAATTGAAAAACCTAATGATGTTTTTAAAAAGTAAAAAAAGTAACGTTTTAAAAAGTTACGTTTTTTTTACGTTGAAATAACTTAATAAAAAAAGTATATGTTTTTCTTTCTATAAGTTTCTTTATAATAGTATAAAAACAGCACAGTATTATAAAGTATAAAGTATAAAAACTTAGATTCATAAAGTATAAAAACTTAGAAAAAAGAAGAGGAAGCAGCACAGTATTATAAAGACACTTTTTTAACCTAAAACTCTAAAACCCTCGTTCTCCAAATTTTTCTTAACCGCTTGAGATTCTCTCTGTAATCGGCTCTCTTTCTTTGGCTTCAAGGACAATATCTTCGCAAATCGGTACGTCCTCTTCTAACAGTCACTAGCTTTCCATGCTTATCTCCCCCATTTTTTTTCTTCTTTCCAAAACCTTAATTTTATAACTTTTGTTTATAATTTAACAAGTTGATTTCTTGTTATTGTTATCAATTTTTGTTTTGTTCTTGTCTTTGATATGGTTATTGTTAATTTTGGGTGCTATTGAGATTTTTTTCAATTGATTTTCAGAAATAGAATTTGGAGATGTTATTGTTCTGTCTTCATTATAATCCTACTGTTAGTGACTACTATTCAATATTGGAGCTTGTGTGTGCTCTTAGAATTATAGTTATATAAATGATTATAAGATGTTTGTTAAGGTGGGACTCTAACCCCCTTGGGTACAATATAGCTACTGGTATTAAGTAGATACAAATTGTATAAGCTTTCTTTATATATCTTATTTTTATGGTTATGAAAATGGTTTGATTTTGTGATTTTGAGATATCCTGTTTACATACCACTTGGCTAATTACTTATCTATGATTGTTTCATTGTAAACAAAGCTTATTCTGAAGAAACAAAGTTTATTCTGTCCATATGGTTAACTTAATTAACAACTGGAACATGTGTAGCACAAGACTCAACACCTTATTAATAGAAGCAACATCTATGAACTCGAAACTAAGTGACAGTTACACAATCCCACCAATTTTGTGTACTTCTATGAACTTGCAATGTGGTATTTTACCTTAATGAATTGTGTATTAGTATTATAGCGATTCTAGTCTTCTACATGCAAATATCATTTCATACCTATATGATTGCTTCGATTCTGTAAAAAAACATGTTCCTAGCTGCCAGGAATAAGAAAAACCGGGCATCTGCAATGGGTGGATCTATCCATACGGGTGGCTCCATATCCACAAATGAGCACATCATTCGAATGGTATGTCATTCATGTTAAATACTTGATTCCTTATACTTTAACTCATAAGTTAATTTTTCCAAAAATTTTGACATTAATTTTTTATTATGTCTAAGCGTCAAGAGTTGGGTAGAGAGCCCACATTAGATGAGGTCTTCTTAAGAACTCATACAAAAAAGAAGGACTCCTCATGGGTGGACGACAGATCAAAGAAGACATATGTAAGTTTCATTGATAAATTTTGTTTTTACTTTGATGTAAAAATATTCTAATGTATATAAGTTTTGTATATTTTTTTTTGAGCAGGAAACATTTCAAGAGAAGCTTAAACATGCCTCTCAAGTTGGAGAGGCATCAGATAGTGGCCCCAAGGAAGTTGATTCTGCAACTCGACTAAATTTTTGGGCAGAAGCTGCTGGTGGCAAGACTAGAGGACGTCTCTATGGTGCTGGGACAAATCCAAGCATTACAAGCCAGGTGTTTCCTCTTTAACCCAGCAGTCACATGTATCTCCATATAACGGTCAAGTTTCTGCTGACTTTGCTGCACAAATGGCAACAATTGAAGAGAGAGCAAATGTTGCAGAGGAAGATGCTCGAGCTGCACGAGAGGAATGTCGTAAGGCAAATAAACGCACACCAGATTTGGAGAGACAATTGAGAGAATTAGCTGAAAGTGTTGCTTCCATGAAGGGTGACAAACGCCGTCGTCATTCGGACTATGAAAAGTATGACTCCGACAATGATGATGACTCTGACAGTGATGACTCTGACAGTGATGACTCTGACAGTGATGACTCTGACAGTGATGACTCTGACAGTGATGACTCTATTGGTAGCACATAAGATTGTATTATTCTAGCTTTACTTTTATTGATGAGATTACTTTAAGAATCACATTATATTTTGCTTGAACTTGTTTTATGTTTTGTTTGAGTTTGTTTACATCAAACTTGTTGAATTGGAAGTTTTTTGAGATTTGATTGATATTAAGGTTTGAGTTTTGGTTTGACTTTAGATGTTATTTATTACATACAATAATAATGGTTATATATAATTTTGGTTTTGTTGTTGATTTATAGATTATTATGAAGAATATTCATAAATCATTATTGTTACTAGTTCATCATCATTACTGTATTCAAACAGGAAAAATACTAACTACATAGATCTAATGATCAAATATTGGTATAATTTTTTATTTTAAAAAAATTAAAAATTACAGACGGCTTAACCGTCAATAAAGTATACAAAAAATCGAATCTTATCGAGGGCTTGGCCCTTAGTAATTTACCGGCAGCTTAGCCGTGGATAACATAAGAGAAATATTTGGATGTTTAATCACCTATTACCCGCAAATTATTCAAGGTTTATCCGTGGGTAATATCGTGGGTTTACGTAGCCGTCTATAGACGTTACCAAGGAGAGAATTACCGAGGGTCTCGTAGCCGTCGTTAAGCCCTCGGTAATTTACCTTTACCCACGGCTTTTTCTTGTTACCGATGGTTTTTGGCCCTCGGTACTGACATATTTTCTTGTAGTGGATGTTTTAAAAGAAAAGGTTTTGAAAAGATTGCAAACATAAGAAGGTTTTTTAAAAAGGGAGAAGATTTTGAAAATTAAAGAAGTGGAGGAGATGAAGAGGCTATCCTAATACATAAAATAAATTACCGTCATTAAGCCCTCGGTAATTTACCTTTACCCACGGCTTTTTCTTGTTACCGATGGTTTTTGGCCCTCGATACTGACATATTTTCTTGTAGAGGATGTTTTAAAAGAAAAGGTTTTGAAAAGATTGCAAACATAAGAAGGTTTTTTAAAAAGGGAGAAGATTTTGAAAATTAAAGAAGGGGAGGAGATGAAGAGGCTATCCTAATACATAAAATAAAAGCTAAGGAAAGAACGGTCTAACCGAAGAAGAAGCCAACACTTGACATTATGAGTCAAGGTAGATTTCCCATCCTTTGGACTTATCAATACCAACCCAACACATTACCACTTGGGGATCCATATGAACTTATTATCTCCGCACCACTTTGCGTTAAGCACATTAAAATTCTGACGAAAATCGGGCAGAGTAACGGCTGTTTTCGGGTAAAATTCTTATCTCAATGCCTTGGAATTAACCATCAAGGACTTTCAAGAAAATACCTGCATACACAAACAGACAACAATCCAATGCCAGACAGACAGAATAATCACAGAGTAATAACCGAATAATAGGGTCTAGAGGTACTAAGTCCATAAGTCCAAATCTCCAAAATGCTCGGGATAGTAACCAATAGTCCGAAAGAGAGCCTTAAACGTTTTTTAGATTTTTTGTTGTTTATTAATGTTTTAGCTTAAAAGTAAAGTATGGCCCAAGTGGACAAAAAGAAAATAGCGGAAACATAAACATAGTGTCCAAATGGACAAAGAGAAAATAGCGGAATATAAACGTCCAAATGGACAAAGAGAAAATAGCAGAATGTAAATATGATGAAATGATAAAATAAAGAGATAAAGCGAGAAATATAAAGAGCAATATAATAAAGTGCGGAAATTAAAGTTAGTTGCTAGATGTTAAAGATAACCATCTTGAAACTTGTCAAGTATGTTATCAAAGTTAGTGATAAAGATCGATGGTGAGTGAAGGATGTTCTCGGATTTAAATTCAATGGACATTTATCAGAAGGTTGATAAAATCATAGCGACTACACGATAAACCTTCATAAGTCTTAAATCAACCACATACAATTCTCTTCCATATTTGATCTTTTTTGATTCGGGACACGAAATATTGCGCTATGTTAACCAGATCGCCAAGTGATTTATGTAGAAATCACCCTACAACGAGGTGTCATACCCCAATTTTTGACCTAAGATACCACCTCATATCATTTGCATATGCATCATTTGCATCTCTAACAAATTGCATAGCCTGTGTTTGCTACTTGTGCTCAGCAGGGTTTGAACAAGAGATCACTCATCAGTGCAAGAAACAATCAATTATGGTTTTGTTCTCCCTTCATCTCAAAAGAACTATCTTCATCAACAATCAACATTTGGTCCTCAGAGATTCATTCCAACAAGCTCAAAGGCACTGAATCAACCCGATTAGGGTTTTGACTGAAGATAGCACACCCCTGACTTTTGCTCAGGATTTGACCTAATGACTTGGGACATGACCTCAAGACCCCAAGTACGTCATTTTGACCTAATCTATTGACTCAAGACATCTCCTACACAAGGATTGATCAACAGTGAAATTTCAAATCCTCAGATTAGGGTTTTGAACTATCAGGGACCAAAATCAGGGATCACATTTGGGAAACCCTAAAAATCCCCAGGAAGTCAATCAAAGGTCTCAATCATCTTCAAATAATCCCTATGACAATATCCAATGGAAATTGTATCTCAATTCAAGATCCACAGTCACCATTTGGTCCTCAAAGATTCACTTCAACAAGCTCAAAAGCTTTGAATCGACCAAATTAGGATTCTTCATTCATTCACTCATTCTTTGCAAGATAATTTCGTGTTCATGGCGTTTTTCCACTTTTTATACGCCATTGCCGTTTGTGTGATTCAAGAGATTTGTTTGGAATTTATTTCGCGACTCTTGGCTTATGGATTCATCATGGTGAAGAATTGATTCATATGGATTATTTGAAAGTTGGTACAAGTTTGAAACAATTCATGGAAATTTCACCGAAATTGCAAGAAAAATCTTTTAGTCCATTTGTTGAAAGATTATTTCAAGTATGGTTTTAAACCATAAATTCAAGAATTAAAAGTTCATTGGTGCAAGAACATTCTTCACATTACTCCAAGGATTTCCCATCATTTTCTATATCAAAGGGAATTGAATTTCAAATTCAAAATTCATTCAAGAAAATTCAAACTTCATTTTTGAGTAGCAAATCCATTCAAGGATTCTAAGAGAAATTCAAACATTACAAGTGAAGTTCTTTTACATGAACAAAGTTCTAAATTTCAAATGCATTACAAGTGGACTTTATCCAAAATTCAAGAATTACAAAATTCCATTCATTTGCAAGAATACAAAGTTTCATTCATACAAAGTTGGAATTACAAGGAAAAGAAAAAAATAAAACTTCAAATGCAATTCTTGAATTCTTCAAGTCTTCATTCTTCAAGATCAAATTTCTTCATGCTTTTCTTCAAGGTCCTCATGCAACATGAAAAAAAAAGAAACAAAAAGAAGGGTGAGATTAGCAAAAAGCTCAACAAAATATTCAAAAGCCCAAATCAAGACAAAAAGGGGTGTATTTAGCAAAGAAATAATTCAAGACAAAAAGGAATCAAAGATATTTTTTCCCACTTGCATAAGAAATAATGTCATAAAGAATATTCTTATTCTTATGAGATTTTTGCAATGATTACAATTTGGATATCAAGTTTATTACCAAATGCCAAACACTTCCTTAACTTTTCCTATAAATAGAAGGCCTCACTTCATTGCAAATCACACCAAAGCTACTATACTACTAGCTTTCTCACTTCTCTTTCTTCTCTCATAGTTTTCAAGTTTCTTGGCAAGAAGAAGCAATTCTTCAAACCCAAGAAAACCACTTGAGAAGTGAGAATTCATAGTCACAAAGTTCATTGGTTTGAAGAGAGTGAAGAAGAAATTCTTCATACCTTGGTGGAGAGTTCCAACTTGAAGTCCATCTTCAAGTCTCCCTAATATCCAAAGAGGTGTTATGGCATCACCTTCATCAAAAGCCTACAACAAGAAGCAAAGCTGTTAAGCAAAGTTGTTAGAAGAAATCAATTGGCAGCAAGCAGTAGCGGTTAAAGTCATACCTCAGCAATAAACCGGCGAACACCTCCTCGCCGTAGGTAAGTCATCTCCACTCTCAGTCTCAATATTGTTGTTGCTTTGAACTTTGGCTTTCCTGTAACATAAAAATCACCAGAAACACATATAGCTTGAGTTATTATTGCTGTAAGTAAAAGCAAAAATTCAGCAACAAGCAGCTAGTCTGCAGATTTTTTCAGAAAGAAATCCAGGACAGTAATAATAACAACAATTTTCAAAGAAATTCAAAGCAGTAGCAGTTCAAAACGCAGCAATCATAGTCAATTCCAGAAGCTCAAAGAATCGATACATACCTGAACAAAATTCGGCAAAAACCTCCATGCCGCAAGTAAGTAGCTTCTCCTTTCACTCTCAAACTTGCTGTTAATTATTGCTGTATCTGTAAAATGTTCAAAACCGAAAACAGAGAGCATATGTTATTATTGCTATGTCATAAAAACTTGCTGGTACCATGAGAACGAAATTGAAGAACAAACCTTGAGTTTTTCTTCAATTAAAAGAGGCCGGAAGTTCTTATTTTTGTTCACTGCAAGCAGAATCGAAACAAGGAGTGAGCTATCAATTGAACCATGATCATAAAATTGAAAAATGAATTGGTTTTAAGAAACTGTAAAAAATGATTTGTGTTACCTTAAGTATGAGGACCGAAAACACCCTGAGAAGGTGTTGTTGTCACTGTTCTTCGCGAGAGAGGTAGCACCGAACATTAGTTTGTTGTTGTTGCTACAAGAGAGAGCTCACCAAGAGAGAAAAGTGAGAGTCTTCCACGGAGAAGCATCGCGAGCAGAGAGGGTAACAGAGAAAAAGATGAAGTTGTCTTCATCGTGGTTCTTCACGGCAAGAGAGCAAACCGAGGGTGAGTAACCGCAAGAGAGATGGAGAAATTGAGAGAGTGAACTCGCGAGAGAGGCGAGGCCGATTTGAAAGAAGAAACAAGTTGTGTTGTTGTCTGTGAGAGAGGCCATGAGAGGAGGAAGCTTCATTTTTTTTTCAGAACTTGTAAACAAGAACGTAAACAAGTGAGTAAAATGAAAAGAGAGGCGCTGCCTCTTTCTGTTCCTTCATTAGGGTTTTCCAACCCATTTGTTTAATTGAAACGTGGGCGGATCCGGGTCACACTGACCCGACCCGGTCCGGTCCATTTTTTTCAAAGCTTTATTTGTTCAGCTTTTTTTAACATTTGGGCCATACACACTCCAATCCGGATTCACACCTCCTGGCCCATTCAATTACTAGTTTTATTATTATTATTATCTCTTTAATTTTCTTTAAGAGATTATTATAAATAGAATTTAGTATTTTAATTTAATATAGGATTTTATTTTCTTTTCTAATCCTTATTAAAAAAAACAACAAAAATATTTTAGATGCATATTTAATTTTATGTTTTCTAATTATTTTCTTCTTTTATGAAAAATCACAAAAAAAAAGTCTTTTCTTAGATTAATTTTATTTAAATTTGATATTTTCATATTATTTTGTGTAGTTAATCATTTAAATTTCTATTTGATTACCATTGCACATTGCCTGAATTTTCTAACTTCATCCGAGACTTCGAGATTATTTCTCTGTTGTTCTCTGTTTGTTTGGTCTTCCATTTGCTGTAGAATTCCATAAACAATTACTGGATGATCATGGAATTGCTGAAAGCTGTGAGCTTATTCGACGTTTCTTTTCTGCTGGTGTGGATTCTTAATATCTGTTGAGATCCTAATTTATTCCAAGCACATCACTTGAAGATCACGGTAACACCTCAAACTCAGAAATCCAATTTTCTCATTCTTCGAGGTAAGCCTAAAACTCAATCAACTGTTTTCACAACAGTAATCAATTCACTTTCAAATCATGCAACTCATTGTTTTTCAAAACAGTGGGGCCTCTCGAATATTAGAGAGTGTAAGTCCCATTTCTTTTCCTTTTGTACAGTTTTTTTCAAAACAATAAAACTTCTTCAAAATAAAATCTTTTCAAACAATTTTCAAATCATTTTCAAAACACCAAAACTTCAAAGAAACTTCAAAACTTTTCAATATATCACGGGCCTCCATGTAGGTATAAGTCCCAAGCCCCTTTTGTACATACCCATTCCAGTACATGAAATTAGGTATTTCATTGTACGCCTTTTGTACATATCTCAATCTTTTTTTTTTAACTTTGAATAACAAACCAAAAATGAAGGTTTTTCTTTAAATCTTCCCAAAAAAATACCATGGGCCTCCATGTAGGTATAAGTCCCAAGCCCCTTTGTAAATACCTGTTTACATAGCTTTGAATAAACTCAAGTGGACCTCTCCCCGAGTGTGAGTCCCGAGCCCTGTGTATACAAATGGATCATGCTTACAGGTATATTTCCTTCATAAACTCCATTATATACACACACTCTGTCATATATATATAATTGTTCATACCTGTTCATGTTTGTTCATACTTGTTCATGTTTGTTCATATGTGTGATATGTGTGCTTGTTCAACTTAGTACAACACTAGGTTCCCCATAGCCTCCTATTGGGCTTCGTGCAAAGAATCTCCCTTAGTTTAGGTTAGGACATAGAGTATGGTTTCCCGGTGAAATCGCTCTAAGAGCTCAAACCAACTATACCATGCCTCCCCTTGGGCTTTGTACAAACGAGTGTCCCTCCCATAGCCTCCTCTTGGGCTTACAATGCAAGGACCCTCGATTGTCCCTCCCATAGCCTCCTCTTGGGCTTACAATGCAAGGACCCTCGGATAGCCTCCTCTTGGGCTTCGTACAAGGACCCACGGGCTTCTTATAAGCATCCCCAATATCCAAATCAAATACCCTAGGAGATTAGACATTTTTCATCTCTATGCTAGGAGTATCTCTTCTATATCATCACAAACAATCAATCAATCAAACTTTTTTGCCACAAGGCTGGCTAATCAATCAAACTGTTTTACCACCGTACTGGATGATTAATCAAAGTTTTTGTCACAAGGCTGACTTCATTGAAACTTTTACCACAAGGCTGGCTGATTAATCAAAACTTTTTGTCACAAGGCTGACTTCATTGAAAGTTTTTGCCACAAGGCTGGTTAAACAACAAAAACATCTTTATCATTCTAAGCACCCTAAGTGGCATGGCCCCGGGCTTATAATGAAAAGATTTTCAAACAAAATCAAACAGATGTATGTGATGATATAGATTAGATACATCTAGCATTTAGACGACATTTGTCTATTTTCCTTTGCTTCCACTAGCATAAGTGGGAACTACGATTGCTCTGACTTTCTCAACATCCCTTTGAGAATACGTAGGCACAAGGTCGATCCTTGGCGAGCAAAACAAAACAAAAAAAACCATTCAAACCTTAGCACCCGTAGACCCCGAGCTACAGATGCTCTGATTCCCTCTAAGGGATATGTATGCAGAGGATCGCGATGATCTTTGCGAGCATAATCAAACAAACACCTTAGGTCCCATCTATTTCACAAGAACCTCTCAATAACATGGAATGAAAAACAAAGCAAAGAAACCTATAGAGTACTATAGATACGTTGGGTGCTAATACCTTCCCTTCGTATAACCAACCCTCTTACCCAAGATCTCTCCCCCCACTTTTAGGTTATTGCAGCTTTTTTCCTTTTCCTCTTTTGGAAACAATAAAAAGTTTGGTCGGTACAAAAGAAAAATCATTTTTTATGAGCACTCGAGCCCAAAGAAGGCATCAGGTGTCTCATCCCACAAAAAGAGGAACAAAACGATTTTTCTCCCGCGACAGAAAAATGGCGACTTCACTGGGGACCATCTTTTTATTGTTTCCAAAGGAAGGGTTAATTCTATTTGCTTTATTTTTCATTTCATTTTTTGTTATATGTGTGGTTCTGGTTCTGTTACTTGTGTGGTTCTGTTACAAGTGATACATTATGGACAAATCCTAACCCGGATTAAGTACACATAAGAATTAGGTGGAGGGTATAGTCATGTATGGCATACAAGGAGTTAGTCCTTAAAAAGTCAGCATGAGAATCCTTCCGCTCAGTGGAGGTTCCTTGTTGGTAGTATATGTTTAGCAAGTTCAGTTGCGAAGACATTATTGCTTTCATTGAACTGTAGAAGCTGAGTTGGCTGTAGAACCCCAACCCATCCTGGCCTTATTAGGACGTGGTGCAAAAACGATCCAGGTGAAGACTTGGATAGTTGTCATGCGGAGAACCACACTCAGACGAGTTTTTCTTGAGAATATTTCTAGCTCACAAGTTCAGTTGTGCAAGCCGGTAATATCCGAAAGAAAAATGTAGACTCTGACGTATCAGTAGAACATGTTTTGCAGGTGATAAACCCTAGTACTATCCCATGTTTGGTTCTCTGACCTCATGCTCGTGACGCTGGACCTTTGAACCTATGTGTACTATGTTTGAATTACCATGTTTGTAGTACCATGTTTGCGTTACCATGTTTGAACTACCATGTTTGCTTTACCATGTTTGAATATGTGGCATCCACGCATCCATGCATTCATACATTCAAAAATCCATCTTTTTCCATAAAAATATGATTTTTCCAAAAAAAATTTAGAGAATTTTCTTTGCAAACGTTATAGGATTTAGTTATGGAGTGGGTAAAAAGGCATACCAAAAAGTACGATTTCAAAATGCCTAATGTGGAAAGGCTGAAAGAGTTAGCATCTTCTGTACAAGATCCTTCTGATTTTAGGAAAAGCCATGGAAAGCTTTTGCCTATCTTGAACACTCATGTCGATGAAGGACTTCTCAAAACTCTGGTTCAGTTCTATGATCCCGTCTACCGGTGTTTCACCTTTCCAGACTATCAGTTGGTACCAACCTTGGAAGAATACGCCGATCTTTTGGGTATTCCTGTGTCTGACAAAATACCTTTCAATGGTTTGGAATCCATTCCTAAGTCACCAATCATTGCAGCAAGTATCCACTTGAAGAAATCTGAAATAGAAAGTAATTGGACTACCAAAGGAAACTTTCCGGGTTTGACTTCGCAGTTTCTAATAAAGAAAGCCTTTGATTTCATTGACACTGGTAGCATGATAGCTTTTGAAGCTGTATTAGCCTTGCTCATTTATGGGTTGGTTCTGTTTCCCAACGTCAACGACTTTGTTGATATCAACGCCATAAAGATCTTTCTGATTGGAAATCCTGTTCCGACTTTACTTGGTGACACGTATTTCTCTATTCATCACAGGAATCGCCAAGGTGGTGGAATCATTGTATGTTGTGTACCTCTTTTGTACAAATGGATTGTTTCACACTTACCTAAGTCCCCTACTTTCACGGAAAACCGAGAAGGCTTGCGTTGGCCTCGAAGACTTATGTCTCTTACTAATAATGATATTCATTGGTATACCTTGGCTCGCTGTGGTACAGAAACCATTGATAGTTGTGGAGAGTTTGCTAACGTACCCCTCATCGGTACACAAGGAGGAATTAACTACAATCCGGTCCTAGCCCGACGACAACTCGGGTATGCAAATTCAGTTAAACCAATTGGTCTCGCAGTGGAATGCTACTTTTACCGAGAAGGGGAGGATCCTCAAAGGTTGAAGACAAGAATGGTAAGAGCTTGGTACAACGTCCGAAGAAAAGAAAAAGGTGGGGAAAGAAACTGCATTGCTACGAACGCCTACACCAGCTGGGTGAAGAAAAGAGCAAAAGAGTTTCAAATGCCTTACGATTATGAAAAACCCATGTTCCCTGTGGTGTCTCGACTACCCAACATTCCCATTGACACTACGGAAGAATACCAAGAGATTTTAGCCAAGATGAGGTTAGAAAAGGACTCTTGGGAAGAAAAGTTTCGTAAAACTGATGAGGAAAATAGAAAGTTGAAGAAAAGAGTGAAAGATCACGAAGAAACTCTCTATTATCAAGATGGATGGCTCATGAGCAAAGATGAGAAGATTCGTCAGAAAGATGCCGCAATCAGAAGATACATCAAAGAAAGCAAGAAGAATCTTGAAGCCTCGACAAGCAACGCTCCGACTCTTGATGATTGGAAGAATGTTGTCGACAAACTGAGGGCTGAAAAGGCCAAATTGAAAGCTTACTATGGGAAAGAAATCCTGAAGCTCAAGCTGCACAATGCATTTGGTTCTTCGTCTGATGAAGATGTTTAGGATTTGTTTAGCTTTTTTATTTATCATTTGCTTTTGTAAGGAGCTACGCTCCAATGTTGTAACATTTCCCATTATTGCAATAAAAAAAATATATAAATAAAAAAAAATGAATGAATAAAAGAATTGTTTGTGTTCAAATGTTTGCAAGAAAATAATCTTTAAAATGTTTGGAAAAATCATAAATTTCTTTTTGCATACATCATTCTGCATATCGAGTCTGTTGTATAGAGTCTCATCTTTTGGATCTTTCTACATCATGTTGCATATCGAGTCTGTTTGCATACATCATTCTGCATATCAAGTCTGTCGCGTCTCAAAGTTTCTCGACCGCGCTCGCAATCAGATCACAGATACAATACTCGTTCAAGCAGAAGAAGAGTATTGGAACACTCTGAACAAGAGAATATCGAGCTCCGTGGTACGGTGACCACCCTTCAGGAAAAGTTGGAAAGTCTCACTACTCTGGTTGACTCCTTAATGGCCGCACAGAATCAGTCGCCGCCACCCAACAGTCAAGCAGTGGTAACATCTGAAGTCACTACTCCAGTTTCTACAGTTGCATTCGGTATTCCATCTTTCTCTATGCCAGAAGGTTGGGGCCCGCCTTTCAGCTTTGGTACAGGTTTCCGCCATAATTTCTCTGGGGTTCAAACAACCACAACTGAAGCGCCTGCTGCACAAGGTTCGGCGTTTATTCCACATTCAGGGGTAACTTTTTCCCAAATCACTATGGCACTTTCTCAACCCACTATGACAGTTCCGACCCCTACGGTTCACACTGTTCCTTATGATGGCAATGAGATTTATCATGATCAAGGTGATAGCACAAATCAGCGTAATCTTGTGGAAGATCTCCAAGAACAGTTTAACAAGATGCAGTTGGAAGTTAAAGCTATCCGTGGAAAAGATTTGTTTGGAAAGAATGCCCAGGAGCTATGTTTGGTTCCCAGTGTACAAATACCTGCTAAATTCAAGGTCCCTGACTTTGAGAAGTACAAAGGTAGTTCTTGTCCACAAAGTCATCTCGTAATGTATGCCAGAAAGATGTCTACTTATGCAGATAATCATCAGTTGCTTATCCATTACTTTCAAGACAGTTTGACTGGTGCCGCACTGAAGTGGTACACAGGCTTGGATAGCACTAATATTCGAACATTCAATGACCTAGGTGAGGCCTTTGTCCGACAATACAAGTATAACTCGGATATGGCTCCAGACAGAGATCAGCTTCGGTCCATGGCTCAGAAAGATCATGAAGCTTTCAAAGAGTATGCCCAACGATGGAGAGAAACTGCAGCTCAGATTAATCCACCGTTGAAAGAGAAAGAGATGACAAAGATCTTCTTGAATACTCTCAGTCCGTTTTATTATGAACGCATGATTGCTAGTGCTCCAAGTGATTTCACCGAAATGGTAAACATGGGGATGCGTCTAGAAGAAGGAGTCCGAACCGGACGTCTGACTAAAGAAGGTGGATCTTCAAGCGGAACCAAAAAGTTCGGAAGTGGTTTCCAAAAGAAGAAAGAACAAAGTGTTGACATGGTATCCCAAGGGAGGCCAAGAGGAAACGTCAATCGTCGACAACAGATTGCTGCTATCGCGCCAGTCGTTAATACAGCACCAAATCCGGGATTTACCCCGCAGTTTCAACAACAACAGCCTCGACAACCGGCTCAGCAGTTCAACAACAATCAGAATCGTGTACAAAGAGCTCCACAGTTTGATCCGATTCCAATGACCTACACAGAGTTGTACCCTGCTTTGATTGAAAGAGGTCTTGTTCAAACTAAAGCACCACCACCAGTACCTGAGAAACTTCCATGGTGGTACAAAGCTGAGGTCTCATGCCCTTATCATCAAGGAGCACCTGGCCATGATCTTGAGCATTGCATAGCTTTGAAATATGAAGTTCAGAGGTTGGTTAGATCTAATCTTCTCTCTTTCAGAAATTTGAATCCTAATGTGCAAGCAAATCCGCTGCCCAATCATGGAGGGCATGTTGTAAACATGGTGTATGGATGTCCTGGTCCGTACCGAGTCTATAATATCAATTTCTCAAGAGCCGATTTGGTACAAATGCACGCCACTCTCTGTCGAGGGCCGAGTTTTCGCCAGCATCAATACGGTTCCTGTAGCATATGTTGTGTAGATCCTCACGGATGTTCGATTGTGAGAAGAGATCTGCAAGTTTTGCTAGATAATGGTACTATTCAGATCTACAGAAATAGGGATGAAAATGAAGTTAACATGATAGGATGTTATCCGCATGAGCTTTTAGTCTCAGATATCAACTCGGAAATGCCTACAGTTAACGTCATTGTTCCTCATTTCAACATGCCTGAGCGCATATAAGTTACTTACAACAAGCCGAAGGTTCCTATTGCTCCTTTGATCATTTGTCTACCTGGACCTGTTCCTTATGACTCTGACAAGGCGGTTCCATACAACTACAATGCAACAATGATAAAGGATGGACAAGAAGTTCCTTTACCAACTCTCTCATCTGTCGTAAACATCGCTGATGTGAGTCGAGTAACAAGAAGTGGACGTGTGTATACTCCACTACCTCCAAAGCAGCCTGTTGCTCCTACAACCGGACAAAATCCTGTCAATACACCAGTGGGGAATCCTGTGGAAACTCCTGTCAGTAATACAAGCACTGATGTTGGTCAGTCCAGTGGAACCAATGTCAATCCAGATTTCGATGAAATTTTGAAGCTCATCAAAAGAAGTGAATACAAGATTGTGGATCAGCTTATGCAGACTCCTTCAAAGATCTCAATACTTTCACTGCTTTTAAATTCTGAAGCTCACAGGGAAGCCCTGATGAGAGTTTTGGATCAGGCTTTTGTAGATCATGATGTGACTGTTGATCACTTTGATGGGATAATAGCCAACATAACAGCTTGCAACAATTTAAGCTTCTGTGATGAAGAACTCCCCGAGGAGGGTAAAAATCACAATCTTGCTTTGCACATTTCTATGAACTGTCAGTCAGACTCTTTGTCCAATGTGTTGGTAGACACTGGATCTTCCTTGAATGTGATGCCAAAGACGACTCTTGCTCGCTTGTCTTACCAAGGAATGCCTATGAAGTTCAGTGGTGTAGTTGTCAAAGCATTTGATGGATCGCGAAAATCAGTTATTGGCGAAGTCAACCTTCCCATGACAATTGGTCCACATACATTTCAAATCACCTTCCAGGTCATGGACATTCAAGCTGCTTATAGCTGTCTGTTAGGACGACCATGGATCCATGAAGCAGGGGCAGTGACTTCTACGCTCCATCAAAAGTTAAAGTTTGTAACAAATGGAAAATTGGTAACAATAAGTGGAGAACAAGCCTTGATGGTGAGCCATTTATCCAATTTCTCTTTCATCGGTGCTGATGATGTGGAAGGAACTCCGTTCCAAGGTCTCTCTTTAGAAGACGAATCTTCCAAAAAGAAAGCATCGATCTCTTCTTACAAAGAGGCAGTAAAAGTAGTGAAAGATGGAACAACCACTGGCTGGGGGCAAGTTGTGATCCCGACCAAGAATGAAACTAGAGCAGGTCTCGGATGTTCACCAACATTCTCAAACTGCACCAAGAAGGATGAAACCCTTCGTCCGATCAAAGAAACATTCATTAGTGGAGGATTCCTTAACCCAATTCCTCAAGAGGTTAATGTCCTTATCAAAGAATGCATCGAAGAAGATCTACCTGATCCTGAAGAAGAATGGAAATGTTATCTCAATGACTCGGGATACATATCTCAGGAAGAACCATATCCTCCTTCAGAGAAAATAAGTGCTAAAGAAATTCCGCCTATTCCTGCAGAGGTTTGGGATACCTTGGGACAACCAAGTGGTAAATTTGATTATATGGTGAAATACACTGCACCTGAAAGTTACAAGATTGCGATTGAGGATATCCAACCAACCGGATGGGGAGATTCCTGTGAATATGATAGTCAACCAGAAGAGGCTTATCAGCTCGGTCAATTTTCTCAGCAGCCTGAAATTACTGAAGATTTCAGCTTCAATGCATCTGCCAAAGTTCATAATCCTGAAGATGGTTACTATCACATAAATGCCATTTTTGAAGATGAAGGGGAAGATGGTCCCGCAACTGACTCGGAAAGTGTCGCTGACAATGAGTCTCTTCATCCTGAAGACTGGGAAGAACACCCTGAAAATTCTCAAGATTGTGACTCGTCTTATGCTCTTCAAGAAGTAGAAGAAGACCGTTTCAACTCTACAAAGAACAAGGTTGACAAACCAGGACCTTCAAATCCTGCTCGACCAGCGGTCAATGTCAATACTGAAGATCACTCTGGGGAGGATTTTCCTGAATACATAATACACAGAGGAGTTCGTTGCTACTGGAAAGCTGTCGATGTTCCGAATGTTGTTCGCCGCTCAAAGTAATCACCTCGCTGTTATTTTGACCTCCTGCCTTGCCCAAAGCAGAGAGATGTTTTATAGGGCTTTGTTTTTAAATGTTCCGCCCAAATAACTTTGTGTATAGGGCTTTCTTTTAAAAGTTTCCCTCTTTGTCCTGCCCAAGACAAATGAGTTTGTGTTTAGGGCTTTGTTTCAAAGATGAATCATAAATAAAGTGTCATTTTGAATTCCCTACATTATATGTTTTATTTTTGCTTTTTTCTGGAAATGGTAATCCTAAAAAACCAAAATAAAAAAAAAAAACTTTTTCAAAAAAAATCTGCATACACTCCTGCATTCATAAATTTTCTGAAATAGATATAAATCACATGTGCAGATTTACTATTGATAAACCCATTGAATGCAATAACCCTATGCCCTCTCCCAACTTTGAGTTTCCTGTGTTCGAAGCCGAAGAAGAGGAAGAAGAGGAGATCCCGGACGAGATCTCTCGATTACTTAAGCACGAGGAAAGAGCCATTCTGCCTCACAAAGAGCCTTTAGAAAAGATCAACTTGGGTTCTGAAGAAGACAAAAAAGAAGTGACCATTGGATCACTGCTTGATGCTGATGTCAAGAGTAAGTTGACAGACCTTCTCAAAGAATATGTTGACGTGTTTGCCTGGTCCTACCAAGACATGCCTGGGTTGGATACCAATATTGTTCAGCATTACTTGCCATTGAAGCCAGAATGTTCGCCGATTAAGCAGAAATTGCGAAGGACTCACCCTGATATGGCTAATAAGATCAAAATGGAAGTTCAAAAACAGCTCGACGCAGGTTTTCTAGTCACCTCAGAGTATCCTCAATGGTTGGCCAACATTGTGCCAGTTCCGAAGAAAGATGGAAAAGTCAGAATGTGTGTTGACTACCGTGACTTGAACAAGGCCAGTCCAAAAGATGACTTTCCATTACCGCATATCGACATGCTGGTTGATAACACCGCTAAGTTCAACGTCTTTTCCTTCATGGACGGGTTCTCCGGTTATAATCAGATCAAGATGGCTCCCGAAGACATGGAGAAGACATCTTTCATCACCCCATGGGGTACCTTTTGCTACAAAGTGATGCCGTTTGGATTAAAGAATGCAGGCGCAACTTACCAAAGGGCAATGACTACTCTCTTTCATGACATGATGCATAAAGAAATTGAAGTTTATGTGGACGACATGATAGCCAAGTCCAGCACAGAAGAAGAACATATTGAATACCTTTTGAAGTTGTTTCAACGACTAAGGAAATACCAGCTTCGCTTGAATCCTAACAAATGTACTTTTGGGGTTAGATCTGGAAAACTCTTGGGTTTCATTGTCAGCCAAAGAGGTATTGAAGTAGATCCCGACAAAGTCAGAGCTATTCAAGAGATGCCTGCACCAAAAACTGAAAAGCAAGTAAGAGGGTTTCTCGGACGATTAAACTATATCTCCAGATTCATCTCTCAAATGACTGCTACTTGTGGGCCAATTTTCAAGCTTCTCCGCAAAGATCAAGGGGTTGTATGGACTGAAGATTGCCAGAAAGCATTTGACAGTATCAAGGAATACCTGTTAGAACCACCAATATTGATTCCTCCAGTTGAAGGAAGACCATTAATCATGTACCTTACCGTGTTGGAAGAATCCATGGGTTGCATGCTTGGACAGCAAGATGAAACCGGTAAGAAGGAGCATGCCATCTATTACCTAAGTAAGAAATTCACAGACTGTGAGTCTCGTTACTCCATGCTCGAAAAAACATGTTGTGCTTTGGCTTGGGCTTCAAAACGTCTCCGCCAATACATGATCAACAATACTACTTGGTTAATCTCCAAAATGGATCCGATCAAGTATGTCTTTGAAAAGCCTGCCTTAACAGGAAGGATTGCCCGATGGCAAATGCTGTTATCTGAGTATGACATTGAGTACCGTGCCCAAAAAGCGGTCAAAGGAAGCATTCTCGCTGATCACTTGGCGCATCAACCAATCAATGAATATCAATCTCTCAAGTTTGACTTTCCTGATGAAGATGTCTTGTACTTGAAGATGAAAGATTGTGATGAACCGTTACCAGAAGAAGGTCCTGAGCCTGGATCAAGATGGGGTCTAATTTTTGATGGAGCAGTAAACGCTTTTGGCAATGGAATTGGGGCAATCATCATCACTCCCAAGGGTACTCATATCCCGTTCTCTGCCAGATTACTATTTGATTGCACCAACAATATCGCAGAATATGAAGCTTGTATCATGGGTCTTGAAGAAGCCATTGACTTAAGGATCAAGATCCTCGACATATATGGAGATTCAGCCCTTGTGATCAACCAAATCAAAGACAAGTGGGAAACTTACCACCCGGGCTTGATTCCTTACAGAGATTATGCAAGACGTCTGTTGACTTTCTTCAACAAGGTTGAATTGCATCATATACCTCGAGGTCAGAATCACGCGCCTTGAAAGGCCCGCCTATGTGTTTGCAACTGAAGCAGTCATCGATGATAAACCGTGGTTCCACGACATCAAACGCTTCCTTCAAACTCAAGAGTACCCTCTTGGGGCATCAAACAAAGATAAGAAAACTCTGAGGAGACTTTCTGGCAGTTTCTTCCTGAACGGAGATGTGCTATACAAAAGAAACTTCGACATGGTTTTGCTCAGATGCGTGGACAGACACGAAGCAGACATGTTAATGCATGAAGTGCATGAAGGGTCCTTTGGAACTCATTCAAATGGGCATGCAATGTCCAAAAAGATCTTAAGAGCAGGATACTATTGGTTGACAATGGAATCTGACTGTTATAAACACGTGAAGAGATGTCACAAGTGCCAGATCTACGCAGATAAGATCCATGTGCCACCGACTCTACTCAACGTTCTCTCATCTCCATGGCCTTTCTCCATGTGGGGTATTGACATGATTGGAATGATCGAGCCGAAAGCTTCAAACGGTCATCGTTTCATCTTAGTAGCAATTGATTACTTCACCAAATGGGTCGAAGCAGCATCTTACGCCAATGTTACAAAACAAGTGGTTGTGAGGTTTATCAAGAATAACATCATTTGCCGATATGGTATTCCCAGCAAGATCATTACTGACAATGGTTCAAACTTGAACAACAAAATGATGAAAGAATTATGTGAGGAATTCAAGATTGAGCATCATAACTCTTCTCCTTACAGACCAAAAATGAACGGCGCCGTCGAAGCCGCCAACAAGAACATTAAGAAGATCATCCAGAAAATGGTCGTCACTTACAAAGACTGGCATGAAATGCTGCCATTTGCTTTACATGGGTACCGTACTTCAGTGCGTACTTCAACAGGGGCAACTCCCTTTTCTCTAGTATACGGCATGGAAGCTGTGCTCCCCGTAGAAGTTGAAATCCCATCAATGA
Source organism: Vicia villosa (assembly GCF_029867415.1). Lineage (NCBI taxonomy): Eukaryota > Viridiplantae > Streptophyta > Magnoliopsida > Fabales > Fabaceae > Vicia > Vicia villosa. The sequence continues at coordinate 992,292 of NW_026706810.1, read as the reverse complement.
GAGTCCTCATGGAGACTAAGTTATCAGAGGCTGAATGGTGTCAAAGCAGATACGATCAGTTGAACTTAATCGAAGAAAAACGTATGACTGCTCTATGCCATGGACAATTATACCAAGCAAGGATGAAACAAGCTTTCAACAAAAAGGTTCGACCTCGTGAATTTCGAGAAGGCGACCTCGTGCTTAAAAAGATCTTGTCTTTTCAACCAGATTCTAGGGGCAAATGGTCTCCTAATTACGAAGGCCCGTATGTTGTCAAAAGAACATTTTCTGGCGGCGCCATGATTCTTACAACCATGGATGGTGATGAACTCCCACATCCTGTGAATGCTGATGCAGTCAAGAAATACTTTGTCTAAAAAAGAACAAAAGAACAGCTCGGTAAGTCGAAAACCCGCAAAGGGCGACTTAGGCAGAAATGAGCGTCTCGGTGGACTGAAAACCCGAAAGGGCGGTCCAGGCAAAAATTAGAGACAATAAACAGAAAAAAATTTATCCTGGTAGATTGAAAACCTGAAAGGGCAATCTAGGCAAAAATTAGGGATTTATGACAAAGTAACTGCATCAGTACGTACTTCGTCACCTGAGGAGTCTTTCTCATCAAAGGATCTTCAATCAAATCATCGCCAATCTGAAGCGACAAGCACAGTTGGAACTCAAAGTTGTTAGGGGGAATAGTGGTTATTGCTTTCAATGTAGCCTTTTCCGCATAATTACCATTTCCAACTTTTGTAAATACTCTATGGAATCACGCCTTTAGCTGATTACCATCCTATTAAATAAATTTGAGCCTTGTGCCCATTTATTTGCAATCTTTAATTTCTTTCAGCTTGCAAAATGACGCTTTAATTGTGTTATTCACTTTTGAAAAAAGAGAAAAAAAGTTTTAAATGAATTTACTTCACTTTTTCAAAATAAAAGCGAAACTTTCCTTTGAGTTGTGAACAACAGAAGGAACATCAACAGCTATCTCCATGGGATGAATCAAAGATCATGATAGGAAAAGCTCTTCTATCCCCAGTAAAGAAGGTCTTTTATCCCCAGTGTCGAAGATTTTCCATCTCCAGTGAAGAAGTTCTTCCATCTCAGTAAGAAAAGATACTCATCTTCCCCAGAGAAGTTTAAAGCACACAGCATCATTCATAACTTGTGTTATCTACACCGTGTTGAAGAACATTTGCCAAATATCTGGTTGTATTGCGACGTCGGTCCCTCTCCAGTATACTTCTTTGTCTGTCAGTATCATCAGCATGCATGCTACGTTCTTGACATTCATCATTCATACATATTTGCATCATTTATGCATTCTTGCATTTTTCAATGTCTGCCTAAAATCACTTGTTCAGGATATATTTATCCCAAAAAAAAAAGGAAAAAGAAGCAGGTATGGGCGTGTCATCTCTCCAAGTAGGTTGTCACCCATAAGCAGAAATAACATCTTCTTTCTCCAATCCCCACTGAGATCATTCCTCGTGGAAGAAGGTTTCTTTAGTTTCTCCTCTCAAAACAAAGGAGAAAATACCCATTCGAGTTCATTCCTCATTGGGTACAAAGTCTTGTTTGACTGTTTCTTTCCAATTCATTCTTGGATAGAACCTTGTCTTTACCAAAGATTCAAGTTCCGATTCCTCAAATAGAGTCGTGAAAAACAAACCATAAGCAATAGCCTCATCATCTGAGCAGCTTATGTCTCTTTCAAAAATTTCCTCTCAAGGAAATCAATCATGAAGACCATTTGACAATCAGGGCCTTATTACTGTTCACAAGGCTGAATAACCAGTAATTTCCCTAGCAAAGTCTCCAGGATCATTTTATCACTTGGCTGATAATTGATCATGTCTTCAAAACCGCTATCACAAGGCTGGTAGTCGGTAACCTTTTGTTCTGGTTATATTATTAAACATGTCTGTCACAAGGCTGATAGTCGGTAATATTAACCGAACCTTTGAAACTCTTTTTACCTTGTCAAGTCTATCACCATGCTGATAGTCGGTAATACAGTTTCATACCTTTCACCTTCGCATTATTAAACAAGTCTATCCCCATGCTGATAGTCGATAATGTCGATAGGTAAGCTTTTCTTACAAAGCTATCATTCCCCGGTGAAGCATACACTTGCTTTCCCGAAAAGACAAAACGGATTCTCTTCCTAAAACGGATTGAGACATCCTTCCCAATCTCTTTTCCCCAGCGGAGTCAGTTCTTGATATCCCCTCGGTAAAGATATCCTTGCATCATTCGCAATTTTGGTATCTTAGGTCCAAAATTTGCGTCTTCTGATATTTAAGTCTCTTCCACCCTATCAAAACGAAGATTTTCAATCTTCATGTCTCAGGTTGAAGAAACTTAAATAGGGGCATCTGTCATACCCCAATTTTTGACCTAAGATACCACCTCATATCATTTGCATATGCATCATTTGCATCTCTAACAAATTGCATAGCCTGTGTTTGCTACTTGTGCTCAGCAGGGTTTGAACAAGAGATCACTCATCAGTGCAAGAAACAATCAATTATGGTTTTGTTCTCCCTTCATCTCAAAAGAACTATCTTCATCAACAATCAACATTTGGTCCTCAGAGATTCATTCCAACAAGCTCAAAGGCACTGAATCAACCCGATTAGGGTTTTGACTGAAGATAGCACACCCCTGACTTTTGCTCAGGATTTGACCTAATGACTTGGGACATGACCTCAAGACCCCAAGTACGTCATTTTGACCTAATCTATTGACTCAAGACATCTCCTACACAAGGATTGATCAACAGTGAAATTTCAAATCCTCAGATTAGGGTTTTGAACTATCAGGGACCAAAATCAGGGATCACATTTGGGAAACCCTAAAAATCCCCAGGAAGTCAATCAAAGGTCTCAATCATCTTCAAATAATCCCTATGACAATATCCAATGGAAATTGTATCTCAATTCAAGATCCACAGTCACCATTTGGTCCTCAAAGATTCACTTCAACAAGCTCAAAAGCTTTGAATCGACCAAATTAGGATTCTTCATTCATTCACTCATTCTTTGCAAGATAATTTCGTGTTCATGGCGTTTTTCCACTTTTTATACGCCATTGCCGTTTGTGTGATTCAAGAGATTTGTTTGGAATTTATTTCGCGACTCTTGGCTTATGGATTCATCATGGTGAAGAATTGATTCATATGGATTATTTGAAAGTTGGTACAAGTTTGAAACAATTCATGGAAATTTCACCGAAATTGCAAGAAAAATCTTTTAGTCCATTTGTTGAAAGATTATTTCAAGTATGGTTTTAAACCATAAATTCAAGAATTAAAAGTTCATTGGTGCAAGAACATTCTTCACATTACTCCAAGGATTTCCCATCATTTTCTATATCAAAGGGAATTGAATTTCAAATTCAAAATTCATTCAAGAAAATTCAAACTTCATTTTTGAGTAGCAAATCCATTCAAGGATTCTAAGAGAAATTCAAACATTACAAGTGAAGTTCTTTTACATGAACAAAGTTCTAAATTTCAAATGCATTACAAGTGGACTTTATCCAAAATTCAAGAATTACAAAATTCCATTCATTTGCAAGAATACAAAGTTTCATTCATACAAAGTTGGAATTACAAGGAAAAGAAAAAAATAAAACTTCAAATGCAATTCTTGAATTCTTCAAGTCTTCATTCTTCAAGATCAAATTTCTTCATGCTTTTCTTCAAGGTCCTCATGCAACATGAAAAAAAAAGAAACAAAAAGAAGGGTGAGATTAGCAAAAAGCTCAACAAAATATTCAAAAGCCCAAATCAAGACAAAAAGGGGTGTATTTAGCAAAGAAATAATTCAAGACAAAAAGGAATCAAAGATATTTTTTCCCACTTGCATAAGAAATAATGTCATAAAGAATATTCTTATTCTTATGAGATTTTTGCAATGATTACAATTTGGATATCAAGTTTATTACCAAATGCCAAACACTTCCTTAACTTTTCCTATAAATAGAAGGCCTCACTTCATTGCAAATCACACCAAAGCTACTATACTACTAGCTTTCTCACTTCTCTTTCTTCTCTCATAGTTTTCAAGTTTCTTGGCAAGAAGAAGCAATTCTTCAAACCCAAGAAAACCACTTGAGAAGTGAGAATTCATAGTCACAAAGTTCATTGGTTTGAAGAGAGTGAAGAAGAAATTCTTCATACCTTGGTGGAGAGTTCCAACTTGAAGTCCATCTTCAAGTCTCCCTAATATCCAAAGAGGTGTTATGGCATCACCTTCATCAAAAGCCTACAACAAGAAGCAAAGCTGTTAAGCAAAGTTGTTAGAAGAAATCAATTGGCAGCAAGCAGTAGCGGTTAAAGTCATACCTCAGCAATAAACCGGCGAACACCTCCTCGCCGTAGGTAAGTCATCTCCACTCTCAGTCTCAATATTGTTGTTGCTTTGAACTTTGGCTTTCCTGTAACATAAAAATCACCAGAAACACATATAGCTTGAGTTATTATTGCTGTAAGTAAAAGCAAAAATTCAGCAACAAGCAGCTAGTCTGCAGATTTTTTCAGAAAGAAATCCAGGACAGTAATAATAACAACAATTTTCAAAGAAATTCAAAGCAGTAGCAGTTCAAAACGCAGCAATCATAGTCAATTCCAGAAGCTCAAAGAATCGATACATACCTGAACAAAATTCGGCAAAAACCTCCATGCCGCAAGTAAGTAGCTTCTCCTTTCACTCTCAAACTTGCTGTTAATTATTGCTGTATCTGTAAAATGTTCAAAACCGAAAACAGAGAGCATATGTTATTATTGCTATGTCATAAAAACTTGCTGGTACCATGAGAACGAAATTGAAGAACAAACCTTGAGTTTTTCTTCAATTAAAAGAGGCCGGAAGTTCTTATTTTTGTTCACTGCAAGCAGAATCGAAACAAGGAGTGAGCTATCAATTGAACCATGATCATAAAATTGAAAAATGAATTGGTTTTAAGAAACTGTAAAAAATGATTTGTGTTACCTTAAGTATGAGGACCGAAAACACCCTGAGAAGGTGTTGTTGTCACTGTTCTTCGCGAGAGAGGTAGCACCGAACATTAGTTTGTTGTTGTTGCTACAAGAGAGAGCTCACCAAGAGAGAAAAGTGAGAGTCTTCCACGGAGAAGCATCGCGAGCAGAGAGGGTAACAGAGAAAAAGATGAAGTTGTCTTCATCGTGGTTCTTCACGGCAAGAGAGCAAACCGAGGGTGAGTAACCGCAAGAGAGATGGAGAAATTGAGAGAGTGAACTCGCGAGAGAGGCGAGGCCGATTTGAAAGAAGAAACAAGTTGTGTTGTTGTCTGTGAGAGAGGCCATGAGAGGAGGAAGCTTCATTTTTTTTTCAGAACTTGTAAACAAGAACGTAAACAAGTGAGTAAAATGAAAAGAGAGGCGCTGCCTCTTTCTGTTCCTTCATTAGGGTTTTCCAACCCATTTGTTTAATTGAAACGTGGGCGGATCCGGGTCACACTGACCCGACCCGGTCCGGTCCATTTTTTTCAAAGCTTTATTTGTTCAGCTTTTTTTAACATTTGGGCCATACACACTCCAATCCGGATTCACACCTCCTGGCCCATTCAATTACTAGTTTTATTATTATTATTATCTCTTTAATTTTCTTTAAGAGATTATTATAAATAGAATTTAGTATTTTAATTTAATATAGGATTTTATTTTCTTTTCTAATCCTTATTAAAAAAAACAACAAAAATATTTTAGATGCATATTTAATTTTATGTTTTCTAATTATTTTCTTCTTTTATGAAAAATCACAAAAAAAAGTCTTTTCTTAGATTAATTTTATTTAAATTTGATATTTTCATATTATTTTGTGTAGTTAATCATTTAAATTTCTATTTGATTACCATTGCACATTGCCTGAATTTTCTAACTTCATCCGAGACTTCGAGATTATTTCTCTGTTGTTCTCTGTTTGTTTGGTCTTCCATTTGCTGTAGAATTCCATAAACAATTACTGGATGATCATGGAATTGCTGAAAGCTGTGAGCTTATTCGACGTTTCTTTTCTGCTGGTGTGGATTCTTAATATCTGTTGAGATCCTAATTTATTCCAAGCACATCACTTGAAGATCACGGTAACACCTCAAACTCAGAAATCCAATTTTCTCATTCTTCGAGGTAAGCCTAAAACTCAATCAACTGTTTTCACAACAGTAATCAATTCACTTTCAAATCATGCAACTCATTGTTTTTCAAAACAGTGGGGCCTCTCGAATATTAGAGAGTGTAAGTCCCATTTCTTTTCCTTTTGTACAGTTTTTTTCAAAACAATAAAACTTCTTCAAAATAAAATCTTTTCAAACAATTTTCAAATCATTTTCAAAACACCAAAACTTCAAAGAAACTTCAAAACTTTTCAATATATCACGGGCCTCCATGTAGGTATAAGTCCCAAGCCCCTTTTGTACATACCCATTCCAGTACATGAAATTAGGTATTTCATTGTACGCCTTTTGTACATATCTCAATCTTTTTTTTTTTAACTTTGAATAACAAACCAAAAATGAAGGTTTTTCTTTAAATCTTCCCAAAAAAATACCATGGGCCTCCATGTAGGTATAAGTCCCAAGCCCCTTTGTAAATACCTGTTTACATAGCTTTGAATAAACTCAAGTGGACCTCTCCCCGAGTGTGAGTCCCGAGCCCTGTGTATACAAATGGATCATGCTTACAGGTATATTTCCTTCATAAACTCCATTATATACACACACTCTGTCATATATATATAATTGTTCATACCTGTTCATGTTTGTTCATACTTGTTCATGTTTGTTCATATGTGTGATATGTGTGCTTGTTCAACTTAGTACAACACTAGGTTCCCCATAGCCTCCTATTGGGCTTCGTGCAAAGAATCTCCCTTAGTTTAGGTTAGGACATAGAGTATGGTTTCCCGGTGAAATCGCTCTAAGAGCTCAAACCAACTATACCATGCCTCCCCTTGGGCTTTGTACAAACGAGTGTCCCTCCCATAGCCTCCTCTTGGGCTTACAATGCAAGGACCCTCGATTGTCCCTCCCATAGCCTCCTCTTGGGCTTACAATGCAAGGACCCTCGGATAGCCTCCTCTTGGGCTTCGTACAAGGAACCACGGGCTTCTTATAAGCATCCCCAATATCCAAATCAAATACCCTAGGAGATTAGACATTTTTCATCTCTATGCTAGGAGTATCTCTTCTATATCATCACAAACAATCAATCAATCAAACTTTTTTGCCACAAGGCTGGCTAATCAATCAAACTGTTTTACCACCGTACTGGATGATTAATCAAAGTTTTTGTCACAAGGCTGACTTCATTGAAACTTTTGCCACAAGGCTGGCTGATTAATCAAAACTTTTTGTCACAAGGCTGACTTCATTGAAAGTTTTTGCCACAAGGCTGGTTAAACAACAAAAACATCTTTATCATTCTAAGCACCCTAAGTGGCATGGCCCCAGGCTTATAATGAAAAGATTTTCAAACAAAATCAAACAGATGTATGTGATGATATAGATTAGATACATCTAGCATTTAGACGACATTTGTCTATTTTCCTTTGCTTCCACTAGCATAAGTGGGAACTACGATTGCTCTGACTTTCTCAACATCCCTTTGAGAATACGTAGGCACAAGGTCGATCCTTGGCGAGCAAAACAAAACAAAAAAAACCATTCAAACCTTAGCACCCGTAGACCCCGAGCTACAGATGCTCTGATTCCCTCTAAGGGATATGTATGCAGAGGATCGCGATGATCTTTGCGAGCATAATCAAACAAACACCTTAGGTCCCACCTATTTCACAAGAACCTCTCAATAACATGGAATGAAAAACAAAGCAAAGAAACCTATAGAGTACTATAGATACGTTGGGTGCTAATACCTTCCCTTCGTATAACCAACCCTCTTACCCAAGATCTCTCCCCCCACTTTTAGGTTATTGCAGCTTTTTTCCTTTTCCTCTTTTGGAAACAATAAAAAGTTTGGTCGGTACAAAAGAAAAATCATTTTTTATGAGCACTCGAGCCCAAAGAAGGCATCAGGTGTCTCATCCCACAAAAAGAGGAACAAAACGATTTTTCGCCCCTGATTCATTACACTGGTAATTGTATCAAAATGATGATCCTTTTGGGAAGGACTAATAAACTGTGCTTGGGGATTGCTGAAGAAGATTGCCCCTGATTCATTAATTGTTGCAAGTTAACTGATCATGGCTTCAGTTGAACTGTACTAGGGATGAACTGATCATGGCTTCAATTCTTGAAATGCATGTTGGAACGGCTTGCCCCAGTATAAGTTTTGAAATGATATTTTGTTCAACAAAACTTGACTGAACAACAGGATCTTGAAGTAACGTGTCCCTGATAGGATCACTGATCAAGTTTCTCGACTATTTGAACTTCCTGAAAGATGAGTGCTTACTTGCAAATAAAATGTTCATTCAAGAATGGTAATTTTAATGCAATGCTCAAAGCATATTTTTGAAATCAAAGTCATTATTGGAATGAATGTTATTGATGTAAAGCAAATGGAATCACTGGTCAAAACATGAAGGTTAAGACGTTCAAAGTGAAAGATAAAGCAAAGATATGGTATCAAAACAAATGATTGGCAAATCTCATGGGAGTCAGTTTACGCAACCTTGTTGTAGTATGATTTCAAGCAAACCCTGCTTCAATTAGGTCTTTTAAAGGTTGTAACGTGGCCAGGCTCATGGTTTCAGAAACAAAATATATAAGGCTCAAAATTTGATTGTACCCACCCCATCTTCGTGATGATCTCCAGTCCTAAAACTCAGTTAATTCAACTCATGCATTCAGGTTCCAAGAGACTTCTGGAATTGCACCTTTGATAATGATGATAGTTCACAAGCAAAGAGAACTTTCGAGATGGCATTCACTTCTTCCTTTTGGTAGTCACAACATTGTGTTGTTCAGGAATTTATTGAATTCTCTTTTTTTTTAAATCTTTTTATATCCCTAACTTTTGCCTGAACTGTCTATTTTTGAACTTACAGTCAGCGGGATGCCCTTATTTTTGCCTAAGTCATCTTTTGGATTTTTGACTTAGCGGGCTTTTCTTTGATTCAATTTTTTTGATGCATTTTTCTAAAGATAGTGACTGCCTTGCTTAATGATTGATGAACCATCATTGACTTTTGATTGTCATCTCCAACATTTCTTTGATGTATGCGGAGGAACGCTTGCGATTGAAACCTTTGTTGAAAGGTTTACTGAATGATTCTCTTAAAATAGAATGCACAGTCAAATTAACTGAGAACTACCCTGCCTCAGGTTAAAAATGCGGGTTTTTTCGTACAGAAAGAAACACCAACTTCGAAGGCTCAGAGGGGTTGACAAGGGATTAACTTCCTTATTTTTCCAGTGTTTGGGAATTGAAACAATGCCTGTACATCATCAGCAGAGTTTTATTTGAAAGCATACAGTTCAAAAACTTGGGTATTTCGTTGTCATCATCCTCCCTCCAATCTTTGCATAAAACACAAGTTTGATAGAGAAAGAAAATGGAAGAAAAAGTTTTGTAAAAGAAGGTATAAACATAAACACAGTGGATAAGAATAAATTCAAAATATGCAATGCTCATTTCATTAAAATCACCATTCAAAAACAAACAAAGTCTAAAAGTAAACAGTATAATAAAGGAAATACAAACAGCAAAGAAACATGGCCTAGTGACTAATCCGTGACGAGGATGAGATGTCCTGTCTTGATACACTGGCTTTAGGAAGATAATTGCCTTTGATATGTCTTCAGCCACTCTGGTCTGGTAAAGGATTAGTGACAACATTAGGACCCATATCCTTGAAAGAGAGCATCTTTGATCTCACCAACTCTTAAACTCTAGTCTTCAAAGCATAACAACCTTCTAAATCATGGCCAGCACCACCCTGATGGAATTCACAATGAAGATCAGGTCGGAATCCTTTTGAGGGAGGATTTCGAGGAGGTGGCATGGCTCTTGTTGTGATCAATCCCTTTTGAACCAATGCGGGATATAATTCAGTGTAAGTCATAGGAATAGGATCAAAGTGAGTCCTATCGCTATTCTGATTCTGATTAGCATCCTGAGGTTGAGGAACTTGAACTTGCACAGGAGCGACAACGACTACATAAGGTTGGTCACCATTTTGAGGTCTACGACGAGATCCTCTTCTGTCATCTGACACTGCATTAGTCTCATTCTCCTTCTTCTTGTGGAAGTTTCCATAAGTTTTCTTTGATCCACCAGAAGATTCAGCAATATGAGTAACTTTCCCATTCTTGATTCCCTCTTCAAGTCTCTGACCAATGGTAACCAAGTCTGTGAAGTTTGAAGATACACTACCAATCATTTTCTCCCAAAAGAAGGGTGAGAGAGTGTCCATAAACATGCTAGTTAGCTCCTTTTCAGCTAAAGGTGGCTCCACTTGAGAAGCTAGCTCTCTCCAGCGTTGAGCGTACTCCTTGAAAGATTCTTTCTCTTTTTGAGACATGTTTTGCAGTTGTCGGCGATCTGGTGCCATGTCCAGATTATACTTATACTGTTTCATGAAAGCATCAGCCAGATCTTGGAAGCAATGAATGTGACTCTTCTCAAGTCCCATATACCATTTCAGCGAAGCTCCACTCAGACTATCTTGAAAGAAATGGATGAGAAGTTTGTCGTTCTTGGTATAAGCGGCCATCTTGCGGTAGTACATGGTCAAATGGCTTCTTGGGCAAGTGTTCCCTTTATATTTCTCAAACTCAGGAGTCTTGAATTTTGCAGGCATGAAAACATCAGAAACCAAACACATGTTTTCAGCAGCAACCCCAAAGTAATCATTTCCTTCCATGGCTCTCAGACGCTTTTCCAAAATCTGATACTGCTCTTTGACATCTTCAATATCTCCAGCATCTCCTTGACTTCCATTCTGGGAACGGGCAGCTTGATATTCAAACAGAGGATTCACATAAGTAGGCTGACAGTACACAGACAAACTCTGAAGATGGAGACAGACAAGGATATGTTTTCTGGATAACCTGGATGTATGTATGCAAATGATGCAATTATTGTTGTCGCTTTCATTTATTTATTTGATTTTCAAGGAATTCAAGTTATTAACTTGTAAACATCAAAACATGAAGGAAGTAAATCCTATATTGGATCAAAGCTTTGATCAAGTTATCATCAAGATCAATCATCCATTTTGGTGGATTAGGGTTTTCACCCCATCAACACCCAAGATCCATTGAGTTTGATGAAACTTATGATGTTTACAAAAAAAAGACCTATGAGTTCCTTGGAAATCAAATGAATGCATGGATGAATGGTTTATGCATCAATCACAATCAAGATCACACACGGCCGCACGAACAAAGTTCAAAGGTTCGACGTTACGAGCATGGAGTCAAGGTTAAGAACCACCCACAAAGGTATGTACTAGGGAATTTTGTACCTGCCGAACGGGTTCTACAAAGGTTCCCAGAGTTTTCAATCTTCTATCAGATACTACCGGCTCGCACAATTGCTCATGGGCGCCAATAATATTCCTAAAAAGACCTCGTCTGAGCGTAGCATCTGTTATACCCCAAAATTTGCCCGCATCTTTTTTCAAGAAAACTCCAATCTGAAAATTAAGAGTCTCATATAATCATGGATTTTTATTTCAACAAATATCCTGACATATGAAATACTTAGTTTTTAGAATTTTTCTTATACAGTAATTTGGCTTGCAGTTGAATTTATTCTTACGCAAACGCCAAATACTGTTTATTACTTCACACATGCTATTTATTTATTTACAGATAAATAGTACTGACACAATTGGTACAGAGTTAAATCTTTTGCAGGCGCAGAATCAGGAAACTCAGACTGTACTGGTAACAAGTAGATTATTATTATCTTTTGTTTCCCACTAATTTTTGTACTATATTCCATTATTTTCAAAAATCTTTTTCAAATCTCTTTTTCAAAAATCAAATCCTAACTTTATTCTCTACATCTCTCTTTTTCCCAACACTATCATACACTTTCTTTCAAATCTTACTTCCACTCAAATTTTCCTTTTGTACGGAATCACATCATTCCCCAACGTCTCTATCCTTCTTTCCATTCTATAAATACCTCTCATTTTCTCATAAAAATCTCACATCAAATTCTAATTCATCTCTCAAATTTCTACTTCATAATCCATCCTTTCTTCTTCCCCGACAAAATGGCAAAGCGGTGGGAAACGTGTTTTCTTATGGTCATCACCATTGCTACGGTGATCATGTGTTTCTTCTGTCTACATAGCCCGGAACACTGTGGACCTGGGATGCTTATGCTCCCAATCATCTACATGTTACTATTTGTAGCATGGGTTATCAATCGTCATTCTTAAAATTTGCCGTATTTCTTATTTCTTAAATGTACCGTTTATTCGTCGTACTGTTCAATATAGTATGTAATATTTGTACTGTCAGTATTAAATGTTGTACTATTTGTCATAATATTGCTTAATTACTCAGATAATATTTTGTGTGTTTTCTGCCAGTCAAATATTCATTTTTCTGTGCATTAAATGATTTTCAGGGTTATTATTGGTAATTTTGCCCGCATACAGCAAATATTAGTTATTTATTATGTCTGTGTTTTTTTTAACAAGTCATGTAAATAAACTTTCATTTTTCACATAAAACAAAAACAAAAACAACAAAAAAGAAAATTAACTTTGACTTTTGATTTTTCACTCTAACTGCTACGTCAATACCTGAACAGTCAGTTGACAGCCAAACTGCTGGCAGTACAATTCTCAGTGATTTGTACCATCAATCAAATCAATCTTTTGCAATTCAAAATTCCAAGATTTTTGTTCTAGAAGTCTTCTGAATATCACGCGATTAGCAGAGACTCAACACTGCACAAAAATCAGGTACGCTTAACTGTCTCCTACACAAACAGTCCCTGACTAGGGTTTTCTTGTTTTTACAGGAGAAACAAGTTTTTGAGACCTCAAATGGATTTCATGCACATCCATATATCTCAAAGTACCATCATACAAATTTTCAAACTTCAATTCACTCAGACGCACCGTCAGCAGCTCAAACAGTCAACAGACGACCCGTTTGACCAAAAAGTCAACAAACAGTCAAAAATGATTTTTTTTGTCAAAGTCCATATTTTGTCAAAGGATTCATCCTTTGATCATTGGATGATCATAATTCATCAAGGAAAGATCAAAAATCAACAAAACCCTAAGATTCAAAATTAGGGTTTTTGCCTGAAAAGTCAACTCAACTTTGACTGGTCATAACTCTCTCATCCTTCATCCAAAAAATTCAAACCAAAGCTCATTTTGAAGGAAATTAAATTATCTTTCAAATGCAATTGATCCCATGGTCATTGCATTCACCATTTGAAAAATATGACCAGAGACATTACAGGTCATTTTCAAAGTCAACAAAAAGACACTTTTTTCAAAAGGACACACAAGGAGCATCAAAAATCATTTTGACATGAGACCAAAGACATTGGTTAGAGGACTCTTTGAGGTTTCCAAAAAGTGCAAGAACTCCTTCATATGACAAACATTGAGGGATTTACACCTTGTTGAAGTTGGCTAAATTTTGGAAAATGCATAAAAACAACATTGCTCAAAAATGCATTTTTTCCAAATGGGGTCAAGTTTTCATGGTTCAAACATGTTTTCCATGTTATTATGGGCCTCCCACGACCAAGACCAAGCCCATAACATTTTTCTCCATTTTTTGATTTAATTTTATCATTTAAGATTAAATTAAAAAGGAAAAAAAGGAAGGATAAAGCATAGCTTATTTTCTAAGCTAAAGTCTCCACATGGGACTTAATTATTCAGCAAGGAAGGCAGCAAAGGAAGCCTAGAGCAAGAGTGTGGAAGATTCAAGCAATGGTTGCTTAGATTTTTTTAAGTTTGAAAGTCAAGATTCCAACAAAGACAATCAAGGCTTATTAGCTTAGTTTCTAAGCACTTCAAGGCTTATAAATAGGCTAGAATATTTCAGCAACAAGGGGAAAAAAAAGGAGAGCACGAAAATATTGCCAAAGCATAGCAAGAAACTTCATAAATTCTCTCAAAATTCCATAAACTTTGTAATTTTCGAATTCTATATTCCAATCAATATCAATACAAACAATCACTTCCAATCATCTCTTAAAGCAACATAGAGTAAGAATAAGCTCTTTGTTTGGTCCCATGAGAGTCGTAATAAGTGTATAAAGTTTTACATGAACATACACTCATAGCTTTCGTTTTCGTATGCGCGCTTAACTATAATACAAACTAATCATTTCTATGGGTTCCTAACATGATATAGAGATGATCCAACGTATCACATGTGAGCCATACACCCTAGAGCATCGTATGCCATTTTTGAACTCTAAAGATGCAAAGCTTTCGTTTTCATAGATAGAGTGGGTTTTAATCAAAACTAACACCACCAATGAACTCAGAGCATCCTAATTAGGGGATCTGGGTTGCTTTTGTTGTTTGAAACTAACGTTTTTGCAGGTTTCTAAAAGTATGGAAAAAGCAAAGAAAATCCGCAGGTAATGTTGCAGCTAAATCCGCAGCTAAATCCATAGGTAAAAGGTTGAAGAAGATGAATAGTATGTTGGAAATCTTGATCAGCACGCGTGGCACTTCTGGCACCTCTCATTCGCCAGTCAACCAGTCCTCCCATCCACGCGTGCATGGTGGGGCCCAACTGACTTATTGAAAGTCTTTGTGATCCCACGTGATCACTCTCATCCACGCCTACCATGTTCCCTCCAAGCTGAGCCCCTGGATCATCTCAAATTTTCATCCAACGCATCAGACAAGCAATCCATACCATGGACTCACATGCATACCACACCTGATTGTATCCTTTTATATTTTCTATTTTTATTTTAATTTCTTTGCAAAATTAATTAAAAATAGTTTTAAAAATCCAAAAAATACACAAAAAATATTTTTAGACTTCTAAAATAATATATTATTTTCTGAAATAAAAATATTTTATTTTTCTTCAAAATTTCAATATTTTGCATAATTAATTAGTATATATTTATATGTTTGCTTTTTAATTATTCTAACCAATCAAAAAATCATAAAAAAAATTGTTCTTTATATTAAATACTGTTTATATGTTATAAACTAATTTTGTACATATTTAGGATAATTTTCTCTTTAAGTTTTAATTATTTGTATAATTATTAGCATAATTATATTTTAATTAGCTAAATCAATTTCAAATCAATTTCAAAAATTCCAAAAAAATTAGTTTTGTTTTAAAATTAATTGACAAATATTTTGTACATTTTTTAAACTTAATTTCTAGGTTTAAATCTATTTTCATCTTTTTCCTTCATTTTAATTTAATTAATCATGCATTAATTATAATTAAAATCAATCATAAAAAATCCAAAAAACATGCCTTTTATTTTTCTTGAAATTTAAATTCCTAGATAAATGTATAGGATGTCAAAATCATGTAAATAGGCTAGTTTACATTTCCTGCACAATCGATGTAATAGCGTAGATTTACTTTCCGCACTTTACATTTCCGCATTTTAATTTCCAGCAAATATAAACTGCGTGTATGTCAAAGATAAAATTGAACCGTTAGATCACTAACTTCAAAGATAAAATATTTGAATCTAAACACAATCACACTTGCACCTTTTAAGGTAATCCCTTCTCATTCTTATCAAAATCAAAGTCAAAATTCCACTGTTTCGAGTACAAAATCGAACCTTTTGTTTGTATCCGGTGAAAGGATAGATTTTTAAAGGAACTAAGGATAAATACCTTACAACTCAGGGTAGACCTCCTAGTTTGCTTGCTCAAATCAAAACAAACAAAATTCTCATACACTGTTGTTTTTCAAAACAAAACTTTCCAAAAAGACAATATTTTGTATACATCCAAACACGGATCATTACAAAGTTAACGTTCTTTTCAAAACATCTTTCGAAAGATAAACAAACATTTTGTATACATCCACACAAGGATCATTACAAAATTCAATTTACAAAGGTATTTGAAACCACATATGAGCATTCTAAAGCAATTGAAAAGTGATCGAAAAACAAGTGAGCTAAGCAAAC
Source organism: Vicia villosa (assembly GCF_029867415.1). NCBI lineage: Eukaryota > Viridiplantae > Streptophyta > Magnoliopsida > Fabales > Fabaceae > Vicia > Vicia villosa. The sequence goes on along the minus strand of NW_026706810.1, from coordinate 976,205 downwards.
TTAAGAGCCCATGGATAACCATGGATACAAAGGGTGCTAACACCTTCCCTTTGTATAACCTACCCCCTTACCAAGAATTTCCTAAAGGTCTTTTTTCTGTTTCTTTTATAAACCTTTCCTTAATTGGATAAAATAAAAGGTCGGTGACGACTCTGTGAATTTTCAAAAATGCGAAAGCATTAAGCGATAAAAAAGAGTCAGTTCACGTATCTCTCCCGCTCAGAGGTATGGCCCGAAAAAAACGGAGGTCCACAGCATCGCATGACAACAAGCTCGAATTGGTACTCGAACTTGTTTCTGCGCTACATCCTAAAAAGGCTTGGATGGGTTAAAAGGGTTCTAGGTCACCATAGGACCCCATCTTCTTGGCAAGCTTCTGATGATCTTCTTGACATGATCAGCCTTTGTGTATCCCTTGTCAAGAACTCTTAGCCCAGCAGTTAGCGTTTGAAATCTTGAGAACATCTTCTCAATGTTTTCATCATCCTCCATCTTGAAGGCTTCATATTTCTGGATCATGGCAAGAGCTTTAGTCTCCTTGACTTGGGCATTTCCCTCATGAGTCATTTTAAATGATTCACATATGTCATAGGCAGTTTCCCTGTTAGATATCTTCTCATATTCAGCATGAGAGATAGCATTCAGCAAAACAATCCTACACTTGTGATGATTTTTGAATTCTTTCTTTTGATCATCACTCATTTCTTGTCTTGTTAGCTTTACTCCTCTAGCTTTCACTGGATGTTTGTAACCATCCACCAGAAGATCCCATAGGTCACCATCTAGACCAAGAAAGTAACTTTCAAGTTTATATTTCCAATATTCAAAGTTTTCACCATCGAATACTGGTGGTCTAGTATAACCATTGTTACCATTTCCATTATGTTGCTCAGTAGAGCCAGATGTAGATCTAGGTGTTAGATCTTCACCAGCCATCTAAACTTGTGTTTTTCTCTTCCTGAATCTTTTCTAACACGGTTAAGTGCTTGCACCTAGAACCAGCGCTCTGATGCCAATTGAAGGATAGAAAAACACTTAGAAAGGGGGGTTTGAATAAATGTAGTTTTAAAACTCTTTAAGATAAAAACAATTTGCACAATGATTTTTATCCTGGTTCGTTGTTAACTAAATTACTCCAGTCCACCCCCTTGGAGTGATTTACCTCACCTGAGGATTTAATCCACTAATCACACAAGATTACAATGGTTTTCCACTTAGATAACCTCTAAGTCTTCTAGAGTATTCTGATCACAACCTGATCACTCTAGGAACACAATGCTTAGATACCCTCTAAGACTTTCTAGAGAATCCGATCACAACTTGATCTCCTCTAGTTCTTACAAATGAATGTAAACAAATTCTTACAAGAGTATTACAATGCTTCTTAAAAGCTATAATCACAATTGTGATATTTCTCTTAAAGTTTAAGCTTAATCTCACTAAGATATTACAACAGTAATGAAGTGAGGTTGAAGATGAAGTTTGAGAGCTTTTGTATTTGACAGCGTTTCTGTATGTTTGCGCAAAGTGTTATGTCTAGCTTCTCATCAGAACTTCTATTTATAGGCGTTTGAGAAGATGACCGTTGGGAGCATTTAATGCGTTGCGTGATCTGTACAGCATTGCATTTAATGTTTCACTCTTTTGTTAACTACCTCGAGCCTTGCTTTTCCTGCTTTAACTGACGTTGCCTTTAATAGCTTATAACGTTCCTTTTGTCAGTCAGCGTAGCCTGCTGTAGCGGGGAAAATATGAGATCGAAGCCATGGGATTAACTTGACTCAATATTTCAGTGAAAGTCGCCACCGCGCTTTATGGTTTCCAAAGGAAAAGGGAAAATAACGAAGAAAACCCAAAGTTTGTTTTTAAAACAAAAAATAAGAGATCTTAGGTACGGGTGTTGATTATACAAGGGGAAGGTTTTAAGCACCCCTCATATCTGTGGTACTCCACAGGAACCTTTTTGAAAATCTGTGTCGTGTGTGCTAAAAAAGGGAGTTTGTTTTATTTTTAAAATAAGCTCGGCAAGACATTAAGCCTTGTGCCTACATACCTCCTTGGTGTAATGGAGAAGTCAGGGCTAATGTAGTTCCACTTAAAAGGGAAAACATTTTAAAAACGAATAAACACTTTATCATCGTCGGAGAGAAATACTCAGCCATTGATCTTGAGCATGAGAACAAACGAGTTCTTTGCATCGCAAATGAAAGAAGGGCTCCATCTCGGATAGAAATCAACGAGTATGCCACTAGCTCTCTCACACGGAAAAGATCTCATTATATCAATCAATTTCAAAATCGTGGGGTATCGCCACTCGTTTCAACAATTAGTCGTGTCTAAACTTTTTGAAGAAAAGCCACTAAGGGCAAAAGATGTTTTAAAAGAAAAGGTTTTGAAAAGATTGCAAACATAAGAAGGTTTTGTAAAAAGGGAGAAGATTTTGAAAATTAAAGAAGGGGAGGAGATTTTGAAATTAAGATTTTGAAATGAAAGAAGGGCTCCATCCTTTGGAATTATCAATACCAACCCAACACATTACCACTTGGGGATCCAGATGAACTTATTATCTCTGCATCACTTTGCGTTAAGCACATTAAAATTCTGACGAAAATCGGGCAGAGTAACGGCTGTTTTCGGGTAAAATCCTTATCTCAATGCCTTGGAATTAACCATCAAGGACTTTCAAGGAAATACCTGCATACACAAACAGACAACAATCCAATGCCAGACAGACAGAATAATCACAGAGTAATAACAGAATAATAGGGTCCAGAGGTACTAAGTCCATAAGTCCAAATCTCCAAAATGCTCGGGATAGTAACCAATAGTCCGAAAGAGAGCCTTAAATGTTTTTTAGATTTTTTATTGTTTATTAATGTTTTAGCATAAAAGTAAAGTATGGCCCAAGTGGACAAAAAGAAAATAGCGGAAACATAAACATAGTGTCCAAATGGACAAAGAGAAAATAGCGGAATATAAATGTCCAAATGGACAAAGAGAAAATAGCAGAATGTAAATATGATGAAATGGTAAAATAAAGAGATAAAGCGAGAAATATAAAGAGCAATATAATAAAGTGCGGAAATTAAATTTAGTTGGTAGATGTTAAAGATAACCATCTTGAAACTTGTCAAGTATGTTATCAAAGTTAGTGATAAAGATCCATGGTGAGTGAAGGATGTTCTCGGATTTAAATTCAATGGACATTTATCAGAAGCTTGATAAAATCATAGCGACTACACGATAAACCTCCATTAGTCTTAAATCAACCGCATACAATTCTCTTCCATATTTGATCTTTTTTGATTCGGGACACGAAATATTGTGCTATGTTAAGCAGATCGCTAAGTGATTTATGTAGAAATCACCCTACAACGAGGCCGGTCAAAACTTTATGTGCTAATGCATGCGAGAGAAGCGATATGTAGATCACTCTCCGAAAGCAATACCGCACGAAAAGAAAAATAGGGAGCGATCTAGTCTTTACCAAGAGTCCATAAGAATTCTCAAGGTATTAAGACTTATATCAATCAAAAGAAAAGGAAATAAAAGAAGGACCCACATTCAAAAGCTCCTTTCATCCATAATTTCAATCACTTAATATTGCGGATTTAGATTCTCAACCTATCGACGCCCTAAGTCCATTGAAATTAGAGAGAAATTAGGCTTCTAACTTGAAATTAGAAGAAGAGTTAGGACCAAAAACAAGTCAAAAATAGCAAAAACAAGCATTCTGCCTCACTGGAAATCGATTTACCTCTGTAGGAAATCTATTTCCTAAGTGCAGAGTTCAAAATTGGCATAAAAACAAGGTGGAAATTGATTTCCTACAGAGGGAAATCGATTTCTTGCACGCAGCTTTCAAAAAATCAGCACTAGGAAGCATAGAACTTGACTTAAGCAAACATACAAACACCTTATGATCACACATCAATTGGAGCACGAATTTTCCATCAATTCACCATCAAATAAGACCAATATAGCATCAAAGATGCATCACACACAAACACAAAAGAATCACATTATGATAGATGAAAAAGGATGAAGAAAATTACCAAATCTTGAACAAAACTTAGATCCACTTCAAGAATCACCAACACAAATCTTGATCTCTCAACAATTTGAAGAAAAAAAGAGTGAAATGGATGGTGGTTTAGCTCAAAGTTTGTGAGGTTCAAGATGTGACTCACAAACTTTATGAAAGAAAAAGAGCTTTGGTAAATTTGGTAGGGATGAGGAGAGAAATTGCAAGGGGTTTGTTGACTTTTCAAGCTTGTCAAATGAGGGAGTAGAGACCTCTATTTATAGGATTGGAGCAAGAGTAGTGGCAATTTGGTCTTTTTGCATTTGGTAATTAATTTGTGCTTAATGGATGTTTAAATGGTAAAATGAGGTTAAAATGGGGTTAATGAAGGGAATTATTTTTGATGAGGTGGAAAATTGGTAAAATGACAAAAATGATCAAAGAAAAAAGTGTTTGGTGCGAAAATGATGTCATGCTTCCCTCTTTTTTTCAAATTTCGTCCAGGGAAATCGATTTCCTATATGGGCAAATCGATTTCCATAGTGAAATTTTCAAAAATCCATTTTCTTGCACTGTTTTGATTTTTGCCCGATCTTTTACCTGTAAAATATAAACAAAAGAGGCAAAATACATATTTTTGGATTTTGGTTAGTATAAAACAAATAAAAAGCTAGAAATGCTTGATGGTTCCCCTCAAAGACAAAATGATACCTCAAGATTGTAATCTTGATTGAAGATTGAAATGCAAATGATGTATGATCTTAGGGTCAAAAATTGAGGTATGACACCTGCCATCTTGTACTTGCTTCTGATCTGATGTTTGTTGATACAACATTTGAATATATCAGAGTCAAACAGCTTGGTGCAGAGCATCTTCTTGTCTTCTGACCTTGAAGAGCTTCTAGCGTGATACCATGAGAACTTCAGTGCTTTTGCTTCTGATCTCAAGTTCTTCTGATGCTTCAATAGACCATGTTCTGATTCTGCTTGACCATATTCTGATGTCTTGCGAGAGCATGTTCTGATGTTGCATACTTGAACCTTCTGAGTCAGTGCTTCTTGCGCTGAATTTGTGCATACTCTTTATATATTTCCTAAAATGGAAATTGCATAGGATTAAAGGAATCACATTATCTCAAGCAAAATTCATACACATTGTTATCATCAAAACTAAGAATATTGATCAAAACAAATCTTGTTCTAACACTCTTGGTATACCTTTCATCTAATGTTATGCTCTAATATGTCTCTTTTTCAGCAATCTGCACCAACCATCAACCTTACTCAAGAAAAAGTTGTCGAGACAGCTCCTGAATCCTCCAGTCTTCCTAGCCCTCAAAGGACTGATGCTTTTGGAAGTACTACTTATTCGACCAATACTCCTGGTCAAACGGGGCAACACGCAACAGTAATTCCTCCTCCAAATCCCAACAAAGACAATATCCACCCAATAGCTGAAACTGCTGATCTCAATCTTCACACAAAAACCAACATCCTGACTTCTCAATCAAATATGCAACAGCATATCCTTATTGAAGATAACAACTCCAACAGTTCTCCCAGTCAGGAAGAAATTTTGAATTTGAAAAAAACAAATCCTGCAGAAGCCCTAATTCGATTTCAAAAACTTAGGGCAAGTTCTCCTGAACACACCGTTCAATCAGCTGATCCTAACAATGAGATCGATGCCTCTATTGTCAGTGCAATTTTTCAGCTTCGAGATCACTTGCATGAACCTGAATTCCTCACTGTCCTCGAAGGATCAGATCATCTTGGTTGGGAAATTAGAAAAATTCTGGATCTACTTGTTAAGGCTTCCCTCCCAGCTGCTATTGCTCAATTTTTCTTCGACTTTGAAGCTTACTTCGACCAGATCTGGAGGGACCTTATTACCAAGAAGAACACTGATAATCAGATGAAGAATAAAGAACTTGAGATGAACAGGGAATGGGATTTCAGTGCTGCTTCGACTAAGAAAGTCGAAGAACTTCAGGAAAAAGCTCAACAATTCTCTGACAAGGAGAAAAAGATTGACAACAAAATTGCTGATTACAAAACCCAGATTGATGATCTTAACAAGAAGATCCAAGCTTTTGAACAAGAGAAAACTGATTTGGCTCAGACTGAAGGGATTCCTTCTTCTGAGGCCATTGACCAAGAAATTCTAAAAGGTCTTAGCCATGGTGAGAAAGCTCTCAAGCTGAAAGGCAACATTCGACTACTCAAGCAAGGGTTGGCTCGACTTGATTTTAAAGTTGACTTTGAGTCAGCCAAATTGGCTAATTTCAAGAACAACTTTCCTTCTTTGTAATTTTATGTTCTCATCCCAACATTTTAACTATATTGTAATGATTGGCCATGTCTTTGGCCATTTTAATCTAATATTTTGGTTATGTTTCTATTATACGAATTTCTTGAAGTTTAGGCTTATATATTTTCAAATATTTACCATTTATCTTCAAGATTCGACCATCTAGATTTAACTCTTCAATCTCATACGCGTTATTTGAAAAAACTTGCAAAATTTTAAATGGTCCTTCCCAACATGGAGACCATTTACCCAATGATTTATCTTTTTGATCTATGGGTAAAATAACCTTCCATACATAGTCATTTACCATGAAGGTTTTCACTTTTACTTTTTTGCCGTTCTTCATCTAACTCCACTAATTCGTCCAACATCGTACTACAATATTCATCTGTCGAAAGATTGTTTTGTCTTTGAATTCTAGCCGACTGTAGATGAATTTCTGCAGGCAACACAGCATCATGCCCAAAGGTTAAACGAAATGGAGTAGTATTTATTGCTTCCTTTGGTGAAGTTCGACAAGCCCAAAGGATTTGGCCGAGTGTTTGATGCCAACTCTTCGGCTTCTTCCCCACATGCTTTTTTATCAAGTTTATAATAACCTTGTTAGCTGCCTCAACTTGACCGTTAGCTTGAGCATAATAAGGGGTTGATGTTAGCAACTTGAATCCTGTCTCAACTGCAAAATTTTGTATTTTTCGACCAATAAATACTGACCCTTGATCAGTAGTAATAGTTTCTAGAATTCCATATCTTTAAATAATATGTTTATGTATAAAGCTAATCACTGCTTCCTGATCCATATTAAACAATGGGATTGCCTCTATCCACTTAGTAAAATAATCTATTCCTACTAAGATGAATTTCTGTTGTTTAGACGAAGCAGGTCTAATTTCTCCTATTAAATCCAAAGCCCGTCCTCGAAAAGGCCAGGGTTTAATTATAGTATGCAACTCACTAGCTGGTACATGCTGAATACCTGAAAATTTCTGGCACTCTTGACACCCTTTTGCGTATTCAATACAATCCTTCAGCATTGTTGGCCAATATAAACCTTGTCTAAACAATAACCACTTCATTTTATAGCCTGACTGATGGGCTCCACAAGCACCACTATGAACCTCTGATACTGCCAGGTATGCTTCGGCTTCACTTAAACATTTTAACAATACACCTTCAGCCGTTTTCTTATATAACTCATTTCCCAATATTACATAATTCAAAGCTCTATACTTGATCTTTTGATCAGTTCCCCCGACTGGATTATTCAAGTATTGTACAAATGAGCTTCCCCAATCAGAATCTGCCATATTGTCGATGGCAAAAATTTCAACAATATTCAAATTCGTACCATTTTCATCAATGCTGTCTTCTAAGTTTACCCCCCCAAGTTTTGATATCGACAATTGGCCTGTGTTACCCAACACTTCGTGAGTTTCCTTCTCTTTAACTTCGACCAACTCCTCAAATCTACCCTTGGAGACTTTATATCCTGAAGCAATTTGTGCCAATTCATTTGCTACAGAATTTTCAGCTCTTGGCACATGCATTATCTCGACATACTCAAAGTTTTCTAACATGCGCACAACCATAGCATAATAAACTATTAAATTTTATTTAATACATTTATACTCTTTTTTAATCTGTTGAATGACAAGCTCAGAGTCACCTCTTATTTCAACTCGTATTGCCCCCAAGCCTACTAGAGCCTTTAATCCAGTTATCAAAGCTTCATATTCAACTTCATTATTAGAACACGCGCCATTTATTCTATAGTTGAATTTAGTCGGAAGTCCCTGAGGAGAAATAATTAAAACTCCTATTCCTGATCCGTTTTTATGACTAGAACCATCAAAATATAATTTCCAATTCATTTGATCAGCCATGTTTGCTGATAATTCGACTAACCCATGATCGACTATGAAGTCGGCCACGATTTGTCCTTTCATAGCCTTTAAAGGAACATATGTTAAAGAAAATTCAGTTAATGCCAAGGCCCATTTACCAATTCGACTGTGCAACATTAGTTTAGACAACATATGCTTAATAACATCATAATGAGATGACACGTACACATCAACAAGCTTTATATATTGCTTAAGTTTATTACATGAAAAGTACAAACATAAACATAATTTTTCAATATCATTGTACCTAGTCTCTGCATCGACTAAGGTTCGACTTAGATAATATATGGCTCTTTCGACGCCATTATCATCCTCTTGGGCTAACATACTCCCAATTGTCGAACCAGACGCAGCTATATACAACTTCATACTCTTAGTCCTATTTGGGGGTAAAAAATAGGAGGCTTGGTCAAATATGCCTTTATTTGGTCGAATGCCTGTTGATGTTCTTGCTCCCTTTAAATTGATCTTGATTCTTGAGCTTCAACAGTGGTGAAAATAACTTGGTCTTACCACTTAGATTTAAAATAAATCTTCTCAAGAAATTAATCTTCCCCAACAGCGACTGGAGTTGTTTCTTTGTCTCTGGCGCTTTTAGCTCCAAGATTGCTTTTGTCTTGTTCTGGTTTATCTCAATACCTTTCTTGTGAACCATGAAACCTAAGAAATCCCCTGCATGTACACCAAAAGCACACTTTAAGGGATTCATTTTTAAACCATATTTCCTCATTCGTTCAAAAGACTATCGAAGATGGTCGAAATGACCATTCTGAGTCAGATTTTACCATAATATCATCAATATAAACTTGCATAAATTGGTCAATAAAATCATGGAACATAGAATTCATAGCCCTTTGATAAGTTGCTCCAGCATTTTTTAAACAAAAAGGCATCACAACCCATTCATAAGTACCTAAAGCACATGGGCATCTAAACGCCATCTTGGGCACATCTTCTTCGGCTATGAAAATTTGATTATAGCCTGAATAGCCATCTAGTAAACTGAGATATTCAAATCCTGCTGCAGAATCGACTAACATCTCAACTACAGGCATAGGATATTCGTCCTTAGGAGTAGCATTATTTAAATCTCTGAAATATATGCGCACACAAAGAGTTCCATTTTTCTTTATTACATGCACTATATTAGCTAACCATTCGACATACCTTGCAGTTCGAATGAACTTGCTTTTCAGCAACCTTTCAATTTCCACTTTAATCTTTGCCATAATCTCTGGCGCAAGCCTTCTAGGAAGTTGCTTGATGGGTTTTCTTTCCTGGGTTCAAAGGCAATTGATGTTCTACCATGTTTCGACTTAAACCAGGCATTTCATTGTAATCCCATGCAAAACAATCTTTATATTGTTTCAAGATTCGAACCAACTTGGTTTTCATATCATTTCCAAGCTTCGCACTCACATACGTAGGTCTTTTAGTTTTTCCATCACCCAAGTCAATTTCTTCAAGAGGATCTTGGGCTTGCATTCCTTTTACTGACCCTTCAGGATCCATTTCAAAACCCAAGGGTTCGTCATCATATATCCCATCAAATATTTCGACTTGGAGATCACCCACTTGGTCATTTTCACTTTTCACAATCATGGCTTCACAAGCCATATTTTCCTCCAATTCGGCTTCCAATGTCGTTTTATTTTGTTTTCGGCCAAATAAGCCGTTATTCGAGCCAGGTATTCTGACTCAATAGTCATTACTCTTGACTGTGGTCCCCTGCTGAGGTGGACCTCCTTCATTCAATGGCTCATTGGGATCTTCTTTATTCCAAATAAAACCATAATTTGGGTCTAAGTTCAGATATTTAGACACACTTTCGTCAGAAGAATACACTTCTTCTACTTTGTAACAAGGAGCTACATTCGCTAGATGCTAGCCAAAGTGCTTTCGACCATTGTCAATTTTATAATAACTTTGATCTGCTTCAACATTTTCAACTATACCATCTGGCCTCCAAATAGCCACGCGCTGATGCAAAGTAGAAGGAACTGCTCCCATGCCATGTATCCATTCTCGACCCAATAATAACTTAAAATTGGCTTGGGATGCAATCACCATAAAAATAGTTGGCCTAGTAGTCGAACCTACAGCCAATTTCACTTGAATTACTCCAAGTATTCCACTAGTTTTTCCCTCATAATTAGACAGCACCATATTATGAGGCCTTAAATCTTTGTCAGATTTTCCTACTTTCTGAAGTGAAGAATGAGGCATTAAATTTACAGCAGCTCCACCATCAACGAACACTTTATTTATTGGAACACCATCTACTTTCGCCCTTATGAATAAAGGTTTCAAATGATACATCATTCCTCGACCTGGCTTCTCAAACACAGCCCTTTGATCTTCTACTACTCCTTTTTCCATTACATAATAGCACACAGGTGTTTCTTCAACATTTTCCTCTGGGAGAAAATCATCTTCATTCTCTGACACTTCAGATATTCTGTCGAACTGTGCTGGGAGTATTGATACAATTCCACAATCAATTAACAACTCATCTGACTCCACATTAAAGTTACCATCGACCTCTTCATCCGACAATGGAGAATATTCAGCTTCCTTCCCAGTACTGGGACTTTGAGTATGGTCATCGACCAACTCTTTGATGATTTTCTTTCCTAGAATCATTCCTGCAGCAAGTCGTTCATTCGCCACTTTGGCTTGTTCCTCAATCAATTTCCTATGAAAAGGCTTCGGCTGATAAGGGGAAAAGCCTGCTTGCACCATCTTCAATCCTTCCTGCGCATTCTTATGGCTTCTCAGATAACGCCTCCATTGAGTTCTAGTCATAGGGTTTTTTCCCTTATAATTTGGGGATATGTAATCTTTTCTTTTCGACCCACTATCGGTTCTGGAGCCTTCAGCATTTGCTCCAGCACCTTGAATCTTGTCTTAGGTCGAAAAGTCTTCGGCTTCTCGAACCTCTTTCTGTTGTTCTCATTCTTTCGACCACTGCCTTCTCCTGCATACACAAACTGACGATTCTTTCCTCGACGAGGGTCGAATCTCACCTTGTTTGCAGCATCAACATTAAAGACAACATCACACCTTGGATACAATCCAACCTGAGAATTGTTATTGTGACACCTCTCAAGGAACTTCAAAAGGCTTTCCTTTGGTTGAGGGTAAACCATGTTCAAGATTTTTCCATCAGTAGCAACATCTTTCTTTTCTTCGAAACCATCAGCAGTATCGACCATCATTACATCCAAAAGCTCAGTATAGTTGGCCTCTTCGACCAACAAAGGATCAGCATCGACTTGCATTGATGACTTTGGCTTCTCACCAAATTGCAGTCTTCCTTCTTTCAAAGATTTTTGCACCAAATCCCTGAAAAGGACACATTGAGATGTTTTATGACACCAGGAAATTATGGAATTTACAGAATCCTCTCTTTTTCTTTTGTTCAAGAAGAGGAATTTTAAGTCCTGCGGGTACTATAATTTGCCCATCAGTTACTAATAAATCAAATATTTCATCACATTTCGTTATATCAAACGTATATGTTTTATTAGCAAACTTTTCATTCTTGCTTTCGACAAGATTTTTATCTTTTGAGGGCTTAAGTAATTTACAAACATATGGTGGTCCTGGCTTTAACTCGGCCACATTGACCTCAATTTCCTCATAACCACTATCACTATCAGAGTTGAACTCATTGGTAGTAACATAAGCTACTTTTTCTTTTTTATGATACTTACTAACTCTAGCTTTTTCAGCCTTTAACCTTTCGACTTGACGCACTCTATCCGCCAATTGTGCCATGTCCCTTAAATATTGGGTATCTAATTTCTTCCTTATGGAATAATCTAAACCACCCACGGCCATTTCGACCAACTCATGTTCAGGGACTTGTGTGAAACATCTAGCTTTCAACAACCTAAAACGATTCAAATAATCATCGATTGACTTTGTACCCTTTCGCCTCACTCCAGCTAATTCTTTCAAACTAATCTTCGACTGCCCCATATAAAACTGTTCATGAAACAATCGTTCCAATTGATTCCACGAAAATAGAGATTGTGGAGGTAAGGTTGTAAACCAAGTGAAAGCATTTTTTGTCAAGGAACTTGGGAAATATTTCATTTTTAAATTCTCATTATTTGCTAATTCACTGGCCTCTGTTTGAAACCTCACAACGTGTTCGACTGTTGATTCACCAGTCTCGCCAGCGAACTTAGTAAATTTTGGAATTTTCCATCCCCTAGGTAATTATGTTTGCCTCACATATTCTGACAATGGGGAAACAAAATTAGGCCTATGTAATCCTACGTTTATCCCATTTTGAACCAGGATTTGTTCGACTAGGTTTGAAATATTATTATGTCCAATATGAGCATCCTGTTGGACATTTCTAAGAACTTGATCAGCATCTTGATGCCTTTGTACTACCCTAGGGATATTTTGTTCAATCTGTTCCCCTTCATCCCTTTCTGTGGTTCGTCTTTCAGCCTCAATTCTAAAACCATTTCCTGGTGTTTCGACTGCTCTTACATTCGATACTTGGGGAGTAGGTCGATTTGGCTGTGGAGGTGCCCCAAAGAAATCTGCTATTCTAGCCATTTGTCCAGCCAATATTTCATAACTCTGGTTTGTAGTAGTTAACATGGGGGTGAATATAGTCCCCATTTGTTGTGTAAGGGCATTCACCATTTCATGGTTACTTTCGTCTATCTGCTGTCTGATTGACAGCATCGACGTAGTATTTAGGGATGGCGAAGTTTGGGGTATATAGCCTATACCTATAGGTCGACCTCCTGGATTTAATGATGTACCTATTGCCATCATATTATCGGAATATAATAAAGGGCTAGTCTGTAAACCCTGCATCATCGATGTAGGCATTCCGTATTGAGGATTAAAACCCGGTGGAGGTATTACCCCTTGAAACGGTCTTGCCGGATTAAACGGCGACCGTACATTTGCTGGTGATGACACCATGGCTGCTACCGTCGATCCGCCGGAATTTGTTGTCCTAGTTGGGGACAAAATTGCAGCATTTTGTTGTGTTGTTCTAGTCGTAACAACTTCTTGATTTCTAGAAGGGTCAGAATTATTATCATCAGACATATTGGTTAATTGTCTACCACTTCTTAATATCATACATAGTTTTCAACAACAAAAATACAAAATAAAACAAATAACAATTGACGGGTCCCACTGGGCGTGCCAATTTGTTTACCCAGAAAAATGGTAAACAATCGCTAGTTTCCTTTTTAAAGGTTGCTTCTGCGGAATCAACTAGAATATTCCAAGACTAATTGCTTTTCTTTGTTTTTTATGTAAATTCAATCTTCCATTAAATGCAGTAATAAATATAAAGTAAAAGAACACACTGAAATTAAAGCTTTAAAAGTAAATAAAGACTATAAAATGTTGTAAATATGCACTGAAAGTAAAGCATAAAAGAAATGATTGTATAAACTTAAATTGGTACGCATGCATACATTCCAAAGTTGCACTCTTTACTCATTTTGCTCAAAGATTCAATTTGCTTTTGTTCTGTAAAAATGCGGACCCTCAACTATTCATCTGGAACTTGCTTAAATAGTAAAATAAAATAACTATTACTAACGGTCGACTAATTACTAGCCAACACGCGTCCACTACATGCAACATCTTCGTTTGTGAACGCCCCACGTGTCCCTTAAGAAACTGCTGAAAACCGTCATCTCCAACTTCTGATCTCTTTCGACCTTGATTCCAAACTTGGCAAAACGCATAAGTCATTTGCATATTTTAGTCGAACGACCATGGCAACTACAAACTTTTAGTCGAACAGTTTCGACCGAAAACACTTCTTAGTCGAACTGTCTCGACTGAGAGAATATATAATACTTCTGCCCATTTTTAAAGACCAATTGCCATTATTAGTAAGTCGAAAATCTTAGGGTAACAGACACCTTCACACACAAAAGCGCAAACACTCCCCAATATCTCTAAATTCATTCAATCGTCTAAAATATATTTACAGGCCTTTTTGGTTGAATTTGACATGATCACCATAATTAAAATAAGATATGAAAGAGTGCGGGTAGAATGTAGCAAAGAAGCAAGCTCGAACGTTCACTTTCTTAGAAACCCTAGAAAAAGGGACAAATGTAAACATTGGACTTCAAAACTCAAAGAAAGGAACAACTAAATATGAAAAACGAGTGCAAACTAACAAAGTCGTATGGACTTTATCCAACGCACGAACAAGAACATTTTTAGAGAAGAAGAACAAAACTCGCAACATTACATTCTTTTGTAGGTCGGTAATAGCATAAAGGGTAAAGATAATCTTTGAAAGCCCTTTATATCTTACTTGAGTGTAGCAACCTGCCCTAAAAACGAAGGTTTAGAGTCGCCACCTATTCTGAAGGGCGAATAGGAAACCCTACGCAGTTTTAAAGATCCAGGGTAAGTTATTATAATCAGGTTGAGGGAAGGTATTAGGCACCCTCAACCCTTTCCTAAAGGCTAATATTTCAAAGATAAGGGTTTCATGGCAGGGTTTATAAAGAAGGGTAACAGACAGAATTTAATTAGATTGACATGACTAGAAATTGAAGGAAGGGGACTCGCCTTGTTGCCAAGTGCCTACGTACCTCCTTAGGGAGGATCAGAGTCTACGTAGTTCGGGAAGGGTTGTACGCCCTTAGAATTGAATTTTGATTTGAGATGGTTTTTAGAGGCTTTTTGAATGGCCTGTCGCAGTTATAATGATCAGTAGTTTGATTGTGGTTTTGAAAGAGTCTGTGAAATATTTTAAGGTTTGGGCGTACAACCCTGATTTTGTACTATTAACCGCAATGATCAATAGATTCGATCACCATAGTTAAAAGATTTGAAATTGTATCGTTACCAATTTTAATCAATTGATTTGATTATTACTAATAACGAATTAGGATATTTTTTAATAATGTTTAATAATTAATTTGTATCGTTACCCCTCGTAATCGATTGATTCGATTAAAAAGAATAACGAATTAGAATAGGAACAATAGAAAGATTAATCATCGCGACTAATAAGATAGTCGAAACCATTTAATCACATAGAAATTAATTATATTTTAATCAAATAACATTTTAATTAAAATTCATTATTTACCATAGCGATTAATTAATTTAATCGGAACGAACAACAAATTAGAATTTTTTTAACATAATAATCATATACTTATTTTATTTGTAAAAAAAAAAATTCTTATAATTAATTATATTAAAAAAGTATTTTAATTAAAATAAACAAACAATTAAGATTTTTTAGTTTATTAGGGTTCATGATTCAGTGTGGTCATTATGAGGGCTCATGATATGGGTACTAATTTTAAAATGCGTTAGATCTGGCTGAACAGGTATCCTGGGGTTCTGATCCGGAGGTGCATGGTAATCCATATAGCAAAGCGTACACTGGATCAAGAAACAAGGTTTTTTATGAAAAATAATGTTGGAGGGAGGGCTCGAACCTGTGACCCTCCACTCCCATACGCGCCCCTTAACCAATGCAACCAAACCATTCATTCGTTTAACCTGCGCGCTTATTATATTATATGTGAAAACATGAGCAGACAAAGGTAAACGCGCGCGTAATTCAAATGGCCCAATAGCGTGGTGCCACATCCTCGTCTTCCCCAAGAAGACACAAGAACCTGCAAAAATTTGCTACGACCTAGCTGCGGATTTTTCGTAGCAAACCAGACTACCAGAAATAGCGAATAGCTCCTACCCGTAAATAAATATGGCGCAACCCTATCATTCTCTTCGTCCTCACCATGCGAATCTAATCATACAAATTTTATGGTCTAATTTTACCCTAACAGAAAACCCCCAATCAAACCCTAAAAAGCTTAAATCGGTCATTCATGGCAAAACGCGATTAAGGCATGCAAACTCCACAAAACAAGTCCATAAACGATCGATGCATTGAACCAAACAACAATATGCAATTAGATTTTAATATGGATGCTTGTTTTGTTCAGATCGAAGAGGTTTTTGAAGTGACATACCTTGGCAAATATGAGGTAATTCTGGGGGTGCTGAGGCAGAGTAACGATCCCAATAGCTTCAGAATCCCTTGATGAATCTTTTGCAATGCCTGAACCTTCTTAAAAGCCTCCAATCCCTTGAAATTGAATTTGAGTTCCTTGAAGATTTTTGTTCTTGCACCCTTGCTTCTGATCTGAATTCTTCCAACCCCTAATCCATTGCTCTGACTTGTATACTTATAGGAGAACTAAATTAGGTCAAAAGAGTGAAGCCCAAAGTCCTTGAATCCAATATTCAAGTTTGTAGAAATTGATTTTATTTTTTGAATATAATCTTTCTATTTTGGTCACAATTTGGTGTTGATCTTTTCTCCAATCAATGTGCACGAAAATATATTGTATTTTGCCTTAAATGCTGATTAAAATCAATCCATATGCACATATTTAACAAAATATTTGATTTTCTACTTAATTAAATCATTAAAAATGAGATAAAAATTATATTAAATCAAATAAATAAGTCAAATTTCGTGGCATATGATTTTGGGCATGCTAATGACTTGTGGACCAAGTTTGCATCATAAAACCACAGGCCCATTTGCAAAATTTTCCAATTTGAACCTTCTTATTTCACATTTTGCCTCCAAAAATTGCTCCACTTTGATCAAGCATTTCTCACTCAATTTTTTAGCTATGAGGGAGTTCTAAGACTTTTTGGAAACCTCAAGAGGTCCTCTATAATCCACTTTGGAACATATTTTTCATTTGGGGCTTTTATCTTGATCATATCGTCTTTGACAAAAAACTGCTTTTGAAGGATGCTTGAAAATGACCTGTAATCTTTTGCTTTGTACCTCTCAAATGAAGCATTTCTAGCCTTGGCTTGTGAGACACAAAGTTGTAGAGAATCCAATTTCCTTCAAAATAGGCTTTGAGTGGGGAATTTTTGATGTTCCATATGAAAGTTATGCCCAGTCAAAGTTGGGTTGACTTTCTCCTAAAGAAACCCTAATTTGAACCTTTTTGCACTTGCTCATTTCTGAGTTTCTATTAATGGAATCATGATCAATCTTTTATCAAATGATGGATATACTTTAATTCACTTGATGTTGACCCAAAGTTGAAAGCTTTAGATTGTGCTTTGATTGTGGTTGATCTTTAGTTCAAACCAGTTGACTGTGGGTTATCTGGATCATTGAGTGAGCAAGGCTTTATAGTTGAATCTTGAACTTTGTTATATGAGTACCTTAGAGCATGATAAACCATGGGGAGACTTCATTGGGCTTCACTTATCCCATTTCCTTAGAAGAGTACCCAAACCCTAGTTTCACAGGAGCCTTGTGTGAGAGAGCTCCTTAATGTAACCCTTGAGCATTGGTTCATTATGAGTGAAGTGTGGGAGGTAAATTTTGGGGTATGACAGCTGCCCCTATTTAATTACCTTGGATCGAATGGCGTGAGAATACGTAGATCTCACGTTGTTCGGATCGAAGAGTTATTAAATAATGGAAAACCCCTAAATTTATCCCGTGCTTGGGGGTGAGAAAGAACCGTCTTGCTAACGCCTGAGTCTTACATAGCGAGGACTTGCAATTAGTTGTGTGATCAGCTTGCTATCATTGATAGCAGCCTTTCGTAGTTTGTGGACCCCACTTACTATAGTTTTAGTAAGTTTCCGTAGCTCATGAACCCCAAAGGATCACTTGCCATAGTTCTAGCAAGTTTACCTGTACCAAAATGATTACTTGTCATAGCTCTGACAAACTAGACTGCACCATTCGGATCATCTGTCCTGGTTCGGACAAGTTTCACCTGCACCATTAGGATCCTTTGTTCTTGTTCGGACAAATTCACCTGCACCAAGGGATCATTTGCTATGCTCATAGCAAATTTACCTGCACCAATAGGGTCCTTTGCGAGGGTTATCGCAAATTTACCTGCACCATTAGGATCCTTTGTCCTTGTTCGGACAAATTCATCTGCACCATTAGGGCATTTTATCCTTGTTCGGATAAATTCACCTGCACCATTTAGGATCTTTTATCCTTGTTCGGATAAACTCACCTGCACCATTAGGTTGCTTACCCTGGTTCGGGCAAGTTTACCTGCGTAGAAGTTTGTTTTGTAAATGCGTATGCATCATGCTTATGCATTGTGCGCATGCCCCTGTTGTTTGTATAATGTATATGCATGAATGTTTACACACGTAACTGTTGCATGTATGCAAATGAACATGTATGATGATTCCAACGTCTTATCTCCTTATCACCCATTGTCTTTGTTTAGCCCCTTTGAAGTGTTGGTGAATCCTAGATCGGATTGTATTTGAATGACCTACTGACATTATCTTTTGTGAAAGAGCTATATCAAATCAGAGTGATCGCAGCGTAGGGCGTATGTAGCCTTCCGGAGATTTCGTAGTTTTATCCTATTGCTTTTGTATTGAAAGTTTGCAAGTTTCTCATATTAAATCCAAGTTAAAGCTTATGAAAATAATTTATCCTTTGCAAATGGTATTGAAATGAGAAAGAAAGCGTAGTATGCAAAAAGGGAACTTTTATTGGTATTGCCTTGAATTGGCGAGTGTACAGAAATGCGAGAAAAGAAAATGACAAATAGAAATGATATTAATACTGCCATTGCTCTTTTTGTTATCGAGGGCCCCAGTAATCCTTCGACCTTAGAAGTAGATGATTGCGCGAACCCCTATCCTTCGTAGTTTGCCTTCGGCTTATGTGTAGTAATTCTGCCTTTGCTAGGCATAATACTTCTTGACCGCATCAGAGTTGATTGGGTGCGGTAGCTCATCCCCATCCATTGTAGTGAGAACTAATGCCCCTCCTGAGAACACCGTTTTTACAATATATGGACCTTCGTAGTTGGGTGTCCATTTTCCACGGGCGCCAAGTCGAGGTAATAGTATTTTCTTGAGAACAATATCACCTTCTTTTTAGGTTCGAGGACGGACCTTTTTATCAAATGCTTTTTCATCCTTTTCTGATAGAGTTGTCCGTGACACAAAGCCGTCAGTCGCTTTTCTTCAATGAGATTAAGCTGATCAAAACGAGTTTTTACCCATTACGATTCTTCTAACTTTGTGTCAGCTATGACTCTTAATGAAGGGATCTCCACTTCAATGGGGAGGACTGCTTCCATACCATAAACTAGGGAAAATGGGGTTGCCCCTGTAGATGTGCGCACCGAGGTTCTGTAACCGTGTAGGGCGAAGGGAAGCATCTCGTGCCAATCCTTGTATGTTTTCACCATCTTTTGTATTATCTTTTTGATATTTTTATTTGCAGCTTCGACAGCGCCGTTCATTTTAGGCCTGTATGGTGAAGAATTGTGGTGTTCAATCTTGAACTCCTCGCACAGCTCCCTCATCATGTTGTTGTTCAGATTCGACCCATTATCGGTGATAATCCTGTTTGGAACCCCATACCGACATATGATATTATGCTTGATGAACCGGGTGACTACTTGTCTCGTCACGTTGGTGTAAGAGGCAGCTTCAACCCATTTGGTAAAGTAATCTATGGCAACCAAATATGAATTGGTGCCCGTTGGAAGCTTTCGGTTTGATCATCCCTATCATGTCAATTCCCCACATTGCAAACGGCCACGGTGAACTCAGAACGTTCAACGGATTTGGTGGTACGTGTACCTTGTCAGCGTAAATCTGGCACTTGTGACATGTTCTTGCATATTGGAAACAGTCAGCTTCCATTGTCAACCAGTAATACCCCGCTCGCAGTATTTTTCTAGCCATTGAGTGTCCGTTTGCATGAGTTCCGAAGGTTCCTTCGTGTACTTCTCTGATAATCTCTTTGGCCTCATTTTTATCCACACACCTTAATAAAACCGAGTCGTAGTTCCTTTTGTATAGGATGCTCTCGCTCAGGAAGAACTTAGATGCTAATCTCCTCAATATTTTCTTATCAATTGTAGAGGCGTCCTCTGGGTATTCTTGCTTCTCCAAGTACTTTTTGATAATGTGGTACCAAGGTTTGTTGTCAGATTGCTCTTCAATCGTGAGACAATAGGCAGGCTCATCGAAGTGTCTGACCGTTATTCGTGGTTCGTGGTTTGGCCAAGTCACTTTGAACATGGAGGAAAGTGTCGCTAACGCGTCAGCTATTTGATTTTCCTCCCTCGGGATATGAGTAAAAGTAATTGTATCAAACTCAGCCATTAACTCCAGTATAAGGTCTCGATATGGAATTAGCTTTACATCTCGAGTATCCCATTCTTTATTGACTTGGTGAATTACCAGCGCTGAATCCCCATACACCTCAAGTAGTTTAATCCTTAGATCGATTGCAGCTTCTAACCCCAATATGCATGCCTCGTATTCTGCTATGTTGTTGGTGCAGTCAAAGCATAGTCTCGCAGTGAAAGGTAAGTGCCGGTCATCAGGAGATGTCAATACTGCTCCTATGCCATGTCCTAGTGCGTTTGAGGCACCGTCGAACATGAGTTTCCATACCAAACCCGGTTCGGGTCCCTCGTCGGGTCCTGGTATTTCGTAGTCTCTTACTAGCATAATGTCTTCATCGGGGAAATCGAACTTCATGGATTGGTACTCTTCGAGGGGTTGGTGAGCAAGATGTTTTGCCAGTACACTCCCTTTTATCGCCTTTTGAGTCACGTATTGTATGTCGTATTCTGACAGTAACATTTGCCATCTTACGATTCTACCCGTGAGAGCCTGTTTTTCGAACACGTATTTCAAAGGATCCATTCTCGATATCAGCCATGTGGAATGGTTCAGCATATATTGCCTTAGACGTTTGGAGGCCCATGCTAGGGCACAACATGTCTTTTCCAATGGTGAATACCGAGATTCGCAATCCGTGAATTTCTTACTAAGGTAGTAAATAGTGTGTTCTTTTCTTCCTGTTTCATCTTGTTGCCCCAGTACACACCCCATGGATCTTTCGAGAACTGTGAGGTACATGATCAGCGGTCTTCCTGGTACGGGAGGTAAGAGTATCGGTGGTTCTTGTAAGTAGTTCTTTATAGTTTCGAAGGCTACTTGACAATCGTCATTCCACTTGATAGGTTGATCTTTCCTGAGCAGCTTGAATATGGGCTCACATGTAGCCGTCAGATGTGAAATAAACCTTGAGATGTAATTCAACCTACGCAAGAAACCCCGCACCTCCTTTTCTGTCTTTGGAACAGGCATTGCTTGTATAGCCTTTACTTTATCGGGATCAACCTCTATGCCTCTTTGGCTCACAATGAATCCCAATAGCTTTCCTGACCTTACACCAAATGTACACTTATTCGGGTTTAACCTCAGCTTGTACTTCTTTAAGCGCTCGAACAACTTATGTAGGTGTGTGATATGCTCTTCTTCTGTGCAAGACTTGGCAATCATATCGTCTACATATACTTCGACCTCCATGTGAATCATATCATGGAATAATGTGACCATGGCTCTTTGATATGTTGCCCCTGCATTTCGCAATCCAAAAGGCATTACCTTGTAGCAGAAAGTACCCCAAGATGTCATGAAGGTTGTCTTTTCCATATCCTCGGGAGCCATCTTGATCTGATTATACCCGGAGAACCCATCCATGAAGGAAAACACCGAAGATTGTGTTGTATTATCCACCAAGATATCTATATGTGGTAGTGGAAAATCGTCTTTTGGACTTGCTTTGTTTAGATCCCTGTAATCCACACACATGCGTACCTTCCCGTCTTTCTTAGGAACTGGCACTATGTTGGCAATCCATGGTGGGTAGTCGACCACAGCAAGAAACCCAGCGTCGAACTGTTTGAGCACTTCTTCCCTGATTCTACTATCCATATCCGGTCGAACTCTTCTGCGCTTTTGGCTGACAGGTGCACATCCCTCTTTGAGAGGTAACCTGTGTACCACGATATCCGTATCCAACCCCGGCATGTCACGGTATGACCAAGCAAATATCTCTGCATACTCGTGGAGGAGCTTGATTAGCGTTGCTTTCACGTCCTCGTTCAGTGTTGCCCCAATCTTAATGTTTTTAGGTTCTTCATCTGTACCCACATTTATGGTTTCGATGGCCTCTTGTGGAGGGAGCATGCTTTTGGATTCCTTATCCATTAACCTCGACAACTCCTTCGGATGTTCATCGTCTTCCTCATCCCCTTCTTTGGACTGATTAGCGAGAGCCTCGAGTTTGTACAGAGTTTCAGCAGTATTATTATCAATGGTGTTAGAGGGTGATCTGCACACGTTTTATGTTTTGTTTTTAGTATGCAGGTATGAACGTGCTTTTTGTGCGAGAAATTTATTTGTCATTTTGAAAGGAAAGGAAATAAATGCGGGAAGAGACAATATTTTCAATACCGAAATGCAAAGATAATTTTATTAATAAACTTTTAAACTTGAAAGTAAATGGGGCCCTTACAAACCAACTCTATGCTTCGGGCGAGGCATGAGCGTTATTGTTTTTCTTTATTCTGAAAAGGGAAATAAAACACACAAAAGCAAATTACTTTGAAATAAAAACTATCTCCGGTATCTCCAGGCTTGTCCAATTCTGAAGTTGTTCTCCTGGTCTGATTTCTCGGATGAAGTTGGACGGTCCTTCCTGAGAATCCTTGTTGGACACCATAGCCACATGTTCATACCCGCCGGTCACAAAAGTCTGCATTATTGGGGGGAATTGTTGTTCCTCCTTCTTAGTGCTTGTGATCCTTGTGGGTTGGTATCCTAGCCCTAGGCGATCTTTCTTCTCTAAGACCTCTGGTAGCTTGCCCCAGCCCTTTATATCTGCGTCTTGTAGATCTTTCCATGATGCTACCGCCCTTCTCACCTTCTCCACAGGTAGTGTAACAGCGGTTGCAATCTCCAGCGCTTGGAACGCAGTACCCAATGCTCCTTCTCCAGCCTCAATATATCTGTATGAGTTCAGGTTGCTGACAAATATATCCTCTTCTCCATTGACGGTCACTATGGAGTTCCCATTTACAAACTTTAATTTCTGATGGAGGGTGGAGGTGACTGCCCCAGCTGCGTGAATCCAAGGACGCCCTAGCAGGCAGGTATAAGCTGGTTCAATTTCCATCACTTGGAAATTGATGCAGAAGGTGTGAGGACCAATTATAACAAGAAGGTCCACTTCTCCAAACACCAGACTCTGTGATCCATCGAAAGCCTTAACCACCAGACGACTAGGTCTAACCACAAGTCCTTCCAAGGCTATTTTGTCAAGTGTAGCTTTCGGCATCACATTTAATGATGAACCTGTGTCGATCAAAACTCTAGCCAGATGAGCCTTTCCACATTGTATGGAGATATGTAAGGCTTTGTTGTGTGTCTTTCCTTATGGAGGAAGCTCACTATCACTGAAACCTAGGCATGCCCCAGCAGTCAGATTAGCCACCATCCCATCGAATTGATTGACTGTGATGTCCTTAGTCACATGGGCGGCGTTGAGAATCTTCATCAAGGCATCTCGATGCCCCTCGAAGTGTATCAGTAACGATAAGAGTGATATTTTAGATGGTGTCTGTTGCAACTGATCTACCACCCTATAGTCACTCTTCTTAATCAAGGCAAGGAACTCCTCAGCATCCTTGTTAACAGTTTCTTTATCCTTAGGCTTAGCCTCATTACTCGGTCTCATAACAGCTTGTTCACCAGATTGTGTCAAGCTTTCATCAGACGTCGGTTGTGCTTGCGCAGTTTTGAATATGCGTCCACTACGGGTCATGCCCCCAGGTCCAACAATGCTCGATACTGCAGTATTGGTATCAGCCTCGTACTCCCATGGTACTGCTTTCATCTTGTCCAAAGGATATGGTCCTCTGATTGGGATGATTTTAGTGTGCTCTTGCGTAGGTATCATCAATGGTGGTCTAGAGCATGGGATGATTAATGGCTTTCTTGCCCCCTTGTGTGGGTATCATTAAAGGCTCGTTTCTTTCCACCATAGCCACATACTCTTCTTCAGGGTGTTCCTTTAGTTGGATCAACCCTTGATCCATGAGCCCCTGCAAAGTGTCTTTGAAAGCTTCGTTATGTTCTAGGATAAACCCCTTTATAAGAAGATACCTCTTAAGTGCATCTATGGGGGAGTTCCGTTGTTGAATCAACTCTTGCTCATTAACAACTTCTATTGCATTGACTGCGCCATCATGGTGTGGCATCGGGTTTTTTTTCACATTGGTTTTGTCAAAAGCGATTGCCCCTGACTCAATCAGATCTTGAACTATGTGCTTGAAATCCCAACATTTCTCCAAGGTATGTCTGGGAGAATTGGCATGATATTCACACCTCTCATTCGGTTTGTAATTGGGTGTGATTTTGCCTGGAGGAGGAGGCGCCAATGGTTTGACTTCTACTAAGGACTCGCTTATCAAGTATCTCAGTATTTCCTTTTTGGAAGTAGGTAGCGGATCGAATCTCCTTTGGGGCCCTTGAAACCTATTTTGTTGCGGTGGGAATGACATAGGAGGTCTAGCTTCCTGATGCACCACTGCATTAGTTTCTCCTTCCTTTTTCTTTGGGAAGTTGGGAGTAGGCCTCTTCGACTGATAAGATCCAGACGATGCCCCTTGTATCTTCCCATTTTTAATTCCATTCTCGATCCTTTCCCCAATAACTACTAAGTCTGAAAACCCTGAAGATACGCTTCCGACCATTTTATCATAGTATGGTCCTTGCAACGTAGCCATAAACATGTCTACCAGCTCCTTCTCCAACAAGGGAGGTTGGACTCGGGAAGCCATCTCCATCCACCTTTGGGCATACTCCTTAAACGATTCCTCTTTCTTTTGCGAAAAATTTTGGAGCTACATCTGGTTAGGTGCCATATCCAAATTGTACTTGTATTGCTTCAGGAATGTATTAGCAAGGTCTGTCCAGCTTCGGATATGAGACTTCTCTAATTGCATATACCAGTCAACAGATGCTCCGCTTAGGCTGTCCTGGAAGAAGTGTATCATCAGCTTCTGATCATGAGCATAAGCAGCCATTTTCCGCACATACATGCGCAAGTGATTCCTTGGACATGTGAGCCCCTTGTATTTTTCAAAGTTAGGAACTTTGAACTTGTGTGGAATAGTCAGATCTGGGACTAAACTCATCTCGAAGGTATCCACATCGAAGGCATCATATCCCTCCACAGCCTTTAACCTTTCCTCCAGCGCGTTGATTTGTCCGCTATCTTTAGAATCATCCCCAGAGTTAGGGGGAGTCAGCTTGGGTTGAGGGGCCTGATTTGTGTCATCATTGTCCCCATATTGCAAGTCCAAGTAGTCTTCATCCCTAAGGGGGTTGTTGGCAGGAATGCGAACTGTGCGGGACGCCCCTTCCTTCGGAGCAACAGGAACAAATCCTTCTTGAGAGGCCTCTCCCTCTTCCTGAGTAGTGGTAACCTTCTTAAAGGAGCGAGCGTTTGCCTTATGAGGGTCACATCCTCTAACATATCCTAACAGTGGGTTGCCATCGTTAGGTATCTCCTCATACTGATCCTGAACCTCCTTAGCCTTATCTTGCTTGTCCTTGAGACCTTTCATGAAGCTCAGCATTTGGGTCATTCCTCCCTTGAGGTCCTCAACAGTGCCTTTCAGCTGGGTCATTTCCTCGCGAAGGGCGGCTTGATTCTGTTCCAATTGTTCCATTGCCTTTTTCTTTTGGGATCTTGTCTGGATTAGCGGTCGAGTTGCAATGGCGTGACTGGAGATGAAGATAGTTTTTTTTTTTATGTTTGAAAAAAAAGTAAATATGATATGCATGCTATGAATGTTATGGTTATGCAATGTTCACGTCTTATCCATATTATTATAATATACATATATATTTATATACTATTTTATTCTCCTTTCTCTTCCCTTTTTTTTATATATATATATGTACACATTTTTTTTATATACATATGTAATATTTTTCTCTTCCTTTTTTTTTTTTACATATGTACTATTTTTTCCTTCTTTTTTCTTATACATATATATATATATATATATATATATATATATATATATATATATATATATATATATGTTTTTTTTTTTAGAGAAATAATCCTTTGGTGAATATTATAGGAACAATGAGTAACAGAAAAGAAACACACTTTATTAAAAAGAAAATACTAATCCATTGTTGGTTCACAAATAGAAATTGAAATTGAAAATCAAAATACTTGAAATAAAAATAAAAAGCAACAATGAAAATGGAATAAAACTAAGAACGCCTTTGGATGTCTTCTTTGAACTTGTCCACCATGTCTCTACAAAGCTCCATGAACTCCTTGACTTCTTTAGGAAGGATAACAAGAGATGATTCCGCCTTTGCCAAGCTCTTTGGAATGTCTAGGATTAAGTCATTGCACAAATAAACCAACTTGTCATAATTATTACGGCATTTTTCGTAGTCTTCAAGCATCTTGGGAACCATGCTCACATACTCATAAGCTGTAGAAACAATTGTGTATTGTCTCTTCCAATAATCCCCTTCATCCCTTGCAGCCCCACACATCTCCCTTTGCCTTATAAGTAATTGCCTAAGCAAAGCCATAGCCTGAAGTGCTCTAAGGCGCTCATCGGTGCGTTGTAAGAGTGCTTCCTCCGCAGCCAATCTTCTTGTGCGTTCTTCTTGTCCAGAATTGCGGGCTTCTTGAAGATCAAATTTGAGGTTTCTTATTTCTACCTCTTGATCTTTAGTCCTATCCGTTAATTCAAAAACCACAGCTTCTAGATTTTTCTCGGATTCCGCTTTGTCATGGGAAGCCTTTTCATAGCGCCTTCTCCACCTTGCAATTTCTATATCCGCTTGTGCCAACCTCTCATTATGTGCTTCTAGATTAAAATTAGCACTTAGAACTCCTTCGGTTGCACGTTTCCTTTTACTCCTTTGTCTATCATTCTCCTCCTTCGTTGCTTGAAGTTCTTGATTCTTTTCTTTAAGGTCAAAGCGTAGTTGGCTCCTTTCGTTGGTAAGTTGATGCAAATCAAGTTCTAATTTCTCTTTTTCCTTTCGGGACGCCTCTAGGGCAGCCTTGATCCCTTCTATCTCTTCGATGGATAGAGGAACAGGATTAGGAGAATCAGGCTTGTATGCGGGATCCACAACAAAAGGAAGCAAGATCTTTCTAACTCTCTCTTGAACCCATGCGGTGTAAGGTGCTTTAGCAATTATATTCTTTGGCCCAAAGTATTTTCTTTGAACATGACTCCAAGCTTGAATTACTTTCTTCAATGTTCTTGGTTCACCTTTCCCATTATCATGCAAGATTAATTCTTTTATTTGTTGTTCGGAAGGTTCACTATCCATAGAATGACCTAATTGACGCAATGCTAAAACGGGGTTATAATTAATACAACCAAGAGTCCCCATTAATGGCACATTGTCGAATTCTCCGCATTTGTAAATAATCCTATCAGAATTTAATTTCTTTGCATACCATAGAATAGAATCCGCTTTAAGAGCCCTTAGTTTTTGAGCCCAATCATTTCTAGTTAAATCTTTAATGAAGCAACTAGATTTGTAGAGATGAGAAGTCAACCAAGAATATAGCAAATGAACACAACAAAATAGCATTCCTTTCTTCTTTTCATACTTTGTGTGGATAGTATAATAAATATTAGCGAGGATAGTCGGAGTCGGATCTTTTCCAAAAATCCTAAAAGAGGTGAAAGCATGAATGGCGGCAGGATCAATATAATCAATATTTTTTGGCAACAAAACAACACCAAAAACCAAGAGAGCTAACATATGTCCACAAATGTCCCATTGTTTCTTTTGAGCATACATTAAAGCTTGATTTTCTAAATAAGATCTCTTGATCCCATGCACATCTCCATCAGTTTTGTAATTAGACTTCAATTCTGTATCGGATATTCCCAAAGCCTTTGCCAAATCTGAAAAATCAACTTCTTTACCTACACCAGTATAGAATTCCTTTTTAATTTTTGAGAAACCCAACACAGCATCCATCTCTTCCAAAGTCGGAGCCAACTGAAAATCCTGAAAAGTGAAACATCTAAGCGGCGGATCATAGAATTGAACCAATGCGGTAATAGCTTCCTCTTGTACTTTCACCCTTAGCAAGTCCAAGATATTTCCATAGCGGATCACAAACCTATCCAAAGCACCTGATGGTAATTTTTCTTTGATTATCTTCAATTTCTTGATGTCTGGAGTAGAAACTGTAAGATGGACAATTGTCTTCTTGTTACTCATCCTTCCTACACATTCACCGACAAAAATATATATATTTTTTTTACAAAACGTATATATTTTATATATGTATATTTTTTTTTATGGATGAGACATGATGAAGATGCAAATGAGGGATGATGCATGCAAACACAAAAATATAATAACAAGTAAAAAAATAAAATAAACAAAAACCCAAGCATAAATAGTACATAAAAAAAAACAAATCAAATCAAGAATCCTAAGTTCATAGGTTCGATGTGGCGGCTCTAGGGAGCCAACCTTTTATGGGGGTTCTAGAAGGTCTCATGGGGTCGTTCATAGCCTCCGAGACTTTTTGTCTCTTCGGATTTTAGAACAACTCATTTTATCCAATGAGGTTCGAATTTTTGGGGTAGGTTCTCGGAGAGATCAGCTGATTATCCAGTCCTGCCCTCAACAAAGTCAAGCCTCGTTTTGGACATTTCCGAATATTTAACCCACTCCGAGTGGAGTTATCAATGAGACTCGTAGGCGATTCGATTCCCCCCTGATCTCAAAGTTAACTCCCACACTTAAGGTTTAACACAACATAAAAAAAACCAACAGTGCATATAATATACAATCAGATAACATTTAATGAAAGCCAAAAAAAAAAAACAATAAATAAATAAACAAACAATTAAATATTTATTATAAAGATAAACCTTCCCCCAAACCCTAAAAATGGCAAACTTGCCAAACCCTAAAGATGCGCCATAAACCTAAACCGTTAGCCATAAACCTAAACCCTCTCAAGCCTTAGGAGCATAATAATTAACCTAATGTGTTTCCCCAGCAGAGTCGCCAGTTGTAGCAACCTGCCCTAAAAACGAAGGTTTAGAGTCGCCACCTATTCTGAAGGGCGAATAGGAAACCCTACGCAGTTTTAAAGATCCGGGGTAAGTTATTATAATCAGGTTGAGGGAAGGTATTAGGCACCCTCAACCCTTTCCTAAAGGCTAATATTTCAAAGATAAGGGTTTCATGGCAGGGTTTATAAATAACGGTAACAGACAGAATTTAATTAGATTGACATGACTAGAAATTGAAGGAAGGGGACTCGCCTTGTTGCCAAGTGCCTACGTACCTCCTTAGGGAGGATCAGAGTCTACGTAGTTCGGGAAGGGTTGTACGCCCTTAGAATTGAATTTTGATTTGAGATGGTTTTTAGAGGCTTTTTGAATGGCCTGTCGCAGTTATAATGATCAGTAGTTTGATTGTGGTTTTGAAAGAGTCTGTGAAATATTTTAAGGTTTGGGTGTACAACCCTGATTTTGTACTATTAACCGCAATGATCAATAGATTCGATCACCATAGTTAAAAGATTTGAAATTGTATCGTTACCAATTTTAATCAATTGATTTGATTATTACTAATAGCGAATTAGTATATTTTTTAATAATGTTTAATAATTAATTTGTATCGTTACCCCTCGTAATCGATTGATTCGATTAAAAAGAATAACGAATTAGAATAGGAACAATAGAAAGATTAATCATCGCGACTAATAAGATAGTCGAAACCATTTAATCACATAGAAATTAATTATATTTTAATCAAATAACATTTTAATTAAAATTCATTATTGACCATAGCGATTAATTAATTTAATCGGAACGAACAACAAATTAGAATTTTTTTAACATAAATATCATATACTTATTTTATTTGTAAAAAAAAAATAATAATTCTTATAATTAATTATATTAAAAAAGTATTTTAATTAAAATAAACAAACAATTAAGATTTTTTAGTTTATTAGGGTTCATGATTCAGTGTGGTCATTATGAGGGCTCATGATATGGGTACTAATTTTAAAACGCGTTAGATCTGGCTGAACAGGTATCCTGGGGTTCTGATCCAGAGGCGCATGGTAATCCATATAGCAAAGCGTACACTGGATCAAGAAACAAGGTTTTTTATGAAATATAATGTTGGAGGGAGGGCTCGAACCTGTGACCCTCCACTCCCATACGCGCCCCTTAACCAATGCAACCAAACCATTCATTCGTTTACCCTGCGCGCTTATTATATTATATGTGAAAACATGAACAGACAAAGGCAAACGCGCGCGTAATTCAAATGGCCCAATAGCGTGGTGCCACATCCTCGTCTTCCCCAAGAAGACACAAGAACCTGCAAAAATTTGCTACGACCTAGCTGCGGATTTTTCGTAGCAAACCAGACTACCAGAAATAGCGAATAGCTCCTACCCGTAAATAAATATGGCGCAACCCTATCATTCTCTTCGTCCTCACCATGCGAATCTAATCATACAAATTTTATGGTCTAATTTTACCCTAATAGAAAACCCCCAATCAAACCCTAAAAAGCTTAAATCGGTCATTCATGGCAAAACGCGATTAAGGCATGCAAACTCCACAAAACAAGTCCAGAAACGATCGATGCATTGAACCAAACAACAATATGCAATTAGATTTTAATATGGATGCTTGTTTTGTTCAGATCGAAGAGGTTTTTGAAGTGACTTACCTTGGCAAATATGAGGTAATTCTGGGGGTGCTCAGGCAGAGTAACGATCCCAATAGCTTCAGAATCCCTTGATGAATCTTTTGCAATGCCTGAACCTTCTTAAAAGCCTCCAATCCCTTGAAATTGAATTTGAGTTCCTTGAAGATTTTTGTTCTTGCACCCTTGCTTCTGATCCGAATTCTTCCAACCCCTAATCCATTGCTCTGACTTGTATACTTATAGGAGAACTAAATTAGGTCAAAAGAGTGAAGCCCAAAGTCCTTGAATCCAATATTCAAGTTTGTAGAAATTGATTTTATTTTTTGAATATAATCTTTCTATTTTGGTCACAATTTGGTGTTGATCTTTTCTCCAATCAATGTGCACGAAAATATATTGTATTTTGCCTTAAATGCTGATTAAAATCAATCCATATGCACATATTTAACAAAATATTTGATTTTCTACTTAATTAAATCATTAAAAATGAGATAAAAATTATATTAAATCAAATAAATAAGTCAAATTTCGTGGCATGTGATTTTGGGCATGCTAATGACTTGTGGACCAAGTTTGCATCATAAAACCATAGGCCCATTTGCAAAATTTTCCAATTTGAACCTTCTTATTTCACTTTGGAACATATTTTTCATTTGGGGCTTTTATCTTGATCATATCTTCTTTGACAAAAAACTGCTTTTGAAGGATGCCTGAAAATGACCTGTAATCTTTTGCTTTGTACCTCTCAAATGAAGCATTTCTAGCCTTGGCTTGTGAGACACAAAGTTGTAGAGAATCCAATTTCCTTCAAAATAGGCTTTGAGTGGGGAATTTTTGATGTTCCATGTGAAAGTTATGCCCAGTCAAAGTTGGGTTGACTTTCTCCTAAAGAAACCCTAATTTGAACCTTTTTGCACTTGCTCATTTCTGAGTTTCTATTAATGGAATCATGATCAATCTTTTATCAAATGATGGATATACTTTAATTCACTTGATGTTGACCCAAAGTTGAAAGCTTTAGATTGTGCTTTGACTGTGGTTGATCTTTAATTCAAACCAGTTGACTGTGGGTTATCTGGATCATTGAGTGAGCAAGGCTTTGGAGTTGAATCTTGAACTTTGTTATATGAGTACCTTAGAGCATGATAAACCATGGGGAGACTTCATTGGGCTTCACTTATCCCATTTTCTTAGAAGAGTACCCAAACCCTAGTTGCACAGGAGCCTTGTGTGAGAGAGCTCCTTAATGTAACCCTTGAGCATTGGCTCATTATGAGTGAAGTGTGGGAGGTAAATTTTGGGGTATGACATTGAGCATTGAGGATCATACGATCACCCCGCACTACCAATGGTTAAGATTTCCTCAAAAACAATTCAAAAAGTACCTTAGTACTATAAAGAAAAAGAAATATCATTACTGACTAGCATACAGAGCCATTAGAACGACAATGTCTCATTTGGAACTTCCACGTCCACAGGTTTTGTTGCCGAGCAAAGATACATGTCACAAACCCTCGCCCTGTAAAGTAGAAACAAGGGATTGGAAGAAACTATTCTAGGTCGTCCACACAGACCCGGAGAGGCAAAGACCCAATAACGACAAAACAAAATATTTGTCGCAAAACATGTAGACTCTTTTCTTTTCTCCTACCGAACAGATAATCGTTCTCGAGAGTGTGCTGCTAGCTGTCTAGATCAAACTAAGGATTGACTGCATCCCACATTCTTCTACATGTGTGTAGTTACCAATCATTCCCGCTATTTAAAGAGGAAATTATGCACCACTTTATAGACATTCAATCCTTTCACATTCAAAATCACTTTTCACTCTCATACTAACTTGAACATTGAAATGTTAATCATGCATTGTTGAAATATAAACTTGATTTGGGCCTAATTATTAGTGGTATTCTTGGGCTTAGTTATTTTGGGCTTAGATGATTTTGGGTAGTGTTTCTAGAGAATTCTTGTAGTGTTTGGAGTGTCTAGATATTTCTTATGGTTGTAATATTCTCTAGAATACTCTTTAGATATCTAGAGTTGAGAACTCTCTAGAATTAGTGAATCTAGAGTTCTCCTCAGAGTACTATAAATAGAGATGTAATCTCACACATTTGTATCAAGCAAAATACAAAGTTCTCTCTTCCATAAAGAATTCTCCTACCTATCAAGTTTTTATTCAAGCCTCCAATATTTCTAAACACTTGTCCTACACATAAAAACAACCTTAATTCCAACAAAGTGGTACCAGAGCTTCAAGATCCTCAAAAGATGGCAAATGGAGGTTTCCCTTTTCAAATGCCGATGCTCACAAAGAACAACTATGATAATTGGAGTATCAAGATGAAGGCGCTACTAGGATCTCAAGATGTGTGGGATGTCGTTGAGAAAGGCTTCAAGGAGCAAGATGAAGCCTCACTAAGTCAAGGTGCAAAAGATACCTTAAAGGAGTCAAGAAAGAGAGACAAGAAAGCTCTCTTTCTCATTTATCAATCGGTGGATGAAGATACTTTTGAGAAGATATCCAACGCAACGACGGCCAAAGAAGCATGGGACAAGCTTCAAACTTGCAACAAAGGAGTTGAGCAGGTAAAAAAGATTCGTCTTCAAACTCTTAGAGGTGATTTTGAACGTTTGTTTATGGAGGAGTCCGAGTCAATTTCTGAGTATTTTTCTCGAGTATTAGCCGTAGTCAATCAACTTAAAAGAAATGGTGAAGATGTTGATGATGTGAAAGTCATGGAGAAAATACTTCGCACTTTAAATCCAAGTTTTGACTTCATTGTTACCAACATTGAAGAAAACAAGGATTTAAAGACCATGACCATTGAGCAACTCATGGGTTCCTTACAAGCATATGAAGAAAAACAAAAGAGAAAAACTAAACAAAAGGAGGCTATAGAGCAACTACTACAACTCAACATAAAGGAAGCAAACTATGTAAACTACAAGAACCAAAGAGGACGAGGTCGTGGCCAAGATCGTGGACGTGGACAAGGACGTGGAGGAGAAGGAAGAGGAGGTTACAACAACTACTCTAACAACTTCAACAATGGAGAAAGAAGTTGGAATCCACAAGCGACAAGAGGTCGTGGAAGAGGAAATTCATGGTCGAGGTACGAAAAATCACAAATCAAGTGCTTCAACTGCAACAAGATTGGTCATTATGCATCCGAGTGTAGATTCTCGAAGAAGGTTGAAGAGAAAGCTAACTTTGTAGAAGAAAAAGGTGGAGAAGAAGAAACTTTGCTACTCGCATGTCAAAACCAAGTTGAAGAGAAAAGAAACAAGTGGTACCTCGACACTGGTGCAAGCAACCACATGTGCGGCGATCGAAGCATGTTTGTAGAGATCAATGAAGCGGCAACTGGCGATGTCTCATTTGGAGATAACTCGAAGATACCGGTCAAAGGAAAAGGTAAAATTCTCATACGCTTGAAGAATGGTAGTCATCAGTTCATATCCAATGTCTACTATGTCCCTAACATGAAGAATAATATTTTGAGCTTGGGACAATTATTAGAGAAAGGCTATGACATCCACTTGAAAGAACATAGTCTTTTCTTAAGAGATTGTAGACATAACTTGATTGCGAAGGTGCCTATGTCAAAGAATAGAATGTTCCTTTTGAACATTCAAAATGATGTGGCAAAGTGTCTCAAGGCATGCTATACCGACTCTTCATGGCTATGGCATTTACGATTTGGGCATCTCAACTTCGATGGTTTAGAACGTTTGGCAAAGAAGGAGATGGTGAGAGGCTTGCCTAGCATCAACCACCCAGACCAACTCTGCGAAGGATGTCTAATTGGGAAGCAATTCCGAAAAAGCTTTCCAAAGGAATCAACATCAAGAGCCACAAAGCCGCTAGAGCTCATACACACCGATGTTTGTGGACCAATCAAACCCAACTCTTTTGGTAAGAGTAAGTACTTTCTCCTCTTTATTGATGATTATTCCAGAAAAACATGGGTTTACTTCTTGAAGGAGAAGTCAGAAGTGTTTGAAAACTTTAAGAAGTTCAAAGCCCTTGTGGAGAAAGAAAGTGGTCTTTCCATTAAGGCCATGAGATCTGATCGAGGAGGAGAGTTCACTTCAAATAAGTTCAACAAATATTGTGAAGAACATGGAATCCGCCGTCCATTGACTGTGCCAAGATCGCCATAACAAAATGGAGTAGCAGAAAGAAAGAATCGAACCATACTTAACATGGTGCGAAGCATGCTCAAAAGCAAGAAGATGCCGAAGGAGTTTTGGGCCGAAGCTGTGGCATGTGCGGTTTACTTGACAAATCGCTCCCCAACAAGAAGTGTGCACGAGAAGACACCACAAGAAGCATGGAGTGGAAGGAAGCCTGGGATCTCTCACCTTAAAGTGTTTGGAAGTATTGCCTATACCCATGTTCCAGACGAAAGAAGAACAAAGCTCGATGATAAAAGTGAGAAATACGTGTTTGTAGGTTACGACTCAAGTTCCAAAGGTTACAAGCTTTACAATCCAAATAGTGGAAAGATCGTCATAAGCCGCGACGTGGAGTTCGATGAAGAAGATTGTTGGGATTGGAGTGTTCAAGAAGAAAGGTATGATTTTCTTCCTTACTTTGAAGAAGAAGAAGAAGAAATTAACCAACCAATGATAGAGGAACATCTTACACCACCGACCTCACCGACACCAAGGTTAGAAGAAGCAAGCTCAAGTGAGAGGACACCGCGACTAAGAAGAATTGAAGAGCTTTATGAGGTAACCGAAAACCTAAACGACATTAACCTCTTTTGTCTTTTTGGTGATTGTGAGCCTTTAAGCTATCAAGAAGCGGCGGAAAACATAAAGTGGAGAGATGCCATGGATGAAGAAATCAAGTCAATCACGAAGAATGATACGTGGGAACTTACTACACTTCCAAGAGGACACAAAGCAATTGGAGTAAGATGGGTGTACAAGGCGAAGAAGAATGCAAAAGGAGACGTGGAGAGATATAAAGCAAGATTGGTGGCGAAAGGATATAGTCAAAGACAAGGAATTGACTATGATGAGGTATTTGCTCCCGTTGCTCGTCTTGAAACTATTAGACTGATCATTTCTTTGGCAGCCCAAAATAAATGGAAGATCTATCAAATGGATGTGAAGTCGGCCTTCTTGAATGGTTTCCTCGAAGAAGAAGTTTATATCGAGCAACCATTGGGTTATGAAGTAAAAGGGCAAGAAGAAAAAGTCTTGAAGTTGAAGAAGGCATTGTACGGTCTCAAGCAAGCACCAAGAGCTTGGAATGTTCGAATCGACAAGTACTTTCAAGACAAGAACTTCATCAAGTGTCCATATGAGCATGCACTTTATATCAAAGCGCAAAGTGGAGATATTTTGATTGTGTGCTTGTATGTAGATGACTTGATTTTCACAGGGAACAATCCGAGCATGTTTGAAGAGTTCAAGAAAGACATGGCAAATGAATTTGAGATGACAGATTTGGGGCTCATGGCATATTATCTTGGCATCGAAGTAAAGCAAGGAGACAAAGGAATTTTCATCACCCAAGAAGGTTATGCCAAAGAAGTTCTTAAGAAATTCAAGATGGATGACGCCAATCCAGTAGGCACCCCGATGGAATGTGGAAGCAAGCTGAGCAAGCATGAAAATGGAGACATCGTGGATCCAACTCTTTACAAAAGTTTGGTTGGAAGTTTACGTTACTAGACATGTACAAGGCCGGATATTCTCTATGTCGTAGGAGTCGTAAGTCGCTACATGGAAGCTCCAACAACAACTCACTTCAAGGCGGCAAAGAGAATTCTTCGATACATCAAAGGTACAACAAACTTTGGCTTGCACTATTGCTCTTCTAACAATTATGAGATTGTTGGCTATAGTGATAGCGATTGGAGTGGAGACTTGGATGATAGAAAGAGCACTACTGGTTTTGTGTTCTTTATGGGAGATACTGCTTTCACTTGGATGTCAAAGAAGCAACCTATAGTCACACTATCAACTTGTGAAGCCGAGTATGTCGCTGCCACATCATGTGTTTGTCATGCAGTTTGGCTAAGGAACTTGTTGAAAGAGTTAAAGATGCCACAAAAGGATCCTATGGAAATATGTGTTGACAATAAATCTGCACTTGCTTTAGCAAAGAATCCCGTCTTTCATGAAAGAAGTAAGCATATCGACACACGTTACCACTTCATAAGAGAATGCATTGAGAGAAAGGAGGTGAAGTTGAAGTATGTGATGTCTCAAGATCAAGCTGCCGACATTTTCACCAAGCCACTCAAGTTGGAATCTTTCGTGAAGCTAAGGAGCATGCTTGGAGTCACAAATCAAGTTTAAGGGGTGTCATACCCTAATTTTTGACCCCCCTGAGATGACATATCTTCAGGATTTTCATCAAGTCAAAGCAAGTACCCAGGACAGCCTGACATTCAATCGAGGGTATTCAAAGACAAGAAAAACTCAGGCAAAGGATCAATCAATAGAGGGATTAGTCTCTAATACAATCATGGGGCTCAAGGACTTCATTTTTCTCATCTATGATTGATTAGACACCCAGTCATCTGAGTACAGAATTACTCAGATCAACAGACTAGGGTTTGGAGCCTATCAAGGACTAAAATCAGGGATCACATTTGGGAAACCCTAAAAAGCCCCAGGAAACCATTCAAAGACATCAATCATCTTCAAATAACTCATATGACAAGATCCACTGGACATTACACCTCAGTTCAAAGTCTACACTCATCATTGTCCTCTGGTCGACAATTAGGGTTTTTGACCTAATTCACCAAGATAGTTGACTTTTAATCAGGGCATGGATCCAAAACTCAAGACATGATTCAAGAATCTCTACTACCTCAATATAATCCATTTACACCATTCATTTGAAGATAAGATCTTGTTTCTACACAAAAGTCCAAAAATTCACTTTGTCAGGAAAAGTCAACTGTGTGGGATCATCATTGACTTTTAAGGTTTTTGGTCAAAAAATGACTTTCAAAGATCAATATCATCAATATATGGATGTCAAAGTCATTTGACCAAAGAAATTCAAAGAAATTCATCAAGGAGCAAAAAGTCGGGAATTAGGGTTTTTGAAGGCATGGTGAGAACTCAAAATTTCACCTACACAACTCAAAAAAACTTCCAACATGAAAGTTATAGATCTTGCAAAATAAAACAACATCTTACAAAGGAACTTTTTTCAAAAGATCAATCATTTATGAAGTTTTGGAAATTTTGAAGTTTAGGTCATAAACACTTAGAAATTTTTCTAAGTGTTTTAACCTAGTTTTCATCCAACTTTGGGCTCATTTTTCACAAATTTCCCAAAGGATTCTGAAGAAACTCCAAACTAATGATTTGAAGTAGATGTTTAGGGCTTTCCAAATTGTGTTCAACCTTCTCCAAATTCAATTTGAGCTAGGAGTTATGCTTGTTCAAAGTTGGCCTCATGAAGTAAAATTATAGGTCATGTACAATTTGGAACTTTGCAATTTTGTGCATTTTGCTTCACTAAGTGATGCTACACGACCTCTAATGCATCTGAAACCATACCATACATCAATTTCCATCATTGCATAAGGATTAGAGAAGATTCCCAAAAACAAAGGCATGTGATTATGTAATGATTGCATTTTTGAATTTATGGCAAATTGGTGATTCATCAAGGGAATCTTCTCCCAACCAATTGGAGCTCATTTCTGCAGCCATTTGGTCCCCTAAGATCAAGCAAAACCGATGGCTAGGGAGTGGTATCAAAGAGCTCATCATTGCACTTGGAATATTCTTTGAATTCCTTCATGGCTAAGAAACCAAACTTGCTTCACTAAGCAAGCTCACTCTCCCAATCAGTACTGAGACATTTGCCTATAAATAGAGGCCTCATTCTCATTCAGAAAACACACCAAAGCAACCATATTCCTTGCTTTCTCTTTCTCTTCTCATGTTCATTGTTTTTCAAAGTTCTTTGGCAAGAAGAATCGATTTCTTCAAACCAGAGCTCATCTTTGGGAAGTGAACATTCTAACATCTCAAGGGAGGTCATTTGAGGTGATCCAAGCACCTGGATCACTTCTGTAAGTGGAGGAACACCATTGTTGCTCTCACTTTGGAGCATTTGCAGTTGGAGGTCCATGGAGTGATTCAGGAGGTTCTGAGCCAAGCCAATCATCCAGGCACACTCCTCAGGTCATAGTGAAGCTAACCAGATGGCTGCAGCTCATCTGTAACTCCAAATTCAACAACCTCCATGTTCACTTGAAGCTGAAATCGAGGGAGGTCCATAGAGCAATTCAGGAGGATTCAAGCTCCAATAAGTATTCAGTTAGCATCATTGAGTCTCAGGGAAGCTATTGAGATCATTCATTCAAGCCCAGGTGCTCTCAATCATCCTCACGACCTCCATTTTCAGAGGTAAGTTTCTGAACTTCACCTCTTTAATTTAAGCACTCACTGAGTTAAAGCTCGATTCTATCTTGTTTAGCATCATCAGAGGATTGAAAACCCTCTATCATCTTGCATTTATTCATCTTGTTTGTCATTTAATTTCAAATTTAGGGTTTATATGTTCTTAGAGTTTTCTGAGAAATTAGGTAGCTGTAGTTCATATAAATAAATGTTAGTTACATATCTGGATTCGTGAGGAAATTTAGAACAAGATTGATGTTTACATCATGTCATTTAGTTGAGAAACCAGAGAGTTAGGATTTTGAAAATCTTTGAGCTCGAGGAAGAAGATGACTATGGCCATGGCGCGCAAAATTTGAATCTGGGGCCAAAGTTTATTTTATTTTGAATGGTATGCGTTCCTTAAACGACTGAACAAACTTGCCCTAGTGGCCTCCCATACGCCCTTAGTCTCATCATGCCTCAAGTCTGGGGTTCGAATCCCCCTCGCCCCAGACTTTTTGATTCTTTTATTTTTCAATGATTTACTAGTTGTTTTGAAACATAACCAAATGAATGCAAGTTACTATCACCACACGCGCGTTGGCTCAGTGGTGTTTGTTTTGAGTGTGTGACCTAGAGGGCGTGGGTTCAAACCCTCCAAGGGCCAAAACTATTTTTTTAACACACAATTTCTTTCATTTTCTCACAAACTTCACATATTTATTTAACCTATCAAATTAATTTATTTTCACTTCATTTTTCACACACTTATCATTTAATATACCTATTTTGTGAATAATAAAAAAAATCATAAAAATATTATTTATTTTATATATTTTTATTAGGTTTAAAATAGTATGTTTTAAGTGTTTTCTTAAATACTTTAAATACATATATTCACTTTGTTTTAACCTAATCATTTTGTAAATAAAGTTTATGATAAAACCCTAATTGTTTAGGTCTTAATTAAGTAAAAATCTTTATTTTTACTTTGATTAAGTTGACTTTTGTCAATATTCAAAACTGTTTTCAATCTTTGATTAAACGGATGATTAAGGTTTTCAAACAACAAAACCTTGCATCATTCCAAATCATTTTTTCAAATTGCTTTTACACCAGTACTGTAAAGTACTGGGCCTCTAATAGAGTGTAAGTCCCAAAAACCTTCTCTTCTTAGCTTGTTTTTCAAAACTGTATTTTCAAAATCTTCTTTCTGTTTTCAAAACATTCTTCTGGTATTTGAAGGGCATTATTCCCGGTGAAACTCTTCAGATACCTATGTGACCTTTGTCCATCTTCACTTCTTCTGTTTTCAAAAAACCATTAACTGTTTATCATATATATATTCAACTGTTATCCACCAATTACTGTTGAGGCTCTGTCCATACTTCTTCAATGGCCTCCACTCCATCCAGGTTAGGCTTTACAAGCTTTCAATTTACAGTCTTTGTTTAAATTACTGTCAAATATAGAACTGTGCATATATTAGTTTAGAACTACGTTTGAGTATAAACCCTAGGACAGTTAAACTATATATATATATATTATAGGAATATGACCTAGGATTGAGAATGTCTTCCCGGTGAAGGCTCTTTCCTAATTAGAGATCTGTAGTTCAAACCCCCAAGATGAATTATTCCCGGTGAAACATCTTGGCAAAAACCTTAGAATCCAAATAAATAGGACACATCCACCCAAAGAGGAATTATTCCCGGTGAAACCTCTTACCCATTTGCTTAGAGCCAAAATAAGTTCAAAACTACATAGCTTTCTCTTGTGCTATAACAAGGACCCTCGATTAGCCTCCTCTTGGGCTTTGTACAAGGACCCACAGGCTTCTTAAAAGCATTTCCAGCTTCCTCTTGAGCTTGTATACAAGGACCCATCAGGTTTCTTATAAACATAGGAACAGGTCTTTAGCCACCTTTTAGCCTACCCTGGTGAGTTTCTTCCAATTTAAACCAGACTTTAAACAAGCTAAGTTTGTCTCAATTTTGCATTGAGTACACCTTTTGGAATGAGAGACATGGACAGTCTCTGTCACCCTTATCTTCATCAATCTTCCTTAGCAGAGTCTAGGATCCATGCTTTGGGTCATCCTCAGCATTGAGTCAGCCTTCATCTTGGGCTTTAAACAAGAAGTCTCCATTAGATGATCTTTCTGCCAGTCTTTCAATAAAAACCCCTGGAAAGGGTTAGCCTCCAAAGTCAATTAAAATCAACCTCCATTTCAACAAAATCCCCTGGAAAGGGTTAGCCTCCAATGTCAATTAATAAAAAATGTCAAAAAATAAAGATTCACTTCTCTTAGGAGATAATTATCCCCAAAAGAGTCAAAACCCCTGGAAAGGGTCAGCCTCCAAAAAACATGATA
Organism: Vicia villosa; assembly: GCF_029867415.1. NCBI lineage: Eukaryota > Viridiplantae > Streptophyta > Magnoliopsida > Fabales > Fabaceae > Vicia > Vicia villosa. The sequence goes on along the minus strand of NW_026706810.1, from coordinate 934,584 downwards.
AAGTCAGTCTTTTACCAAACAATTTCTCCAGCTGAGTCAAAATCCCTGGAAAGGGTTAGCTTCCAAAGAAAAACAGTCTTTTAACAAATAAAATCTCCTCAATAGAGTCAAAACCAACAAAAACAGTTAGCCTCAACCTTGGGCTTCATACAAGGCACCCAAACAATAAAACTCCCCTGTCAAGAGTCAGCCTCAACCTTGGGCATTGTACAAGGCAGATAATAGAGTCTCCCCAGTGAGTTCTTCATCACTCAGTAGCCACAACCTTGGGCTTTGTACAAGGCAGATAAACCATATTTTTCATGTGTCAAAGATTCCTAACACTTAGGATCTTTCCCCATATAGTCATCCATACTTAATTCATTTAAGAGTCCGCCACAACCTTGGGCTTTGTACAAGGCAGAAAATAATGTTTTCCTTAGCTAGAGTCAGCCACAACCTTGGGCTTTGTACAAGGCACATAAAATAGAGTCATTCATTCAATTATCCTCAACAGTCAGCCACAACCTTGGGCTTTGTACAAGGCACATAAATAGAGTCTCCCTAAGTAGAGTCAGCCTCAATTCTGGGCTTTGTACAGAACACAAAAATACCCTGTAATTAATCCCCAGTGGAGTCATCTCCCAGAGTCAATAATTAATTAATCAATCAAAAAGCCTCAAGCTTGGGCCTCATACAAGCCAGCTAAATTCAAATCTTTTATACAGTAGATAGACATAGCTTATCTCTATAGAGAGATATTTTTACTACTCTACCACATTCAAACAAACAAACATTTCAATTTCAATTTCAATCAAAGTCTCCCATTTAGGACTCTGAAAGACATGCTCTGGCACATCCCCAGACTTGTACACTTTCCCTAATTTGGATGAGCATCTTTCTTTCATTTTAGAGGCACGATGGCTGTCATACTTGATCAACCAAGTAGACTCCCCTCTTAATGAAACATCATTTTTTTAGCTTTTCTGTCACTTTTAAATGTTTGTGGTAGAATAGTACTAATACCTCTCTGTAAAGATGATTTCATGTCTCTTTACTGTAAACAGAGATTTAATTCCAAGCTTCAACCTTGAGCTTCAAGCAAGGCACCAAAAATAATTAATTTCCCTAGTTAGTTCCCCGAACTACATTAAGCTCTGACTTCCACTAGGGATATGTAGGCATGAGGTTCACAAGGAATCTCAGCGAGCTAATAAAATACCAAAAATAGTCAGTCTGTCTATCTGTCTGTCTTTCTTTAATCAAATCAATTCCTTCTCCTAACACAAAGGAGAAACTTTCCCAATTATTAGCAGCAAACACAATCACAAATGACACAGAGAAGGTTCCTGTAGAGTACTACAGATATGTAGGGTGTTTAAACACTTCCCTATGTATAACCGACCTCCCGGACTCCAGAATTTCTAGTCTAGGTGAAATCCCCACACTTAGCAAACTCCTAGGGTTTAGTTGAGATCTTTTTTCCCCTTTCCTACTCGTAGGACAAATAAGAAAGTTCGTGTGATATCGTAGGAAGAACTGAAATAAAATTCATCCCACCACGGGCGCATTCTCCTTCCAAATTTCGCGTGAAGGGTTTAGCGTGCCGTCCTCCCAAGTGAAACGGGGAGGTAAAAGAAAACGACACCACAGAAAAATGGCGACTCTGCTGGGGATATAAGTGTTCAAAACCTTGGTTTTTCATCCAAACCAATGGTTGACCTGTTGCTGGTCCAGCCCCAATGAGGAATTAGGGATGCCAAATTCCCCCTCAAACAAGAGAGGTCCTGCCTAACCTCTGTGTCATATCATGTGTTTGTTGCATATATATTTGTTTATTTTGTTTATTCTGTATCGGGAAAGGGCTTGATTCCCCCTTGTGGTGAGAAATCCTATACCCGAATTTGAGTGCAACATAAGATAGGATGGAGGATGTCTTCCCGGTGAAGGCCCTCTAATCTTGGTTTCCAAGTCTACTCTTGGGATTTGCCTGGCTGGTTGTGATTAACTGCGCCACTGCATTCCGAGACTGATTTGTACCAGGAGGACCTAGAAACACATTAACCCCACTTAAAGCCTTTTTTAGGACGTAGAGCGGTGATTACGGAAGTAATTGTCACGCAGATACTACACTCAGAGAAAACTCTCTTATAGATACCAATCAACGTATCTTTAAGGTTGAGCAAAAACTCTGAGACCCCTAGAACCCGTTCTACAGGTACAAAAATCCTTAACCTTAGTTTACCATTGGGGCGGGGATTGCGTTTGGACTTCATGACCACTATACCCTTCAACGCCATGTTTGTTTAAAACTCTTGTGTGTGCATTCATGCATTCATGCATCATTCATTAATAAACAACTAAAAACAAAACAAAAAGAGTCTTTTTCGAGTCGTTTTTCAAGGAAACTAAATAACGAACGTTTTGAACTTCAGAGAAAGAGAGAAACGGAGAAAGGACTTAAGGATCTATATTATGGATTACGGAAGAAAGAGAGCTAGGAAATACACCTTCAAGATTCCCCAGGTCGAGGAACTGGGAAAGCTCGGAAAACTGGTGGTCAACCCCCAGGCTTTCAAGGAGAAGTATGGAAAACTTCTGCCTTTGCTCAATACCAACCTGGTGGATGGGATCCTTCCCACCTTGGTGCAGTTTTACGATCCAACGTATCACTGCTTCACCTTTCCAGATTATCAGCTCATGCCTACGTTAGAGGAGTACTCTCGTCTGATTGGAATACCCGTGTACGTGCAAGATCCGTACTCCGGTTTGGAAAAGAATCCTGATGACATTATCATTGCTGCAACTACTCCTTTGAACGTAGTCGACATCAGAACTCATATGGTGAGTAGAGGAGGAATTCAAGGATTGCCCTCCAAATTCCTGTTTGATCAAGCTCGGTACTTCGTCAGCATCCAAGATATGAGCGCTTTTGAGGAAATCTTGGTTTTGCTTATCTACGGATTGTTTTTGTTCCCTAACATTAACGATTTCGTCGACATCAACGCAATTAAGATCTTCTTAATTGGAAATCCAGTTCCAACCTTGCTTGCGGATGCTTATCACTCTGTGCATTCAAGAAACCTGCAGCGAGGAGGATTAATCACATGCTGCGTACCGTTGTTATACGAATGGTTCGTTTTGCACCTGCCGAAGTCTAGCACTTTCTGGAACATGAGGGATGGCCTTTACTGGTCACAGAAAATCATGTCTCTCACTCATACAGACATTGATTGGTGTAGTCCTGACAACGACGAAACCAAGATCATCTTCAGTTGCGGAAGTTTCCCCAACATACCCCTTATTGGAACTAAGGGAGGAATCAGTTACAATCCAGCTTTAGCCCGTCGTCAATACGGCTATCCCATGAAAAACATTCCAAGTAACATTCAATTGGAAGGTCTGTTCTTCAAGAACATCGACGATCATGGCAACATGCTGAAGAAAGAAATTGTCCAAGCCTGGCGTCTTATTCACAGCAAAGGGAGAAGATTGTTAGGAAAACATCTTTGCATCTCCCTGGATCCTTACCTTCAATGGGTACGCGTCAGAGCATTCAAGCTCAGGATGCCATATCAACATCAAGAACCTATTCCCCTAAGGGAACCAATTTACCTTTTCTCCACCGATGTTGAAAAACTGCAAGCGGCATTAAACAAGGTATGCCAAGAAAGGAATGCTTGGAGGAACAAGTATCGAATTGTCAACACGGAAAATGTTGAAATTCAAAACATCCTAAGAAGGAAGGATGAGTTACTTGAAGTACTCGATCGACAAGTGACACAATCGTCACTTTCTCATCACATCCCTCCTGCTTCCTGGATCATCGATCAGCTCACGTTAGAGAACGCTCAGCTCAAGAAACAGAAGAAGATGTTAGAACGTGAAGTCGGCTCATCATCAAAGTTTTAGAGTCCTTTCTCTCAGTTTCTCTGTATTTCCATTTTCAAAGTGTGTAAAAACGGCGTTTTCGCTTAATTAATAAAAGTTTGATGTTTCATAACGTAATTATGGTGTTTCCTTGAAAAATAATAACTTAATTGCATATCATACATCGCTTTAGTCGTACGCACTAACACGAGAATTGTCGCGGATCTAATAGTCACTTTCCTTTCTCCAGAAAGAGAGGAGGAGAAGGAGGTGAACCAAGACTTTCAAGCTGTCTCATCCATACAACACTCGTTCAAGTCGCAAGAAAAGAATGGAAGACTTTGAGCAAGAGAATGAAGAACTCAGGGAAGAGATTGATACTCTCAAAGGTACTGTTGAAAGACTCAATAGTATGGTAGAAGCCCTGGTAGTTGCGCAGAATCGACCAACGCCAGAAGAACCACAAAGGACTGTGGTTTCCGAGATTGTTTCTACTCCTATTCCTCAGTATACCATGCCGCCTGATCGACCTTGGGGCATGCCGTATAACTTTACTCCAGAAGGGTACATACCTCCAGCTTCTGAAGCTCCAAAAGTCACCATGGATATGCGTCCACCGGAGGGTTACAAACCTCTGGAAATTGAAGTTCCAAGAGCAACGGCAATGGGTTTCGCACAACAGAACGCTGAGATTCCAAGATCTGCTGTCATGGCTTCTCCACAGCCCATTATGCATACTTTTCCCCCGCAGGGCGGACAAGTATATCATCACGCCCCAAGTGAGGATGCTGGCGTGTATGAAAGATTGGACGAGTTCCAAGAACAGTTTCTGCAAATGCAGAAGGAACTCAAGACTCTCCGAGGACAAGATCTATTTGGAAAGAATGCTGCAGACCTCTGTCTGGTTCCAAATGTTAAGATTCCTCACAAATTCAAAGTACCAGAATTCGAGAAGTATAAAGGGAATTCATGCCCACAAAGTCATCTTGTGATGTACGCTCGAAGAATGTCAACTCAGACTGATAATCAACAATTGCTCATTCATTATTTTCAAGACAGCCTGACTGGTGCTGCACTTAAATGGTACATGAACTTGGACAGTTCAGAGATTCGTACTTTTCGAGACCTCGGAGAGGCCTTCGTCAAACAGTATAAGTACAATCTGGATATGGCTCCCGACAGAGATCAACTCCGGGCCATGACTCAAAAGGATAGAGAAAGCTTCAAGGAATACGCTCAGAGATGGCGTGAAGTTGCTGCTCAAATTTGTCCACCACTTGAAGAGAAAGAAATGACAAAAATCTATCTCAAAACTTTAAGTCCATTTTACTACGGACGAATGGTTGCAAGTGCACCAAGTGACTTTACCGAGATGGTAAACATGGGTGTACGTTTAGAAGAAGCAGTTCGAGAAGGACGCTTGAACGAAGAACCAGAATCTTCTGTTGGTCCAAGGAAGTATGGAAGTTCTTTCCAGAAGAAAAAGGATCAAGATGTCAGCAATGTCTTGCACAAAATCAAGAAGAAATTCCAACCTCAAGTTGCAACAATAACTCCGGCTGTTAACTCAGCGCCAGCTCATCAACCTCAGGTTTCGCAACAACAAACTCAACAAAGGTCGCAGCAACCTCAGCAGCAGGTTCGACCTCCAAATTACAACAATCGGGCTCCAAGGTATCCTGCCTTTGACCCCGTACCAATGCCGTATGCAGAATTGTTTCCAACATTACTGGCAAAAGGACTCATTCAGACAAGGAGTCCTCCAAATCCTACAAACAGTTCCTCACCATGGTATAAGGCTGACCAATCTTGTCCCTATCATCAGGGGGCACCAGGTCACAATATTGAGAACTGTTTCCCTTTCAAGATTGACGTCCAACGATTAGTGAAAAGCGGAATGCTATCCTTCAAAGATACTAATCCAAACGTCCAAGCAAATCCTTTGCCGCAGCATAAAGAAGCTTCAGTAAATCTGATAGATCAACACCCCAATGTCATTCAAATCTACGACATTCGTCAGATAGGGGAAAATCTTGTCAAGATGCACGCTAAACAAGCTGGGTACGGTCATGTACCACCTCACAACTACTTCACATGTGAAATTTGTCCAAGGAATAATCAAGGATGTGCCGTAGTTCAAGCTGCATTACAAGAACAAATGGACTTAGGATGGATTCAGCATATCCGAGTCAGAACTGAACATGACATCAACATGGTTCAAGGATGTCCAGGAGAATACAAAATCTACAAAGTTGAAGACCTTGAAGGATCGGTAGTCAGGTTCCACAAAACTTTAAATGGACTTGCCTACTTTGGAACAGATTTCCACGCTTACAGTAGATGCGAAACCTGTCGAAGAAATTCACGAGGATGTTTGCGTGTTCGCAACGACATTCAAAAGCTGATGGATGACAATACCATTACTGTTCTTGCCAACAGAGAAGATGATGAAGTCTTTACCGTATCTCCTCAAATTAATCAAGATGAACCTATGCAAGTCAAGTATGATAGCAGGAAGACAGCAGTTGCACCACTAGTCATCTACTTACCAGGTCCTGTACCGTATGAGTCCAGCAAGGCTATACCATACAAGTACAACGCTACATTCATTGAAAATGGTAAGGAAATACCATTACCGTCTGTTGTCAACATTGCTGATGTTAGTCGAGTCACCAGAAGTGGACGAGTCTTCAACAGAACAACAGAAAATGTGAAGAAACCTTCGGAGGAAGTACCACATAGGCAAGACAATCATCCGACCAATGCTGTTCAAGCGAAAGAAAATGATGAGATCTTGAAGTTAATCCAGAGGAGTGAATACAACATTGTAGATCAATTACTACATACTCCGTCTAGGATTTCTGTTCTTTCCCTGCTATTGAGTTCTGAAGCTCATAGGGAAGCTCTACAGAAAGTTTTGGAACAAGCTTTCATAGAACCAAGTGTTACAATAAGTCAATTCAACAACATCGTTGCCAACATTTCCGCCGGAACTAGCCTAAGTTTCTGTGACGAAGATCTTCCTGAAGAAGGAGTGGACCATAATCTTCCACTTCACATCTCAGTTGGCTGCATGGGTGATACACTCACAGGAGTCCTAATAGACAATGGATCCTCTCTCAATGTCATGCCTAAATCAACATTGTCAAGATTATCTTTCGAAGATTACCCTCTAAGAAAAAGTCATGTCATCGTCAAAGCATTTGATGGATCAAGAAAGTCAGTTTTCGGAGAAGTAGATCTTCCCATAACTATTGGACCTCAGACGTTCAAAATCACTTTCCAAGTTATGGACATTCCAGCACAATACAGTTGTTTGCTAGGTCGCCCATGGATTCATGAGGCTGGGGCAATTACTTCAACACTTCATCAGAAACTGAAGTTCATAAGAAATGACAAATTGGTAACCGTATGTGGAGAACGAGCTCTGATCGTCAGCAACCTGTCATCATTCTCCGACATAGAACCAAAAGAAGTTGTTGGAACTAAATTCCAAGCACTTTCCTTGGACAAAGGAAAGGAGAAAGCAGCGTCTATCTCTTCATACAAAGATGCAATCCAAGTTATAAAGGATGGCACTACCAGTGGTTGGGGGCACATTAATATTCCTACCAACAACAAGAACAGAACAGGAATTGGATTCTTTCCAACATCATCGAAAGCTATCCCAGGGATTGAGGTAGTTCTCCCAATTCAAGAAACTTTCTGCAGTGGAGGTTTTCTTCAACCTGTTCAACAAACAGTCAATACCATCGGTACGGAAAACACCGATGAAGAGGAATGGTTATCCTATCTTAACAGAGCAGGATATATCTCCCTACCAGAGTCTGATCCACCTTGCTGTTATCCGACTAAAGGATCTGAAAGTAAGACTCAACCAAGCAGTGATGAAGTTACTGACAACTTCACCACCAGAAGTCATGGTTCATCAGAAGAAGTTCCTCCTATCCCCGAAGAGACTTGGGATACATTAGGAGAACCAAGCGGAAAATTCGACTACATGGTGAAATACTCCGCTCCTGAAAGTTCAAGAATCTCTCTTGAAGATATTGTTCCAACTGGATGGAACATTGATTATGAGTACCTCTCTCAGCCAAAAGAGATGTATAACCCTTGCTATTCATCATCATCATCTACTGGTGAAATCATCATTGAGGATTATATCCCCAAGTCACCTTCCGAGGTTACGGATATAGAGTTCACATATCTAGTCAATGCCATCTTGGGAGAAGAGCAAGACCAAAATACAGAAGAGGATGATCTCGAAAGTGTCTCCGACAACGAGTCTCTCCATTCAGAAGATTGGAAGTTTCCTCAAAAGAAAAACCGACATACTCCACTTGGAAATGGGTATGCTCACACAGCTCAGTCTGCTGAAGTAGAAGAAGATCGTCTGAGTGTTGCAAAGACAGTGGTTGGTAAATCAAGACCTACCACAGGCCAGCTTAAGCCTAAGGTTCCAGATTACTTAGTGCACAATGGGGTTCGCCACTACTAGACAGCTGTTGAAGTTTCAACTGTTGTTCGCACTCCTAAGTAGGAACTTTCACCGTTATTTTGTCCTCTCACCATAGCCCAGGGTGAAGAGATGTTTCATAGGGCTTTGCATTTTACTATTTCTTAGGAAAATGTCCCTCTTTGCTTCGCCCAAAGCAATAGAGTTTTGTTTTATAGGGTCTTTGTTTCAAGAAATGACTGTCCATAAATAAAAATGTCATTCTGTTCCTTCGTTTAGTTTTTCCTTTTCTTTTTTCGGAAATTGGTAATCCTAAAAAACATCCTTAAAAAACATCAAAATATTCCATTAACTGCATACACCGAGTCTTCCCTCGTTGTCTAAATAAAACTTATCACACATATGCAGATTAATCATAAAATACCCCGTTGAAACGTGCGACCGTATGACTTCTCCAAGCTTTGAGTTTCCTGTATTCGAGGCAGAGGAAGAAGAAGACGAAGAAATATCAAAGGAAATTTCACGGTTACTTCAACAAAAGGAAGAGGCCATTCAGCCATACAATGAGCCTCTAGAGATCATTAACCTTGGTTCCGATGGAAACAAAAAAGAGGTTAAGATTGGAGCTTCGCTCAGTTCAGAGATCAGAGAGAGTTTGATACAGCTGCTCAAAGAATTCTCAGATGTCTTCGCTTGGTCTTATCAAGATATGCCAGGGTTGGATACCAGTATAGTGGAGCATCACTTGCCATTAAAAGCAGAATGCCCTCCGGTCAAGCAAAAATTGAGAAGAACTCATCCGGAGATGGCCATGAAAATCAAAGAGGAAGTTCAAAAGCATATCAACGCAGGTTTCCTCGTCACTTCAGAATACCCTCAGTGGTTAGCTAACATTGTTCCCGTTCCTAAGAAAGACGGAAAAGTCCGCATGTGCGTCGACTACAGAGATTTGAACAAAGCTAGCCTTAAGGATGATTTTCCTTTACCACATATTGATATGTTGGTAGACAGTACAGCAAAATCCAAAGTTTTCTCATTCATGGACGGATTTTCAGGATACAACCAAATCAAAATGGCACCTGAAGACATGGAAAAAACAGCTTTCATCACCCCCTGGGGCACGTTCTGCTACCGTGTTATGCCTTTTGGACTAAAGAACGCAGGGGCATCAAAGAGAGATAGAAAGACTTTGAGAATGTTAGCTTGTAGATTCTTCCTGAATGAAGATGTTCTGTACAAGAGAAACTTCGACATGGTTCTGCTCAGATGCGTTGACAGAAAAGAAGCAGAAATACTCATGAGAGAAATACATGAAGGTTCCTTTGGTACTCACACCAATGGACATACCATGACAAGGAAAATACTGAGAGCAGGATATTATTGGCTGACGATGGAGTCAGATTGCTACCAGTACGCAAAGAGGTGTCACAAATGCCAGATCTACGCCGATAAAATTCATGTGCCACCATCTCTTCTCAACATACTCTCTTCCCCTTGGCCTTTCTCCATGTGGGGAATCGACATGATTGGAATGATCGAGCCAAAAGCGTCCAACGGACATCGCTTCATCTTGGTAGCCATAGACTATTTCACCAAATGGGTTGAAGCAGCTTCATATGCAAACGTTACAAGACAAGTTGTCGTCAGGTTTATCAAGAATCACATCATCTGTCGCTACGGCGTTCCTAGCAAGATAATCACTGACAATGGGTCAAATTTGAATAACAAAATGATGAAGGAGCTTTGTGAAGAATTCAAGATCGAACATCACAACTCATCTCCTTACAGGCCAAAGATGAATGGAGCTGTAGAAGCAGCTAACAAAAACATCAAGAAAATCATTCAGAAGATGGTCATCACTTACAAGGATTGGCATGAAATGCTCCCGTATGCTCTTCATGGATACCGTACATCAGTACGTACTTCGACTGGAGCAACTCCTTTCTCCCTTGTATATGGCATGGAGGCAGTCCTACCTATAGAGGTTGAGATTCCATCAATGAGAGTTTTGATGGAGGCAAAATTAACAGAAGCCGAGTGGTGTCAAAGCAGATTCGATGAATTGAACTTAATCGAAGAAAAGCGCATGACAGCTTTATGCCACGGACAGCTATATCAACAAAGAATGAAGAAAGCTTTCGACAAAAAGGTTCGACCTCGCACAATCAAAGAAGGCGACCTTGTACTCAAAAAGATTCAATCTTTTCTCACAGATTCGAGAGGGAAATGGACTCCCAATTATGACGGCCCCTACGTGGTCAAGAGAGCTTTCTCAGGAGGAGCCTTGATACTCACGACTATGGATGGAGAAGAATTCACCCGTCCTGTGAACGTTGACGCAGTCAAGAAATACTTCGCCTAAATAATTAAAAGAACAGCTCGCTAAGTTGAAAACTCGCAAAGAGCGACTTAGGCAAAAAAGAGCGTCTCGGTGAATCGAAAACCCGAAAGGGCGATTCAGGCAAAAATTAGAGACATAAAAAAAAAATATTAATCAATCCCGGTAGACTTAAAACCCGAAAGGGGTAGTTTACGCAAAAGTTAGGGATATATGGCAAGTAACTGTGTTCAGGACAAACTTGATCATTCAAAATCCATAGCGGAGTATTCACCAGCAGTAGGTCATCTTCTACGAAGCACGAATACAGCGCAACTCGGAGTGGAAGGGAAAGATAACGGTCGTCACGTTTCATCGTAGCCCTTTTCCATATTTAATAATTTGAGCCTTGTGCTTTTCCTTTGCAATCTAGTCTTATTCAGTTTCTTGAAATGCATTTTAAGTTTAAACAGTCATTTTCTTGAAACAAATGTTTTCATAAAATAAAAATGAATTTACTTGCAAAAATAAAGGTGAAATTTCTTTCTAAGGTTTACAAACAATAGGAAGAATGCAAACAGTTGCTCCGAGAACGGTTGAGACTCCGGGAACCAATATTTCCCCATGAGGTCGCTTTGCGAACATCTCCTGATGACGGATCTTTACTTCAATTCATATTACTTACTTCGGACAGCGGACAACTGATAACCAGGTATTCCCAACAGAGTTCGAACTACAAGAAGAGGACATCTTCTGATCCACAAGAATTTCAGTCGTATCATAGGATTTTACATCCGCGACAATTCTATTCACATTCACTTTACATTTTATCATTGTCATAATATTCATGCATACATTACATCATAATTGCATAGCCGAATCAGGCTTTGATCCTGTGAATGCCTAAGTCATTGAGGCATGAACTCGAGTTTCCCCTGCAAGTTCCGGAGAAACTTTTTCCTTCGAAACAACAGTTCATACACAAGGATCTCACCAAGCAAGTCAACAAATGGTAGTCTCCCTCAAGGAGATAGTTTGTTCACTTTTGGAATTCCTCAGCCAAGATTCTCCTGCAGAGCGACATTCGACAGTCTTCTTCAGACAAGATAGTCTGCTTCACATTTTGGAATTCTCTAGAGGTTTGGTATTTCCCCAGCAGTGTCAAGAGGTGCCACTTCTTGTCAAAGAAAAATTCAGAATCTCCCAGCAGATCGACAAATGATTCCCCAGCGGAGTCAGCGAATGATAGTCTTCGTCCAGAAGATAGTTCAGATTCCCCAACAAAGTCAGCAAATGGCAGTCTCTTTCAGCAGAAGACAGTTTGCTCACTTTCTATCATAACAGAGTCAGCAAATGGCAGTCTCTTTCAGCAGAAGACAGTTTGCTCACTCTCTATCATAACAAAGTCAGCGAATGGCAGTCTCTTTCAGCAGAAGACAGTTTGCTCACTCTCTATCATAACAAAGTCAGCGAATGGCAGTCTCTTTCAGCAGAAGACAGTTTGCTCACTTTCTTTCATGACAGGGTCGACAAATGGCAGTCTTCCCCGGCAGAAGACAATTTGTTCCCCTGAGCAATTGGCAAATGGCAGTTTCTTCAAACAGTTTGTCTTTTTCAGGGATGTTTAGCTCCCCACAGAGTCGATGAATGGCAGTTTTCCTCTTAAGAAAACAGTTTGTTGATTCCCCAGGCACCAGTCGACGAATGGCAGTTTTCACCCCGAAAACAGTTCGTCCGCCTTCAAACAAAGTCATTAGCCCCTCAAAAGAGCGCGGGCCCATATGACAATCTTTCAAAGATGCCAGGTCAAAAGGGAAGATGGTGAAGTTTCTTTATTACCGTCAAATGGTATCTTACCTCCAAGTGCTGGTAAGAAGTTTGATGAGGAAACAAACCTTTGAAGTTTCTTTATTACCGTCAAATGGTATCTTACCTCCAAGTGCTGGTAAGAAGTTTGATGAGGAAACAAACCTTTGAAGTTTCTTTATTACCGTCAAATGGTATCTTACCTCCAAGTGCTGGTAAGAAGTTTGATGAGGAAACAAACCTTTGAAGTTTCTTTATTACCGTCAAATGGTATCTTACCTCCAAGTGCTGGTAAGAAGTTTGATGAGGAAACAAACCTTTGAAGTTTCTTTATTACCATCAAATGGTATCTCATCTCCAAGTGCTGATGAGAAGTTTGATGAGGAAACAAACCTATGAAGTTTCTTTATTACCATCAAATGGTATCTCATCTCCAAGTGCTGATGAGAAGTTTGATGAGGAAACAAACCTTTGAAGTTTCTTTATTACCGTCAAATGGCATCTTACCTCCAAGCGCTGGTAAGAAGTTTGATGAGGAAACAGACCATTGGAGATTTTCTTTTTATCTGAGATATTGTCCAAACACAACTAAGGCCAGTTTCGAGATATGGACATCCGAAACGAGGGGAGGTTGTTTACCTTTCTCTAAGTATCAACACTTAGTTAAAGAAGATGGATTGCGCATCCTATACTGCCATCCATTCGCCAGAATCCACATCAAGTATTTCTACAGGAGTTTGTCTCCTCATCCCCCGCCAAGTGCGACAACGGGATCAAATCATGCAAAGATTGTATCATCTCAGGAGCGCCAAAAATTCGGGCATTCTATGATATTTAAGTCTCTTTTACGCAGGAGAGATCGAGATCTCAATCTCTCTCCCTCCAGATAAAAGAAACTTAAATAGGGGCATCTGTCATACCCTAATTTTTGACCCCCCTGAGATGACATATCTTCAGGATTTTCATCAAGTCAAAGCAAGTACCCAGGACAGCCTGACATTCAATCGAGGGTATTCAAAGACAAGAAAAACTCAGGCAAAGGATCAATCAATAGAGGGATTAGTCTCTAATACAATCATGGGGCTCAAGGACTTCATTTTTCTCATCTATGATTGATTAGACACCCAGTCATCTAAGTACAGAATTACTCAGATCAACAGACTAGGGTTTGGAGCCTATCAAGGACTAAAATCAGGGATCACATTTGGGAAACCCTAAAAAGCCCCAGGAAACCATTCAAAGACATCAATCATCTTCAAATAACTCATATGACAAGATCCACTGGACATTACACCTCAGTTCAAAGTCTACACTCATCATTGTCCTCTGGTCGACAATTAGGGTTTTTGACCTAATTCACCAAGATAGTTGACTTTTAATCAGGGCATGGATCCAAAACTCAAGACATGATTCAAGAATCTCTACTACCTCAATATAATCCATTTACACCATTCATTTGAAGATAAGATCTTGTTTCTACACAAAAGTCCAAAAATTCACTTTGTCAGGAAAAGTCAACTGTGTGGGATCATCATTGACTTTTAAGGTTTTTGGTCAAAAAATGACTTTCAAAGATCAATATCATCAATATATGGATGTCAAAGTCATTTGACCAAAGAAATTCAAAGAAATTCATCAAGGAGCAAAAAGTCGGGAATTAGGGTTTTTGAAGGCATGGTGAGAACTCAAAATTTCACCTACACAACTCAAAAAAACTTCCAACATGAAAGTTGTAGATCTTGCAAAATAAAACAACATCTTACAAAGGAACTTTTTTCAAAAGATCAATCATTTATGAAGTTTTGGAAATTTTGAAGTTTAGGTCATAAACACTTAGAAATTTTTCTAAGTGTTTTAACCTAGTTTTCATCCAACTTTGGGCTCATTTTTCACAAATTTCCCAAAGGATTCTGAAGAAACTCCAAACTAATGATTTGAAGTAGATGTTTAGGGCTTTCCAAATTGTGTTCAACCTTCTCCAAATTCAATTTGAGCTAGGAGTTATGCTTGTTCAAAGTTGGCCTCATGAAGTAAAATTATAGGTCATGTACAATTTGGAACTTTGCAATTTTGTGCATTTTGCTTCACTAAGTGATGCTACACGACCTCTAATGCATCTGAAACCATACCATACATCAATTTCCATCATTGCATAAGGATTAGAGAAGATTCCCAAAAACAAAGGCATGTGATTATGTAATGATTGCATTTTTGAATTTATGGCAAATTGGTGATTCATCAAGGGAATCTTCTCCCAACCAATTGGAGCTTATTTCTGCAGCCATTTGGTCCCCTAAGATCAAGCAAAACCGATGGCTAGGGAGTGGTATCAAAGAGCTCATCATTGCACTTGGAATATTCTTTGAATTCCTTCATGGCTAAGAAACCAAACTTGCTTCACTAAGCAAGCTCACTCTCCCAATCAGTACTGAGACATTTGCCTATAAATAGAGGCCTCATTCTCATTCAGAAAACACACCAAAGCAACCATATTCCTTGCTTTCTCTTTCTCTTCTCATGTTCATTGTTTTTCAAAGTTCTTTGGCAAGAAGAATCGATTTCTTCAAACCAGAGCTCATCTTTGGGAAGTGAACATTCTAACATCTCAAGGGAGGTCATTTGAGGTGATCCAAGCACCTGGATCACTTCTGTAAGTGGAGGAACACCATTGTTGCTCTCACTTTGGAGCATTTGCAGTTGGAGGTCCATGGAGTGATTCAGGAGGTTCTGAGCCAAGCCAATCATCCAGGCACACTCCTCAGGTCATAGTGAAGCTAACCAGATGGCTGCAGCTCATCTGTAACTCCAAATTCAACAACCTCCATGTTCACTTGAAGCTGAAATCGAGGGAGGTCCATAGAGCAATTCAGGAGGATTCAAGCTCCAATAAGTATTCAGTTAGCATCATTGAGTCTCAGGGAAGCTATTGAGATCATTCATTCAAGCCCAGGTGCTCTCAATCATCCTCACGACCTCCATTTTCAGAGGTAAGTTTCTGAACTTCACCTCTTTAATTTAAGCACTCACTGAGTTAAAGCTCGATTCTATCTTGTTTAGCATCATCAGAGGATTGAAAACCCTCTATCATCTTGCATTTATTCATCTTGTTTGTCATTTAATTTCAAATTTAGGGTTTATATGTTCTTAGAGTTTTCTGAGAAATTAGGTAGCTGTAGTTCATATAAATAAATGTTAGTTACATATCTGGATTCGTGAGGAAATTTAGAACAAGATTGATGTTTACATCATGTCATTTAGTTGAGAAACCAGAGAGTTAGGATTTTGAAAATCTTTGAGCTCGAGGAAGAAGATGACTATGGCCATGGCGCGCAAAATTTGAATCTGGGGCCAAAGTTTATTTTATTTTGAATGGTATGCGTTCCTTAAACGACTGAACAAACTTGCCCTAGTGGCCTCCCATACGCCCTTAGTCTCATCATGCCTCAAGTCTGGGGTTCGAATCCCCCTCGCCCCAGACTTTTTGATTCTTTTATTTTTCAATGATTTACTAGTTGTTTTGAAACATAACCAAATGAATGCAAGTTACTATCACCACACGCGCGTTGGCTCAGTGGTGTTTGTTTTGAGTGTGTGACCTAGAGGGCGTGGGTTCAAACCCTCCAAGGGCCAAAACTATTTTTTTAACACACAATTTCTTTCATTTTCTCACAAACTTCACATATTTATTTAACCTATCAAATTAATTTATTTTCACTTCATTTTTCACACACTTATCATTTAATATACCTATTTTGTGAATAATAAAAAAATCTTAAAAATATTATTTATTTTATATATTTTTATTAGGTTTAAAATAGTATGTTTTAAGTGTTTTCTTAAATACTTTAAATACATATATTCACTTTGTTTTAACCTAATCATTTTGTAAATAAAGTTTATGATAAAACCCTAATTGTTTAGGTCTTAATTAAGTAAAAATCTTTATTTTTACTTTGATTAAGTTGACTTTTGTCAATATTCAAAACTGTTTTCAATCTTTGATTAAACGGATGATTAAGGTTTTCAAACAACAAAACCTTGCATCATTCCAAATCATTTTTTCAAATTGCTTTTACACCAGTACTGTAAAGTACTGGGCCTCTAATAGAGTGTAAGTCCCAAAAACCTTCTCTTCTTAGCTTGTTTTTCAAAACTGTATTTTCAAAATCTTCTTTCTGTTTTCAAAACATTCTTCTGGTATTTGAAGGGCATTATTCCCGGTGAAACTCTTCAGATACCTATGTGACCTTTGTCCATCTTCACTTCTTCTGTTTTCAAAAAACCATTAACTGTTTATCATATATATATATTCAACTGTTATCCACCAATTACTGTTGAGGCTCTGTCCATACTTCTTCAATGGCCTCCACTCCATCCAGGTTAGGCTTTACAAGCTTTCAATTTACAGTCTTTGTTTAAATTACTGTCAAATATAGAACTGTGCATATATTAGTTTAGAACTACGTTTGAGTATAAACCCTAGGACAGTTAAACTATATATATATATTATAGGAATATGACCTAGGATTGAGAATGTCTTCCCGGTGAAGGCTCTTTCCTAATTAGAGATCTGTAGTTCAAACCCCCAAGATGAATTATTCCCGGTGAAACATCTTGGCAAAAACCTTAGAATCCAAATAAATAGGACACATCCACCCAAAGAGGAATTATTCCCGGTGAAACCTCTTACCCATTTGCTTAGAGCCAAAATAAGTTCAAAACTACATAGCTTTCTCTTGTGCTATAACAAGGACCCTCGATTAGCCTCCTCTTGGGCTTTGTACAAGGACCCACAGGCTTCTTAAAAGCATTTCCAGCTTCCTCTTGAGCTTGTATACAAGGACCCATCAGGTTTCTTATAAACATAGGAACAGGTCTTTAGCCACCTTTTAGCCTACCCTGGTGAGTTTCTTCCAATTTAAACCAGACTTTAAACAAGCTAAGTTTGTCTCAATTTTGCATTGAGTACACCTTTTGGAATGAGAGACATGGACAGTCTCTGTCACCCTTATCTTCATCAATCTTCCTTAGCAGAGTCTAGGATCCATGCTTTGGGTCATCCTCAGCATTGAGTCAGCCTTCATCTTGGGCTTTAAACAAGAAGTCTCCATTAGATGATCTTTCTGCCAGTCTTTCAATAAAAACCCCTGGAAAGGGTTAGCCTCCAAAGTCAATTAAAATCAACCTCCATTTCAACAAAATCCCCTGGAAAGGGTTAGCCTCCAATGTCAATTAATAAAAAATGTCAAAAAATAAAGATTCACTTCTCTTAGGAGATAATTATCCCCAAAAGAGTCAAAACCCCTGGAAAGGGTCAGCCTCCAAAAAACATGATAAAGTCAGTCTTTTACCAAACAATTTCTCCAGCTGAGTCAAAATCCCTGGAAAGGGTTAGCTTCCAAAGAAAAACAGTCTTTTAACAAATAAAATCTCCTCAATAGAGTCAAAACCAACAAAAACAGTTAGCCTCAACCTTGGGCTTCATACAAGGCACCCAAACAATAAAACTCCCCTGTCAAGAGTCAGCCTCAACCTTGGGCATTGTACAAGGCAGATAATAGAGTCTCCCCAGTGAGTTCTTCATCACTCAGTAGCCACAACCTTGGGCTTTGTACAAGGCAGATAAACCATATTTTTCATGTGTCAAAGATTCCTAACACTTAGGATCTTTCCCCATATAGTCATCCATACTTAATTCATTTAAGAGTCCGCCACAACCTTGGGCTTTGTACAAGGCAGAAAATAATGTTTTCCTTAGCTAGAGTCAGCCACAACCTTGGGCTTTGTACAAGGCACATAAAATAGAGTCATTCATTCAATTATCCTCAACAGTCAGCCACAACCTTGGGCTTTGTACAAGGCACATAAATAGAGTCTCCCTAAGTAGAGTCAGCCTCAATTCTGGGCTTTGTACAGAACACAAAAATACCCTGTAATTAATCCCCAGTGGAGTCATCTCCCAGAGTCAATAATTAATTAATCAATCAAAAAGCCTCAAGCTTGGGCCTCATACAAGCCAGCTAAATTCAAATCTTTTATACAGTAGATAGACATAGCTTATCTCTATAGAGAGATATTTTTACTACTCTACCACATTCAAACAAACAAACATTTCAATTTCAATTTCAATCAAAGTCTCCCATTTAGGACTCTGAAAGACATGCTCTGGCACATCCCCAGACTTGTACACTTTCCCTAATTTGGATGAGCATCTTTCTTTCATTTTAGAGGCACGATGGCTGTCATACTTGATCAACCAAGTAGACTCCCCTCTTAATGAAACATCATTTTTTTAGCTTTTCTGTCACTTTTAAATGTTTGTGGTAGAATAGTACTAATACCTCTCTGTAAAGATGATTTCATGTCTCTTTACTGTAAACAGAGATTTAATTCCAAGCTTCAACCTTGAGCTTCAAGCAAGGCACCAAAAATAATTAATTTCCCTAGTTAGTTCCCCGAACTACATTAAGCTCTGACTTCCACTAGGGATATGTAGGCATGAGGTTCACAAGGAATCTCAGCGAGCTAATAAAATACCAAAAATAGTCAGTCTGTCTATCTGTCTGTCTTTCTTTAATCAAATCAATTCCTTCTCCTAACACAAAGGAGAAACTTTCCCAATTATTAGCAGCAAACACAATCACAAATGACACAGAGAAGGTTCCTGTAGAGTACTACAGATATGTAGGGTGTTTAAACACTTCCCTATGTATAACCGACCTCCCGGACTCCAGAATTTCTAGTCTAGGTGAAATCCCCACACTTAGCAAACTCCTAGGGTTTAGTTGAGATCTTTTTTCCCCTTTCCTACTCGTAGGACAAATAAGAAAGTTCGTGTGATATCGTAGGAAGAACTGAAATAAAATTCATCCCACCACGGGCGCATTCTCCTTCCAAATTTCGCGTGAAGGGTTTAGCGTGCCGTCCTCCCAAGTGAAACGGGGAGGTAAAAGAAAACGACACCACAAGGGGGGATGTTGAAATATAAACTTGATTTGGGCCTAATTATTAGTGGTATTCTTGGGCTTAGTTATTTTGGGCTTAGATGATTTTGGGTAGTGTTTCTAGAGAATTCTTGTAGTGTTTGGAGTGTCTAGATATTTCTTATGGTTGTAATATTCTCTAGAATACTCTTTAGATATCTAGAGTTGAGAACTCTCTAGAATTAGTGAATCTAGAGTTCTCCTCAGAGTACTATAAATAGAGATGTAATCTCACACATTTGTATCAAGCAAAATACAAAGTTCTCTCTTCCATAAAGAATTCTCCTACCTATCAAGTTTTTATTCAAGCCTCCAATATTTCTAAACACTTGTCCTACACATAAAAACAACCTTAATTCCAACATGCATGACATCCCCCTCTCCAACATAACAGTAGCTCTGAACCACCGCAATAAACTTTAAATTCATACATTCCGATCAACTCTAACTCCCGTATGGAACATGTGTTATGTGATTCTTCAATTTTTTCTACTTAGGTGTGTTCCATGGTTTCAAATTTCATCTGCAATATTGTTATGGTAATTACATCAACCATTTTAGCCATTTTAATACCTGTATAAATGTTCATTTTCATTTTCATTGTTGGTCGAAATTTTCTCAAAAAAATAACCTTCCAAACATTCAATTTAATTTTAAGAATATTGTTTCCTTTAATGTCCCTGAGAGCCATGTATATCATGAACCTTATTATAAATCTCAGAATCATGAAAGAAATTGAATTCGGAAGATTGGGAGCTTGAAATCATTCTGAAAATGAGAGAATTCACAAAACAAATCTTAATTAAGTAATCAATATATTACAAACTCTAACTAACTTAATACACTCATCATAATAAAAATATATGTGGTATAAGCTGAAAAGTTTCTATAGTAAACGTAAAATGCATTGTAACATTGTACTGTATGCAATCGTAATTTTAAACCATATTGGATCACCTAATATAAGGAATCATGTCTTGAAAATTAGATGTGGATAGATTTTTGAGGAGCATAAAACACTAAGCAAATTTAACACATAGAAATATTAACAACCACACAAATGAGTTTAGAGAACACATCTTTACCCAAAATCTTCCATTAAAGTTCAAATTCAATTACACTATAATTGCTTACACGTAAAGAATAAGATGCAACCAAAGATGATAAATAAACTTGAAGATAGAGTATTGTCATAGAGACTGATATTTAAAACGATGGGAACTCAACATTAGATCCACATGATTTTCCATTAGGGAAAACTGGACAGTCAATGAAGTTTGATCCAGAAGTGTCCACACACAAGTAAACTTGGTATAGCTGACTGTTACGAGATGAATCCACATTGCATTCAATGAATGGAGCAAACCCAACTCCCTTTTGTATAGCTCCTTTGATACTGCTCAAGCTGTAAGAACCTCCATCAGCTTGTATTCCTGCACTTGTAAGAGCATCAAGGAGGTTTGATTTTTGTTTCAAGTTGAGAGTTGTTTCAAAATAATCATGTTGTTTAAGGCTTGATTCTGAGCAAGTTCCGTGCTTCTCCCATTCATGAGTCCAAAACTGAATTCCATTTCCACTTGGACATGCAAGTGTGGGCCAGTTCTTTAGTAAACTGCTTTTGAGATCGGATATCTGTAATAATAATATGCACAAACACAAGTCAGTAGAATGAAAACATGACATAAAAATGCAATTGGTGAAGAATGAAAAAGTACCTGAGATTGATCAAAAGGGCTGTTGGGATCACAGTTAGATGGATAAGTACCATCTTTGTAATTAGGCCATAAACCATGAATACTAAAATCAGCAGCAGGTTTTCCACTTGTTGGATAGCAGCAACTCTTCTGTGAATCACAGAATGATCCTGGCCACTGCAAATACAAAAAAACCATATTACTAATTCGAATGTAAGCAGTAACTAAACTTATGTTGATGATGATTGAAATGAATTATAAGTTACCTGTTGAACAAAGTAGAAGAAATCAAAATCTTGTTGTGAAAGACATAGAACTGATAACTGAAGAAGCAAGAGAAGCTTAACTAAAATTGACCCTTTGGACTCCATTTTTTCTATTAACGTGATTCTCAGAGTTAGTGAGGTTTTTATAGTTTTGAGTGAGTGTGACAATTATGAAATGGTGGAATGGGGTCATGTATTTATAGGAAGAAACTGAAGAGTCAAAAAGTATTGAAAGTAATAATAAACCAAAAAGGTAGAGTATCGTAATGGGATATGCTTATCATGCAATAATAATAGTGTGGTTTCCAATTTCATGTGTAAACGCAACTTATGACTGTGACATGTCGGTGCTTCTTTTGGAGTAACTAATGTGTAAACGCAACTTGTGTGGTTTCCTCTCTTAGTAACTGCTTTCATACTGGCCAGTAGAATGGCGTGTGCCAATCGAAATTTGTTTGTAACTTTTGCCCTATGTAGTGTTATATTTGCAAATGTACCTTCCCTAGGGAGACAGCTTGGGACTGCCTAGGAAAGGGCGATGACGCAAGGACGCTTGAAGGGAAGTGTCGCCTCACCCTTATGTTTTCCACTCCCCTAGGGAGTAGAAGCTTGGAATAAGACGTGTCTTGGATAAAGAAAGAGTCATAGTTGTCACTGACCTACATTTTCCTACCCTTAAACGTGAAATATATCTACTAAGACCTCTAAGTCTCTCTGTCCTTACAAGGGGAACATGCACACAACTATACTTTTTGGACAGTACACCCTCCTTATTCTCACACTACTGCTGGAAGACATTAACAAAGACCCAATTAACCATATGTAAATGTGAAGGAGTGATAAGAAAATGGTTTAAAACGCTGACTTCAAAATCATTGAAGGGAAGGCGATAGGCGATGAAAGAAAATAGGCATTCGTGAAAAGGGATTATGTACACATCGCATTGATTGTGAATCCTCTTTTCTTCATCTGGGTAAAAAAACTCCCTAGTCATTCGTAAGACCCACGTCAGTCAAAACTTGGCTTAAGACACCTTCACACACAAAAGTGCAAACACTCCCCAATATCTCTAAATCCATTCAATCGTCTGAAATATATTTACAGGCCTTTTTGGTTAAATTTGACATGATCACCATAATTAAAATAAGTTATGAAAGAGTGCGGGTACAATGTAGCAAAGAAGCAAGCTCGAACGCTCACTTTCTTAGAAACCCTAGAAAAAGGTGTTAGACGATATGAATGGTCTAGAGGGGGGTGAATAGACCACCTTTTTTCAACTTACGAAAATTTTAGCTTTTGAAACGTGACTTCCCTGAATCACTTAATCGTCTCCGAACGATTGTGTTATCGGGGACCGAATATGTGCACTAAACCGAACGGATGAAAAACGGCGAATTATGAATTAAGTTATAACGAATTTATCAATTGGATCAAGTACACACTAAATAGAATATTACTCACAATGAACTACCAAAATTTGACCAAAAATTGATTGAGTAATTTTATCGAACTCTTGGTGATCGATATTCACAAAACCTCAATTTTTGCTCAACAATGGAAATATAACAAAACGAATAGAAACAAGATAAAAGTAAGAACGATAAAGAACACGAGATTTGTTAAGGCAGTTCCTCTATCGTCCTCGCAGGAGTACGTCTGCCCCTAATTTCAAATGAAATTAGGAAAGTTTTATTTGATTGCAAAATGTTTAACAAGGATAGAATTTACCAATAACCAACTACACAAATGTAGTAAAATTGAATACAATTCGATCCTCCCCTTGATTCATGTTGAATCAAGTCAATGTCAATGATCTTCACCGATCAAGACCCCGATCCTTCCTTTTCAATCCTCCGGTTGTAGCAAATTTGATGAGCGGATCTTCAATCCCTCAATTCCTTATGCTCGGCTGAATTGATTACCAAAGCAAAGCAATCGTCAAAAACCTTCGAATCACACCTTTGATGTAGAAGGAAAAACCCTAAGGTTTTATACAAGAAACACCCTCAATAATCTTCACCCGAACAAGACGAATGTCTACCGTCGAACCTTATCAACTCACGTTCCTTACTTCGATCGAAAAAGGTGATTATGTGTGATTTTCGATCAATAAGCGAAAGGTTGAAGATGAGAAGAATCTTGAGTATATCTTTCACGTTTCTTGTTAAAATACTTAAGAATGATCAATTGGATATATATATATATATATATATATATATATATATATATATATATATATATACCACACCCTTTGCATAGGCCAATTAAAACACAACAAAAACCAGTATAAGAAGCGATAGGTCGACCTGCTCCCCTGCATAGGTCGACCTGTTGAAGTTTTGCATCTCTTTTTGAACTGAGTGTGACACTTGCGTCGACTTGAAGGGTCGGCGTGCGCATTCCCGAGGTTTCCTCAAAATGCCATGCGTCAACCTGAGCCATCAATGCGTCGACGCATTCTGTTCATACACTGAATTTTTGAATCACCAAGATTGGATGCGTCGACCTGAAGGGTCGGCGTGCGCATACCCGAGATTCCTCCAAAATGGTATGCGTCGACCTGAGGAAGCAATGCGTCGACGCATTCTGCCTTGACATGAAATCCTTCACAAATGTTTGCAGTAGGTCGACCTGTTTTACTTGTGAGTCAACCTATTGAGGTCTTGTAGCCAAAAATACTTTTCTTTGTTGCATCCATTTGATTTCTTTGATTACATTTTGATTGTGTCAATTTCACAATATTTTGACATCATGAAAACCACACAATTGTCCTCACATACTCCCCCTTTTTTATGATGGCAAAACTTGTGAATTTGTGTCGAGGCACTACGTAAAACAGAGTGCTTGCTCCCCCTTTCTGCTTGCTCCCCCTGTCTTGGTGCATATGTTTGATGTAGTGTGCTAATTCAATGCATTCTCCCCCTATGACAACATCAAAAAGAGACAAGCAATATTATACGTACATGGTGGGATAATATCACACTAGGTTGATCATTACCAAGCCCTTTTGCAATCATAATCACAAAGGAATCATCCACATAAAACAATGCTTAATGACAAAAATACGAAGGCAATAATAACATAAATATCCAAACACACAATGAACACATAGCTCAAGGATAGTACGGAAGAAAATTGTTCAGAGATAACATTAAAATAAAGGACACAAAAACACTTAAATTGTTCATAAAGGATGCAAATGATTCATGCATGAAAAGAGGACACTAGGCATCATCATCTTCATTTCTCTCTTGATCTGGAGGTGGAGGTTAAGTGGAATGAACTTGAGGGAAGGGGTAGTGTTGCATAAAGGCACTTGTGAATGAGGAGATTTGATTGCTTTGAGCATCGATCATACCATAAAGTGTGTTGTACCGTTGCTCTTGAATTGTGGAGTAGGCCGTAAATTGGGCACCTTGCTCAGTGACACGAGTGGTCAAAGTAGTAAGGCGCTCATTCATTAAATTTTGATTCTCAATTTATTAGAGATGCATAGCCTCAAGCAAATTAGCCACATTTGAGCCTTCATGACCAGTACCCATATCTTCATCTTCATCCTCACCTTCATTTTCTTCACCTTCTTCAATGTTCATATCATCCTCATCTTCTCTGTTGAGGTCAGCATTGTTTCCCCTCAGAATGGCTCTGTAGCTTCCAGTGGCTTGGTTATAGAAGAATCCCATCATATTCAAAGTTTTCTTGGTGAACTCTTGGTCGATTGAAATGGTCATCATTGGAAGCCTTTGAGTTGGAATGTTTACCCTGTTAAGCAGCGATTGAATGAATGATGCATATCCAAGTGCGGTGCCTCTACCGGATTCCTTCAACTTAAACATTCGTTTTGCAATGAAATGAGGCCAATTTACCGGAATCCTGCTCTTGATCAGCTAGACTAGATAAACTTCTTGTTGGTCAACACGAGAATACCCCCTTGCTTAGGATGGATGATCCGTGCCACAATCCATTGCAGAATTCTATCCATAATGTTCAGCAAACCTGTATTAGCAGTCCTTGGAAACAGATTACTTTGAACTATATGATCAGGATGAGGACGCCTCAACATGTTATTCAAGGCAATGTTGTAGTCAAACTGAGTCAACACATTGGTATCAGTTACCGTTACCGCATTATCACTTAGCAGAAACAAACCGACATGCTTCCAAGTGTTGTCGGTGATGGCGTATGTGGTTGTACCCATCTGAAAATTGAAGGAACTTCCATGGAAGGGTCCTTCCATCCCATTATAGAAAATCCAAACCAAATCCACATTGTAATCATGACTCAATTCAAGAAAAGCACCCAAATTTTGAACTTCAAGCAAATCGATTACCTGTTGTAGATGAAGTCTACGCAGGGTTCCTGTAAACAGCATGAATTGCTTAATGACTTTCCTTTTGCTGAAATTTGCTGAGTATGATTCAACAAGTTCATCAGGAATTAGAGATAGGGCATTTTCCACTTCAGGATGTTGTTGAGATGAGGAGTCTCCCCTGCTAGCTCTCTTTCGTGAGGATTTGTGGGAAGCCATTGATGAGTGATTGAGAGGAGATTGAGGGAGTATTGGTTGGAGATTTTAGGGTTCTCTGGTGGAGAGGTCGATGGCACAAGGAGAGAGAAGAGAGAATGATTTGCCTTGAGCCCCTTTTTAAATGTAACCTAATTTTGAAATTCTGCGAATGATATGTCGACCTCTGCAGGTTATTCGTCGACGCATTAGCTTCAAGTTTTAAAAAAATTTCTGGTGATAGGTCGACTCACAAAAGGAGTAGGTCGACCTATGTTCTGCATATTTCAAAATTTGGTGAAATGCAATAAATGTATGTATGCCACATCCAAATTATGCATAAAACGTACACACTTATGAATAATTTGTAACTTTACCATGTTGATACATTTTCATGAAGTGGATCTAAGGTTGAAACGATGTTACCTTTACACACGGGAGATAGAGAAACATGCCCTCACATATCTTGAATGAACACTTCAACATGTTTGTGAGAACATAGACAATAATAATAAATAGAGCATATGCAACTACTTATAGTTGCAACCTATCCGATATATCAAGGACACCAAGTTCCCTACGAATGTGAAAGAAGGGCTCGGTAGCTGGTGGTTTCGTAAAGATATCGGCAAGTTGATTTTTGCTATCAACATGCTCAAACACTACATCACCTTTCTCCACATGATCTCTAAGGAAATGGTGTCGAATTTCTATGTGTTTAGTGCGAGAGTGCAAGACCGGATTTTTGGTTAAATTTATAGCACTTGTGTTATCACAAAAGATAGGAATATGATCAAGCTTGACATTGAAGTCAAGTAATTGTTGTTTGAGCCATAGTATTTGAGCACAACAATTACTGGCCGCCACATATTCCGCCTCGGCGGTTGACAAAGCAACGGAAACTTATTTCTTGCTATGCCAACTTACTAAGGAGTTTGAGAAAAAGTGACATGTGCCACTAGTGCTTTTCCTATCCAATTTGCAACCGGCAAAATCGGAATCGGAATACCCAACCAAAGAACAATCACTACCTTTGGAGAACCATAAACCATGCTTAGTTGTACCAACAAGATACCTAAGTATGCGCTTAACGGCTTTTAAGTGAGACTCCTTAGGACATGATTGGTATCTTGCACACATGCAAACACTAAACATAATATCAGGGCGAGAAGCGGTAAGGTAAAATAGGGAACCGATCATACCTCTATACCTTTTTACATCAACCAGCTTACCATGTTCATCCCGATCAAGATTTTCCGCGGTAGGCATAGGAGTGTCAATGTCCTTGGACTTTGCCATGTCAAAGCGTTTGATGAGCTCTTGACAATACTTAGTTTGACTCACAAATGTGCCTTCTTTTAGTTGCTTGATTTGGAGTCCAAGGAAGTAGTTTAGTTCACCCATCATGCTCATCTCAAATTCTCCCTGCATATGCTGAGAAAACACCTTCACAAGAGTCATGTTAGTAGACCCAAAAATAATATCATCAACATACACTTGAACTAATATAGAATGCTTTTCATGTCTCTTAATGAATAGGGTGGTGTCAACCTTCCCTCTTGAGAAACCTTGATTAATCAAAAAGTTACTAAGCCGCTCGTACCAAGCTCTTGGAGCTTGTTTAAGATCGTACAAGGCACGCTTAAGTTTATAAACATAATCGGGATAATCAACGTTTTCAAAACCGGGAGGTTGGGATACATAGACCTCTTCATTATGGAACCCATTTAGAAAAGCACCCTTAACATCCATTTGATACAGCTTAAAGTTTTGTGAACATGCAAAAGCAATTAACAAGCGTATTGCCTCAAGTCGGTCGACCGGAGCATAAGTCTCCTCATAATCGATCCCTTCCTCTTGGCTATACCCTTGAGCAACAAGACGGGCCTTGTTGCGAGTGATGATACCGTTTTCGTCTAGTTTGTTCCTAAACACCCACTTAGTGCCAATTACTCGATGATCTCGCGGAAGGGGAACAAGGTCCCAAACTTCATTTCTCTTAAACTGGTTTAGCTCTTCTTGCATAGCTAAATACCAATGTTCATCGACTAATGCATCTTTGGGGTTTTTAGGCTCAATTTGAGAGACGAAAGAATAATAAAAACAAAAGTTACTTATCCTTGACGGTGTTGTTACTCCTTTTGATATGTCTCCTAGAATGTTCTCCATAGGATGGTTCTTAGAGGATTTCCATGCAAGGGGAAGATCACTCTTCTCACTTGGTTGATCTTCCACTTTCTCTTTAGGTGTTTGATCCACTTCCTTGGTCAAGGATACGTCATTTAGGTCAAGCATGCATACATTATTTACCCTCAGGCCTTTGAACACATCATCTTTCTTGTCATCATTTCTAATTAAGCAACTTTCTTTTGAAAATGATACCGAGTATCCTTTGTCGCACAATTGACTGATGCTAATAAGATTGTGTTTAAGGCCCTCAACTAAAAGGACTTCAGAGATAGTAGTAGAAGAGGGAATACCTACACTACCTTTACCGAGTATTGCACCCTTGTTGTTATCACCATAGGTCACAAATCCTTTCTTCTTAGCCACAAAGTCATAGAATAGAGATAAGTCACCCGTCATAAGTCTTGAGCATCCGCTATCTAGAAACCATCTTCTCTCGGATGGCTCAAGACATTCCACCTACAAATTTAAACAAGGAAAATAGGTACCCAATTTTCATTGGGTCCTTGTGTGTGAGTGAAACAAAGGTTGCTCTTGGGAGTCCATTTGAAAATGCCTTTGGGAACCAAGAATCTCCTAAAGCGACATTTTTTAATGGTATGCCCCCTTTTGCAACAGTATAGACATCTTGAGTTCGAATGGTCATCACATTTGCTAGATTGATCTTTTATCACATAAGTGTATCGTTGATACGGATTTATCATACTATTTTTGAAATGTGATCGATCAATAGCATATGTGATTTTTGGTTGTGAAGCCTTGTCTAATTTGGCTTTAATAGTTTTAACTTCTTTTTGCCAAATGTGACAAGTTTCACATCCTCCCCATCTAAACCAAGGACTCTTGTCACTTTCGCTTGTGTCTTTGATACCTTTGATCATAGATTTCTTGAGAGTTTCTAATTCCTTTTCGGAATCGGAAATTTTCTTCTCAAGGTATTTGAAAATCCTTTTATTTGAAGCTAAGCGTTGAAATGCTTCCTTAGCTTCATGATGCAAAGTATCAAAGGCATGCTTTAATTCAAAATAAGACATAGCGTCATACCCCAAAATTTTCCCATCATATTTATTCATATTCCAGTCCATCTGACTTTCAAATGCTCAAAGATACACAGGCAGGAAGCATGTAGTCTCTCTCCTAAACAACAGCCTCTAAACTAAGGTTTTGTCTCTCTCTAAGAAAAGTCAGGTTCTGATACCTCAAATGGATCCCATGGCCTCTCATATGCCTTAAAGAATCCTCACATCAAGTCCCAAGCTCTGATTCCCAAGATTGCCCAGACAAAAGTTCAAATAGTCAACAGTCGACTAGTTTGACATAAAAGACAATTATGGTCAAAGCACAGTCAAAACTCCTGATTTTTTGTCAGCATCCTTACTATGAAGTATCATTCATCATTTGATCTAGGATTGATCATGGTTCATCAAGGAAAGATCAGAAATCAACAAATTCAAAAGTTTCTAAATTAGGGTTTTCATAGGAGAAAGTCAACTGAACTTTGACCAGCCATAAATCCTACATGGAACATCAAAAATTTCCCATCCCAAGCTCATTTTGAAGGAAATTGAATTCTATACAATTTTGTCTCTCACATGCCAAGTCTAAAAATGCTTCATTTGGGAGATATGACTCAAAACATTACAGGTCCCTTTTGAAAGTCAACCAAAAGCCATCTTTTTCGAAAGAGCACACAAGGAGCATGGAAAATTATTTTGACATGGGACCAAAAGCATTGATTAGAGGACTCTTTAAGCTTACTAAAAAGTCCTATAATACCTCCATATGACAATTTTTGAGAGAGTTATGACTTCCTAAAGTTGGCAAATTCTTGATGAAACATGTGAAGCAAATAGGGACCAAAATGGATTTCCTTGCAAATGGGCCTATATTTCTTTGATTCAAACTGGATTCTAACATAAAAAAAGAATCCCCAAAGCCCATTGGCATGACATGCTCACATTTATTTTATTTATTCTTGAATTAATTTAATTTAATTCAATTTTAGTTAAAATAAAATGCAAAAACTAAATCAATGAGTACAAGATTTGTTTTTTAGCATCCTTGAGGTCCAAGGTAGTTATTGAAAGCTGGCAAGATCGAAAATATTTGATTGGAAATTGATTGGAACAAAAATAGGATGATTGGAATCATATATGAACTAAATCTTTTCTCAAATTTTTTCCAATCAATTAACTTATTCTTTGGACCAGATTCTTACCCTAATTTCTTCATCTATATATTCTCAACTCACTCAAACTATTAGGGGACGAAAATTTGGCTAAAAGGATTAGGGTTTCTAAAGAAACAATATATCAAGAGAGGTTCAATCTTAGATCATGAATTGTAGCCGTTTTCAAGACTATCTGTCATACCCCAAAATTTGCCCATACTATTTTTCCTATTCAAAAGTCAAATCAAGGCACAATATTCAAAGACACCCTCTCCTAATCAACTAGCCTCCAACTAGGGTTTTGTTCTTCCCAAGGATAAATCAACTTCACATGCCTCAAGTTGACTTCAGGGTCTCTAAAATGATTCAAAGTATCCTCATGCCAATTTTCAAGCTCTGATTCAAAAGATTGCTCACTCAATGGCCCGAACGATCAATAATCGACTGGTTAACCTAAAAGTCAAACTATGGTCAAACCACAGTCAAAACTCCCGATTCTTGGGCAACATTAACATTTCTATGTTATATTCATCATTTGATCAAAATTTGATCATGATTCATCAAGAAAGAGGTCCAAAATCATCAAAGGAAGAGGTTACTAAATTAGGGTTTTAAAGGGAAAGTCAACGGAACTTTGACCGATCATAACTCTCACATGGTTCATCAAAAATTGCCCAACCAAAGCCTATTCTCAAGGAAATTTCATTTTCTACAACTTTGATGTTGGGTCTAAAGTCAAGAAATGCACCATTTGGATGATACAAGTCAAAACATTACAGGTTCTTCTAGGAACTCGCAAAAAGGCAGTTTTCTCGCACAAGCCATATCGTCAAGATAAAATCTCCAAATGGAAAAAAGTTTCAAAGTAGCTTGTAGAGGGCATCCTAAGCTTTCCAAAAAGTCCTGGAACACCTTCATACGATAAAAATTGAAGGAGTTACAGTTGGTGCAAGTTGGGCAAAGTTTGAGAAATGCATAAAGCCACAATTGAGAAATTTTGTTTTTTTTAGCAATGGGCCTATACTTCATTGTTGACCACGAAAATGCATCTTCATAAGAGGCCCATGGATCAATTTTCATTTATTCTATGGTTTTATTCTATTAATTTTTGAATTTATTAATTTAAATTCAATTTTAAAAGAAATAAAATCATAACTTAATGGTAAAGAGAACATATGTGTAATTTCCAAATATTTAAGGACCCCACATGTGTGCAAAAGTCGTGTGAAAATATAAAAAGAAGGCTTGAGACAAAATCTTGGAATTTTGGAAAGTTTTCAAAAAATGTTTTGGAAAGAAATCATGACATTTCCACATTTTGATGACAATGATTCTTTCCATTTTGTTTCAACCCTAATTTTGTTCCATATATATAATCACACTCTGCAGCCTCCACACTCACGAAAAACCCTAGCCTCTCAAGCCTCTCAAAGTTTTCCAAACCTCACAAAAAAATCAAAAAAAAAGAACACAAGCCAAATCGGTATTGCAGCCACTTCCTCGTGTTTGTGATCATTCCATTCTCTTCCCAAGACATTAGAAGGTAAGAATAAACTAAGAACCATGTTTGTTTGGCTTTTGAAATGCAGCATGCATGTTATCCTTTTCATTTACGTTTTAATCTTCATATAGTGCATATTAATATGTTTTGATGCAAACTAATGTTGTGTTCAAGTTTCTGGGACTGTTTAAGGAAGGTTTGAACTGTTGGAAAGGATTTTTCACGTGAGAAAAGAGGGCCACCATTGTTAGGGCACAAGAGGTGTGTGCGATCTGGTTCATGGTTACAAGCGTTTTTAGGCCAAACGGACATCGCCATTGGATTCAGGGGATGATTTTACGTATATCTGGGTCCTGGTTGTTTTCGTTTGCTTTGATTTTTGCAGGTTTTAGGTTTCGAAGGATTATTCGCAACAGAATCCGCAGCTATTTACATGGTAAAATTCGCAGGAAAAAGGAAGGAGATAATGAATAGTCTCCTTGACACTTTGACCATCACGTGGCGCCATGCCACTCGCTAGTCAGCATGGCTGACTTCTCCCAGCGCGCGCTTCCGTGTATCGTGGGACCTAGTCTGAAACTTTTTGACTTTGCCCATCCATATTTGTTTAACCTTTATTTATTTTGTTTTGTGAATGAATGGTAGCGAATCACACGCAACACAGATGGCAAAGGGATGGTTCAAACGTGATTGAGGACTTGGGTTCGATCCAGGGGTCCCTCAACCTTCTTTTGTTTTATTTTATTTTCTGTTTTTGTTTACTCTTCTTCAAAATTTCTTTTTTAATTAACTAAAAAATAATATAATTAACAATTAACCAACCAATAAAAAATATAAAAAAAAAAAGAAAAGAAAAGACAACTAAAAATTAACCATTTATATTTTAGACTTTTTGAATTTGAGTTAATTAATTTAATCATTTAGTTATAATTTTTTTTTAGGTTTTTATTAGTTTCAAAATTAATCTAAGATTTAATTTAACTTATTTACCAATTAATTAATAAAATTAGGTTATTTAATTAATATAATTTAATTTAGTAAATAATTTAAATGTTTTAGGATTTAGTTGATCAGACATTTTTAATTAATCACTTCCAATTAAAATTAATTTTTCACTTAACCATCAATTATTTTTATTTTCTCCCGATTTCTTCTCCCATCTTAAAATCCCTTGTATGACGCGTGTTTGTTTAGTTTATCGATTTTATTTTGTTATTAGAATGTATATAGGTCCAAATGTAAATATCTAAAGAAAATCTCTTTACTTTCCCGCACTTTTAATTTCCGTACTTTTATATATATTGTGTTAGATGTATGCTAATTAGGGTGTGTATGGCAAGACTAAAAACAAATCGTAGTTGACTTTAACTCAAGATTAAATATAATTAAATCCAACACACTTGCACGCACTCACCCTTAGGGTACGCCCCTCTCGGTTGCCTTACGATTATATGGTCGTGTCCCTCGAATGTAGAGGTATCTTAGCAAACGACGACCCTTGAAAATATCATCATAGAAAAGATCTTAGTCCCTCGATGACCCTCGATTGTTGCCTACGGTAAAAGATCTTGTCCCTCGGAGCCCCTTCGGAAAATGATGATAGTCCCGCTAGAATGCTAAGGTTCCTCTACTTGTTGCCTTCAAACGACCTCGATGACCCTTCGATGGCCCACACGTCCAATATAAAGGATTTCCTACTTCTACATAGTATGGATAATCCTAGGAACCATAAAAAGTATAGAAAAGGACCAATTAGTTAGGGTAGTTCTCTTAACCTGCCTAGCTCAATAAAAAAAATATCTTTTCAAAAACTCTTTCAAAGACGAAGGCTACGCATTTACGCTAAAGTCCTTACGTCCCTTATGCTTCTTTTCAAAACAAACAAACATGAGCTAAGCAAATTAAGAGCCCGTAGATAACTACGGATGAAAAGGGTGCTTGCACCTTCCCTTTTCATAACTTACCCCCCGAGCCCGCTTCTTTTAAAAAGGGTCTTTTTCTGTACTTTTTACCCTTCCTAACATTGGACAAAATAAAAGTCGGTGGCGACTCATGCTCACCGCAACATTGTTGCATATAAAAACAAAAGTCAGTTCACCGAGTTACAGAACTGGCGACTCTGCTGGGGAGTCTTTAAGAGGGGTTTACCTTAGGGCTTAGTTCATTATAAATGTTTTTAACTGTTTGTTTGTATGCCTTATTTTTAAGGGAATTGTTTGGGTATTCTGCTGTGTGAAAGATCCTACACCCGGATCTAGTGTACCTTAGGTATGTGGCATGAGACCAGGGAGGTTGTACGACATGTATCGTTATGGTTGAACTGGTGGCCACCGTTAGTGCGACGCTTTGGTTTGTCCTGATGGCCCTTGAATCTGATCGAGGAGACATTTGGCTACTGCGTGGTGTCATGAGCACTAATTCGCCCTTAGAACCTTAGTTGAACTTGACTTTGGCTTATAAGAAGTAGCGAGATGGCTAGCTTCGGATTCCTGACTGAAGCCGGTTGATACTCGATGCTACACTCATTGAGATTGGACTCAAGGGATGCTTTTGGCTGGCCGATTGAGTGCTATGTTGAGATAATGCCCGCGAGAAAGATCAGAGATATGAGCACCGTAGAACCCGGTTACTCTTTTAGGACAGGTTGAACCAACTTAACTCCAGTGGGAAGGGTACTTACCTACGAACTTCACGCAAGCCTTTAAACCTAAGGACACTTGCGTGACTTGTCTGTGCTTTCCACTAACCCTTCGGTTTTCATGCAGGTTTTTCTTGTGGGACTCACTCGTCTTTACCATCTCAAGCTTTGCCTGATGCATTGCATAACATCATGACATCATGACATCATAAGCATAACATGATTTAACTAACCCTTTCAAGGATCTTAGGGATTTAGGGCGCACAATTTTAGGTGCTCTTATCAAGGACCGAATTCCTAATCAAGGGGCAAGAGGATTTATTTTCCTCTGGCCACATACCTTCCGATTCATAGACTCAGTACCTATCAAGGGGCAAGAGGATTTACTTTCCTCTAGCCATGCACCTTTAAAATCAGAAGCTCCCGAGTCAGAGGCGATGACCCACTCGATATGGTGAGCTTGATTCCCAAAGAAGAACATCCAAAAATCAGAGTTCTTCAAACGAAGAAGCGACCAAATCATTTTTGACGTTGCTAACTAAATTTCCAGAGATCCTTGAAAATATTGCCTCTGCATTCATAACATTGCATCACAGGTTTCCACCACAGGTTTCTCACCTCCTCGCTGTTTATTTCAGCATCATGAGTCTCGAGCATTCAGTCAAAGACCTTCAAGCTCAGAACGCCCAATTTCAAGATCTGATCCTGAACTTGTCCAAGGGGCAAGATGAACTGAAAGCACTCCTTACCAAGAATAAGAAAAAGAAAGGCAAGAAGACTCTGGGGAAAAGGCTTAGACCGATCTTGCAACTCAGGGAGGCCGAAGCCTCTGAAGACAGTGACGAGGATGAGCAAGATGATGCAAAAAGTAACCACGATTCCGCCAAACTCTCTGAAGAAGAAGAGGACTATCACCATGAGGATGAACATCCTGATTACAAATACAAGTTGCTGGAGGAGCGTATGAAATCCATGGAAATTCAGAAGGTACCTGGACTGGATTTTGAAGATCTAGGACTCATCTCTGGAGTTGTTATACCTCCGAAATTCAAAACTCCAATTTTTGCAAAATACGATGGAGTCTCTTGTCCTAAGCTGCACTTGAAATCATATGTGAGGAAGATTCAACCTCATACTGCTGATAAGAAGCTATGGATCCACTTTTTCCAAGAGAGTTTGTCTGGAACTCAACTCGAATGGTACTATCAACTAGAAAGTACCAACATCCGTACCTGGGAAGATTTGGTTGTTGCTTTCTACCAGCAATACCAATACAATGCTGACCTTGCACCAACTCGCATGCAACTACAAAGCATGTCTATGGGACCCGAGGAAAGCTTCAAGGAGTATGCTCAAAAATGGAGAGATCTAGCTGGAAGAGTGAAACCCTCCTTGACTAACAGAGAATTGGTAGATATGTTCATGAATACACTGACTGGTCCTTTCTACAGCCATTTACTTGGAAGCTCCTCGTCTGGTTTCACCGACCTCATACTGACTGGAGAACGTGTTGAAAGTGGTGTCCGAAGCGGAAAAATTCAGGTGGCTACTTCTTCTGGTACTATTAAAAAGCCATACAATGGGAGGAATGAATCTAACACTGTTGGGGCAATCCTGGTCTCTAGTCAGGCACCAACACAACAACCACTGAAAGATCAGCGTAAGCAACAAGGTGTCCAACGTACTTGGAAATCCAAACCCAAGAGGTCATTCACTCCACTGCATATGCCATTGTCTCAAGCTTTGCAACATCTTCTCAATCAGAGCCTGATAACTTTGTTGCCTCCATACTCAGCTCCAGCAAATCCTGCTCCTGGGTACAAGCACAATTCAAGATGTGCTTATCATTCAAACAGTCCTGGTCATGATACAGAAGATTGTGGGCCGTTGAAGCATAAAATTCAAGACTTGATTGATGAAGGAGTTATTGAATTGGGCCAGCCAGAAGAGCCTCATAAATTCTAATGCATTGATATCTAGACAGATGTTTTTTTTTAGATCATTAGTTTATTTGTATTCGCAATTTCTTTCCCGTTTGTTTAAACATTCGTCTTATGTCAGGCTCTATTTATTTTATAATAATCATTAATGCATTGCATATGTTTGTCTTGACTTATTTCGTACCGTTATTTCAAAACTTTGTTTTACTGGATTTTCTTTATGATATTCAACTCTCGCTAAAGTTGTGAACCTTTTGAGGGAGGATGACGAAAACGATACCGCAACCTCACACAGTATGCTTTTGAGCGGACTATGCTGATGATGTACAGGCATTATTTCAATTCCCAAACAGTGGAGATATAAGGATGTTAATCCCTAGTCAACCCCTTTGAGCCTAAGGCGTAGGAGTTTTCTTTCTTGTACAAATTAAGACCCTTAATAATAACCTGGGGCAGGGTAGTTACTCAGTTAATTCAGTTATGCTGGTAGTTCTTTTACAAGATCGGTGGTGAGTTCTTATAATCACTAAAAACTAGGCAGTCAATATCCATCAAAAGAAAGATGATTAAGTCAAAACCTATGAAGTTGACTTAGTGAAAAACATCCCGCTGACTATAACTCCAAATAAACAGTCAGGCAAAAATTAGGGATAACCAAAGTCAAAAAGAGGTCACTACAAATCCTCGACAAGAATATTACAAGAAAAAGGAGATAGATGACTGCCTTTTAAATAAACTTCAGGTTTTCGAATCTTCACCCATGTCAATGTTACAATTCCAAAGTCTTTTGGAGCACGAGCACACAATTAGCTGAGCATAGGACTGAAGAACATCACGAAGATTGGGATGGGTACAAATATACTTCGAGCCATTATCCTTTCTTTCTTAAAACCGTGAACCAAGCCACGTTACAACCTTTGAAAGTCCTAACTGAAGCATGGTTAGTTCTAAAGCGTACTGTCACCAAAGGTATCCTGACTCCTTAAAGTTTACTATAAATCCTGAGTTGACATCATGTTTTTACAAATATCGTTTTCTTACATCTTTTGTTTTACTAAAAAACTTTTTAAACTTCAAGACAGACGTATGCATTACATTCATATGAGTGTCATTATAAAATAACTTTGTCTACATAATTTCAAATGTTTGGGCATCAGGAAGAATCTGCATGGGGCATGGCTAATGACTAAAGATCCTCATGACAGATAAAGTTGCAGAGACGTCTCGCACGCCTGACTCAGTCAGCTAAAAGCTTGTATATACAAGGGGCATGACACATTATTATCCCACCTATCGGGGGCATTCGTGTCACGATTCATAAAATCTCTCAAAGATGCCGAGCAGTCAGAAAAAGCTAATCCATCATTAGGGGCACGTTGCATCAGTCACAATTTTCAGCGAGAGCTGTTTAACTACTAGAATTAGACGATGTCAGTATCCGTCTCTCCTTCGAAGTTCAAATTCCAGTAATCTCAATCATCGAGTATACTAGGTTACTGAATCCAAGGGACAATAGACTCCCACATGCAAAGGGCCACATATGGTCAAGAAAATGTTTTCCAACAGCAAGTGATGAAATACCTGAAGACATGGGGCAATGAAAATTCGAAACCTCAGAGAATCTTCCCTACAGAGTTGTTTTCACAAAATATCCCCACAGAGTACTCCCCGAGAAGTTATCTTCCAAAAAATCTCTTCCCAACAGAGGCCTGTTTCCCCAACGGAGTTTACATCTTCGACATTGCCGGTTCTCCGACACAATCTTCTTCTCCGACATGGTTGACACTCACAGTTGAACTCGATCAGACAATACATCAGAAGGTTATTCTTCTCTCTTGTCCTGAGGATACATCAGGATCAGATCACTCAAGCTACTTTCATCCCCAAGCGAAGATCAAAAATCCCCAGATGGATATCTTCAAACGGAAGACAGGAATTCTCAATACTCTTGTCATCATCTCCAACAGCATGCAGAGATTTATTTTCTCAACCAACAGTTGCTATACAAAGTTATTAATATGCTTCGACTATATAGTCCATCCTAGCATCATTCACATTACATACATAACATGCAACATTCTCGTTTATTTCGAGAACCTCATTACACAATGCATGCATCATGACATTGTATAAAACTAGTTTTGCCTTTTCAGGTCAATTCACAATTAAAAGAACTCTATCATTCAAATACGGTACAAAGACGATCGTGTCAACGATTCAATCTTAACGCTCATTCAAGACACAAATACAATTCAAAAGCTTCATTCTGGGTCTTTCCTCAAAGATAATTCAGAAACAATCAACGAAATTCTCATCCTTTCTAGGAGCCTTTCTAGGTAGTCTTTTCTAAGACGTTTATCAACCTTTCTAGGTAATCTTTTCTAAGACGTTTATCAACCTTTCTAGGTAGTCTTTTCTAAGACATTTATCAACCTCTCTAGGTAGTCTTTTCTAAGACATTTATCAACCTCTCTAGGTAGTCTTTTCTAAGACATTTATCAACCTTTCTAGGTAGTCTTTTCTAAGACGTTTATCAACCTTTCTAGGTAGTCTTTTCTAAGACGTTTATCAACCTTTCTAGGTGGTCTTTTCTAAGACGTTTATCAACCTTTCTAGGTAGTCTTTTCTAAGACGTTTATCAACCTTTCTGGGTAATATTTTCTAAGACGTCTATCAACCTTGCTAGATCAGTCTTGCTTAAGACATATCATATCCTTTCTAGGAGTCTTTATAGGCCAGTCTTGTTTAAGACATGTCATACCTTTCCAGGTTAGTTTTGCTCAAAGACGTATCATAGGCTTTCTCGGTAGTCTTCTTTAAGACATATCTCCACCTTTTTAGGAAATCTTCCTTATCCAATCTTTTCTAAGATGTTTATTTTCCTTTGAAGGAGTTTCTCAGTTAATCTTCTACAAGACATTTCTTCCCGAGCTTTGTTTAAAGCCTAAATCTCCTTTACGTCAGTCAATGATCTACCATATTGAGGAACCTCTTCAGGTAGTCTTCTATAAGACATTACTTCATTTTGATGAATCTCTCTCATTCAGATACAATCAATGTATATGACTCAGTCTGAAAAGCGTCTGCTTTAGACAATACTCTGTCAACACCATTATGGCCTATGCAAGCCCATCTCAGACAACTTCCTGTTAAAATCTTGGTGGCATCTGTAAGCCCATCCCCGTTAAAAGTCCCTGCCTCTGCAAGGGCAAATTTCTGGGTATTCTAGTGTTCAATCCTCTTCCATCTTCAGATTCCGACTGGCACACAAACCACTCTACATCCTCAGATTTAAGAAGATTGAACAGGGGCAGCTGTCATACCCCAAAATTTGCCCATTACATTTCAAGATAATTGAGCTCAGTTAATCTCCACAGGCTCACTCTCCTCCTAAGCAATGAAGGTCAGAACTAGGGTTTGATTTTTTCTCAAGGATAATCAAAGGCGGAGAGCCCAAATAGGCACCATGGCCTCTCATATGCCTCAAAGGGCCCAAGATTCAAATTTTATTTATTTTATGATATTATTTCATTTATCCTTGATTTTATTTATATTAAATCAAAATAAATCAAATAAAATCAAAATAAAATAAAACAAAATCACACAAAAAACTTTCCATTCATATCACATGTCCAAATTTGTCCCATGGCTTCATTTACACCTGAAAAAAAAAGCACCAAAATAGATTTTCAACAAAATTGGAAAGGTTTCATGCACACTTAAAGAACAAATATTTTTTCAATCAAAGCTCTTGATCTTTCTTTAATCCTTTGCCCTAATTTTGTTCCCTATATAAGCATAATATTGCAGCCTCAAAGGATCACGAAACCCTAGCCTCAAAACCATCCTCCAAGTTTCCAAAAAATCTTTAAAAAGTTTATTTTTTCGTTGTGCCATTTGCAGCAGCCACCTAGCCAAAAAGATCACTCTAACTCATTCACCAGACATCAAAGGGTAGGTAAGAACGAAAGAAAAGGCCCCATGTCACGCAAGCATGATACTATGTTGATCATATTTTTTTTCATATTTTTGATTTTTCGTTTTTGACATATGCATTCGTTTTAACGTGATTTAACCCTTTGTTTGAATCTATGGTGTGAGATAGGGAAGGTTTAAACCTTAAAATCAAAGCTTCCACGTATACATGGTGATTTGCCATGATTAGGGCATGCTTACGAATCACGTTTGTACCCCATTATAGAGACCATGCTGTGCCAAAAAAATCCCTCCGTTGAGTCTATCGGCCCTCATGTGATGTTTCTGGGTTGTTTTTATGTTTTCATTGATTAAATTTCATACGTTTTGGAAATCGCTGCCGTTTGCTACGAAATATGCTTGCAGGGACTGTAGCAAATGTATGGTTATTTTGTAGCTAAATAATATGCAGGTATTAAGAGGGAGAGGTTGAAGAAGGTGGGGTGCGTGTCACCAAATGATTCGCTAGTCAAAAGTCAGCGCGCGGGGTCTGTTTGACTCACGTGTTCATTACTTCAATGTTTGCGTTTATTTGTTTAACGAATTGATATTGCAGCAGGGTTGGTGACGATACAACTATATGAATGACAAAGCGTGGGTTCGATCCTCATGCTAGTCAATGTTTTTTTCATTATTTTCTTAGCAAATGGTAACTACCAGATCAGGTACACCTTGTCCCTTGCACGCCCTTGATACACTTTCAGATCCTGGCCATTGGATTACAACAAACGCAGATCCAATGAACTGAGATGGAGATCCACCATAGGCGTACAGAAGCGTGACGCACAGGATCAAACGCCTGCTTCTATTTGTTTTATTTATTATTTTTGTGTTATTTGTTTGCTTCTTTTGATAATTAACTAAAAATCACAAAAAATTTTAATTAACCTTTATAATTTAAGCTAGTTAGTAAATTTAGGTTTTTTTATAAATTTAAATATAATTTGTTTATTTTCTTTTAATTTAATAGGTTTAGGTTAATTAATTCATTAAATGACTTAATAACTTAGTAATTAGATTTAAATATAGGTTTTTTTTTTTAAAAATAGTTTTAATTTATTTTAATCTACTAATTAATCATAA
This sequence comes from Vicia villosa, assembly GCF_029867415.1. Lineage (NCBI taxonomy): Eukaryota > Viridiplantae > Streptophyta > Magnoliopsida > Fabales > Fabaceae > Vicia > Vicia villosa. The sequence goes on along the minus strand of NW_026706810.1, from coordinate 893,215 downwards.
AATCATTTTATTTTCTCCCGATTTCTTCTCTCATCCCGAAATCTCTTGTATGGCGCATGTTTGTTTATTTTATTGCTTTTATTTGGGTAGTAGAATGTATATAGGACAAGTGTAAATATTTAAAGGAATTTCTTTACTTTCCCGCACTTTATTTTCCGTTTTTATTATTATGTATATTGTTAGATGTATGTTTAAACTAGGACATGTATGGCAAGCTCGAAACAAACGATAGATCACATAAAAATACAAGATAAATTATAGTCGAATCCAACACACTTGCACGCACTCACCCTTAGGGTACGCCTCTCTTGGTTGCCTTTCTAAATAAGGTCGTGTCCCTCGAATGTAGAGGTATCCATTAGCAAAATCCCACGATTAAAAATCATCGCAAAGATCATAAGTCCCTCGATGACCCACGATGTTGCCTACGGTGATATGATCTAGTCCCTCGAATGGTTGCCTACGAAACGGTGATTGTCCCTCCGAATATTGCTAAAGGTACCTCTACTTGTTGCCTTCAAACGACCTCGATGACCCTTCGATGACCCATACGTCCAATATAACAAGGATTTCCTACTTCTATATAGTATGGATAATCCTGGGAACCGTAAAAAGTATAGAAAAAGATCAATTAGTTAGGGTAGTGTTCTTAATCTGCCTAGCTCAACAAAAATATCTTTTCAACACTCTTTCGAAAAACTAAGGCTACGCATTTACGCTAAAGTCCTTACGCCCCTTTTTCAACTCAAAACAAACAAACATGAGCTAAGCAAATTAAGAGCCCGTAGATAACTACGGATGAAAAGGGTGCTTGCACCTTCCCTTTTCATAACTTACCCCCCGAGCCCGTTTTTTTTCAAAAAGGTCTTTTTCTGTACTTTTTACCTTTCCTAACATTGGACAAAATAAAAGTCGGTGGCGACTCATGCTCACCGCAACATTGTTGCATATTAAAAAGTCAGTTCACCGAGTTACAGAACTGGCGACTCTGCTGGGGAGAGTCATAACAAAGCCTTGCACATCTCCATTGAGTGTAAGGGTACTACTTTGTCCCATGTGCTGGTGGATAATGGCTCCTCGCTGAATGTATTGCCTAAAATGGTGCTGGATAGACTTGATTCTGAGGGGATGGTACTAAAACCCAGTAATGTGGTGGTGAAGGCTTTCGATGGGACGAAGAGTACAGTCTATGGAGAGGTTGAGCTCCCAATCAGAGTGGGTTCTCAAGCTTTCAACTCCTTGTTCTATGTGATGGATATCCACCCCGCCTATTCTTGCTTGCTCGGGCGTCCGTGGATACATGGGGCAGGTGTTGTGACATCTACTTTGCATCAGAAGCTGAAGTACCTTGCAAATGGCAAGATCGTCACTGTGCATGGAGAAGAGGAGTATGTGGTTAGCCATGTGAATGAGTACAAGTATATCGAAGTGAATGACGAATTCATCGAGACTCCTTGCCAGACTTTTGAATTGGTTCCTCAGGTTGTCTCTTCTGCCAAGCACACTCCTACTGTTCCTAAAGTTACCCGGATCCCTCCAACCATGGCTTCTCTGAAAGATGCTAAGGCTGTAGTTGAAGAAGGTGGTTGTACTGTTTGGGGCCAACTCATTAATGTCTCGTATAAATCTGACAAGCTTGGTTTAGGTTGTACTGCTGGAACTCAGAAGAATAATCATCACACCCGTCTTGGAGGATTAATGTCTCATTTCGTCAGCAAAGGAGTCAATGCCTTGGAAGATGGGGAGAGCAACTGCAATCTAGACAAGTGGATCTTCCCGACACCTGATCATGGGCTAAACAACTGGAAGACCGAAGATGTTATCTCTATCTCCTTCAACCATGAGTAATTGCAATTTTTCCTGTCTTTTATTGTTTTCTGTCCCAAGTTTTGGTTATGTAATTCAAACAATAAACTTCAAAGCCATATGCCTTGCCTGGGGCATAGTTGGTCCATTTGTTAGGGCTTGTCATGTCATAATCATATTTTCATTCAAATAAATCATTGGACGTTTCATATTCAAATATTGCGCTCTATGTTTTTGTTTTTTGTCATATTATTAAAAAGCTACGTGTTCTTACACACACCCACATAATACACTGCAGATTCACATCCACTTTGGATCCCATTGATAACGACTCTGCTACTGCCAATTATGACTTTGATAATCCGATCTACCAAGCTGAGGATGAAGGCGAGGAAGATTGTGAAGTGCCTAGAGAACTTGCCAGACTGTTAGAGCAAGAAGAAAGAACTATACAGCCGCACGAAGAGCCGATTGAAGTTGTGAATCTTGGTACTAACGAAGAAAAGAAAGAAGTCAAGGTAGGCGCTGGGTTAGAAGACAGTGTCAAACAGAGACTAATCCAGATGCTACGAGAATATGTTGAGATTTTCGCTTGGTCCTACGAAGATATGCCCGGTCTTGATACTGATATTGTGGTGCACCGCTTACCAATCAAGGAAGACAACCCTCCAGTGAAGCAGAAACTACGAAGAAGTAGACCTGATATGGCCAAAAAGATCAAAGACGAAGTTGAGAAACAGTTCAATGCTGGGTTTCTAAAGGTAGTGAGTTATCCACCCTGGATCGCCAATATTGTACCAGTGCCTAAGAAGGATGGGAAAGTCAGAATGTGTGTTGACTATAGAGATCTGAATCGAGCAAGTCCAAAAGATGATTTTCCGCTGCCTCACATTGATACACTGGTGGACAGTACTGCACAATGCAAAGTGTTTTCTTTCATGGACGGCTTCTCTGATTACAATCAGATCAAGATGGCACCAGAAGACATGGAGAAGACAACATTCACAACACCTTGGGGGACTTTTTGTTACAAGGTAATGCCTTTCGGTTTGAAGAATGCAGGGGCAACATATTAGCGTGCAATGGTAGCCTTGTTCCATGATATGATTCACCAAGAAATAGAAGTGTATGTGGATGATATGATCGCAAAATCTGACACTGAAGAGGAACACCTCATCCATTTACAAAAGCTTTTTGACAGGTTAAAGAAGTACAAATTGAGATTGAATCCGAACAAGTGCACTTTTGGGGCAAGATCCGGTAAGCTCCTAGGGTTCATCGTCAGCAGTAAAGGTATTGAAGTCGACCCGGCCAAAGTTAAAGCTATTCAAGAGATGCCTGCACCACGTACTGAGAAGGAAGTCCGGGGTTTCCTGGGACATTTGAATTATATTGCAAGGTTTATTTCCCACCTGACAACTACTTGTGTACCAATCTTCAAACTGTTGAGGAAAGATCAAGTGGTAAGATGGAATGACGAGTGTCAGTTAGCTTTTGACAAAATCAAGGAGTACCTTCAAGAACCTCCAGTTCTGATGCCACCAGTTGATGGAAGACCTCTGATAACGTACCTGACAGTGTTAGAGAACTCAATGGGGTGTGTACTGGGGCAACATGACGAGTCTGGTCGAAAAGAGCATGCAATATACTACCTTAGCAAAAAGTTTACCGACTGTGAAACAAGATACTCACTGCTCGAGAAAACTTGCTGTGCTTTGGCATGGGCTGCTCGCCGACTAAGACAGTATATGTTGAACCATACTACTTTATTGATCTCTAAAATGGATCCTATCAAGTATGTCTTCGAGAAGCCTGCTCTCTCCAGACGAATAGCAAGATGGAAAATGATATTGACAGAGTACGACATCCAGTATACCACACAGAAGGCAATTAAAGGAAGTGTACTAGCTGATCATTTGGCTCATCAAGCGGTAGATGACTATCAGTCCATGAACTATGAATTTCCAGATGAAGATATCATGCTTGTTACTGACTATGAAGAGCCTGGTCTGGATGAAGGACCTGAACCAGGATCCCGATGGACTATGGTTTTTGACGGAGCTTCAAATGCACTTGGCAATGGTATCGGTGCTGTAATTATTTCTCCTGAAGGCGGACATACACCATTCACTGCTAGACTATGCTTCGACTGCACCAACAATATGGCCGAATATGAAGCATGCATCATGGGTCTCAAAGCCGCAATCGACTTGAGAATCAAATTTCTAGAAGTGTATGGAGACTCAGCCTTGGTAATCAGTCAGGTTAAAGAAGAATGGGACACGAAGCATCCTAATATCATCCCTTACAAGGAACATGTGTTAACTTTGATCCCTTATTTTGAAGAGATTACTTTTGAGCATATTCCACGGGAAGAGAATCAATTGGCAGACGCGCTGGCTACCATGTCATCTATGTTCAAAGTCAGGTGGGACAATGAGGCACCCCTGATCATTATTGAAAGATTGGATGAACCGGCACATTGTTGCGAGATTGTTACAGAAGAAGCAGATGAGAAACCTTGGTTCTATGAAGTAAAAAGATATCTTGAAGCTCAGGAATATCCTGAAGGGGCGTCCATCAATGATAGGAAATTTTTAAGAAGGTTCTCTGCCAAGTTCTTCCTGAGTAACGGAATCTTGTACAAGCGTAATCATGACTCGACCTTGCTTCGTTGCGTGAGCAAGAAGGAAGCAGAAGAAATAATGGAAGACATGCACGACGGTATTTTTGGAACTCATTCCAGCGGGCATACTATGGCTAAAAAGATTTTGAGAGCAGGCTATTACTGGTCCACCATGGAGACGGATTGCCACCATCATTCCAGGACTTGCCATAAGTGTCAGATCTATGCTGATAAAGTGCACGTATCTCCAGTTCCACTAAATGTCTTGACTGCTCCTTGGCCTTTTGCAATGTGGGGCATTGATATGATCGGAGAAATCAAGCCTACCGCTTCCAATGGGCATCGCTTTATCCTCGTGGCTATTGATTATTTTACAAAGTGGGTGGAAGCGGCCTCATTTGCTTCAGTAACCAAGAATGTTGTGGCTCGATTCATCAAGCATAATCTCATATGTCGGTATGGTATCCCTGAAAGGATTATTACAGATAATGGTACTAATCTGAACAATAAGATGATCACTGAGCTCTACACGTAGTTCAAGATCAAACACCACAATTCTTCTCCATACAGACCAAAGATGAATGGCGCAGTGGAAGCCGCCAACAAAAATATAAAGAAGATTGTACAGAAGATGACGGATGTATGGCAAGCTCGAAACAAACGATAGATCACATAAAAATACAAGATAAATTATAGTCGAATCCAACACACTTGCACGCACTCACCCTTAGGGTACGCCTCTCTTGGTTGCCTTTCGAAATAAGGTCGTGTCCCTCGAATGTAGAGGTATCCATTAGCAAAATCCCTCGATTAAAAATCATCGCAAAGATCATAAGTCCCTCGATGACCCACGATGTTGCCTACGGTGATATGATCTAGTCCCTCGAATGGTTGCCTACGAAACGGTGATTGTCCCTCCGAATATTGCTAAAGGTACCTCTACTTGTTGCCTTCAAACGACCTCGATGACCCTTCGATGACCCACACGTCCAATATAAAGGATTTCCTACTTCTACATAGTATGGATAATCCTAGGAACCGTAAAAAGTATAGAAAAGGACCAATTAGTTAGGGTAGTTCTCTTAACCTGCCTAGCTCAATAAAAAAAATATCTTTTCAAAAACTCTTTCAAAGACGAAGGCTACGCATTTACGCTAAAGTCCTTATGTCCCTTATGCTTCTTTTCAAAACAAACAAACATGAGCTAAGCAAATTAAGAGCCCGTAGATAACTACGGATGAAAAGGGTGCTTGCACCTTCCCTTTTCATAACTTACCCCCCGAGCCCGCTTCTTTTAAAAAGGGTCTTTTTCTGTACTTTTTACCCTTCCTAACATTGGACAAAATAAAAGTCGGTGGCGACTCATGCTCACCGCAACATTGTTGCATATAAAAACAAAAGTCAGTTCACCGAGTTACAGAACGAAAATTCTTCCACTTCTTATAACCTTGCTGGTCCCTACAATATTGTCAACGTCAGGACTGGGAACTTTGACAGGCTTATCATTCAAGGTTTCTTGTTTCACACCATGGATGTACACATCATTACCATAGCTCCAAGGGACAGCCTTGTCAGAGGAGTACGGGATCGGACCAGGCTTGGTAATGATCAAGGGAGCTACCTTGGGCTCAGCAGTGATCCTTATGGGGTACAAACGTGATTCGTAAGCATGCCCTAATCATGGCAAATCACCATGTATACGTGGAAGCTTTGATTTTAAGGTTTAAACCTTCCCTATCTCACACCATAGATTCAAACAAAGGGTTAAATCACGTTAAAACGAATGCATATGTCAAAAACGAAAAATCAAAAATATGAAAAAAAATATGATCAACGTAGTATCATGCTTGCGTGACATGGGGCCTTTTCTTTCGTTCTTACCTACCCTTTGATGTCTGGTGAATGAGTTAGAGTGATCTTTTTGGCTAGGTGGCTGCTGCAAATGGCACAACGAAAAAATAAACTTTTTTAAGATTTTTTGGAAACTTGGAGGATGGTTTTGAGGCTAGGGTTTCGTGATCCTTTGAGGCTGCAATATTATGCTTATATAGGGAACGAAATTAGGTCAAAGGATTAAAGAAAGATCAAGAGCTTTGATTGGAAAAATATTTGTTCTTTAAGTGTGCATGAAACCTTTCCAATTTTGTTGAAAATCTATTTTGGTGCTTTTTTTTTCACGTGTAAATGAAGCCATGGGATAAATTTGGACATGTGATATGAATGGAAAGTTTTTTGTGTGATTTTGTTTTATTTTATTTTGATTTTATTTGATTTATTTTGATTTAATATAAATAAAATCAAGGATAAATGAAATAATATCATAAAATAAATAAAATTTGAATCTTGAGCCCTTTGAGGCATATGAGAGGCCATGGTGCCTATTTGGGCTCTCAGCCTTTGATTATCCTTGAGAAAAAATCAAACCCTAGTTCTGACCTTCATTGCTTAGGAGGAGAGTGAGCCTGTGGAGATTAACTGAGCTCAATTATCTTGAAATGTAATGGGAAAATTTTGGGGTATGACACTATCCATACATCACAGTCGACTTCTAAGGTAATATATGGTGAGAATGCTTCGTTAAACAAATCCCATGACACCCATAATGCGTGCTTCATGTTATCCTTGCTCATTCATGTTCTTAAAAGTTACAACTCGTGTTTTACCGTGTGTTAATCAAATCTAACTATGTGTATGAGTTCATATTGATGTTTAGACCAGGTTGGAGTCATTGTGGGCGAGATTCGACGTGTGGGGTGAGACCCACCATTGTTAGGGCGTGAGAGGTCGAATCCTTCGTAGCAGGCTTTGCGATGTGTTTCAGGCCATGACAACACCGTATTTGAACTCGCAAGACGTGTTTTAGTAAGACTGGATAATCTTTACGCTTGCTTGACGTCGTATTTTGCAGGTTCACGTTCGTTAGGGTTTGCTACGAAATATGGTTGCAGAAATCATAGCCAATTTGCGGTGAAATCGTAGCTATCTTGGGCTGGGGGGATCAACGAAGAAGATGAAGTGCAGGGGGCACGCGTGGCGCAAAAGCATAGGTCGGTCAAACTCTTATCTCTCTCTTCGCGCGCGTGGAAGTGCCTCATTGGCCGGTCAGAAAGTCCACATACTCTCTCTTCACACGATTGGCCGTTCAAGGGAAGCTGGGTCCCACTCTGATTGCTTTTGACTTTTCCTCCACTAACCCATGTTTTCATATTTACTTTATTTTGTGCGTTTTGCTTATAGATAGTATATTCAGCACAGTTGGTAATGCCTCTCAACTATGACAATCAAGACGTGTGTTCGAGCCCCAGGTGTTGCAGTTTAATTTTTATAAGGGCTTTCCACAAGATCTGGTGCATTCTTCCAACGCACACTCACGGTGCACCATCAATGCTAGCCCTCAGATCAATTCCAAAGCCAGATCCAACGGACCAGAAGACGGGTACACGAGGGACCATCAAGATGCCACTGCACAGAACCCAATGCCCAGGTTCTTCTTTCTAGTATTTTATTGACAATCAGCAACCATGATTATTAGGATTAGTTAATCATTTTTTTAATAACAATTAGGATTAGCTAATAATTAATTAGTATTAGGATTAGTTAATAATTAAGTAATATTAGGATTAATTTAATTAATTGGTTTTTGGGTTAACTTGACTAATTGTTTTTGTTAGGAAAATTTAATTAGGATTAATTTAATTAATTAAAATTTTAATCAATAATTAGATTATCAATTAAATTTAATTAGGTTAGTCTAATAATTTAACAATTGATTTTTTTTAGATAGTTAGATAATTTAACTTAGGTTAATTAAATTTGATAATTAGGATTTAGGTTTACTGCATAATTGGTATAATGTTAAACCTTGATCAAGAACAAACGGTAGGCTTAGGTTTTACCCTTAAGTTTTTTTAGCCATTGACTTTTAAGGTTTAGGATTGCCTTTTGTAATTAAACACTGAATTTCTTCAAACGCCCATTCTCTTCTCATCCTGTCGCCCTCGATTTTTTACCATACCTCTCGTGGGAGAGATATACGAACTGACTCTTCTTTTTGCTTTTGTGTTTTTGAAAATCAGAGAGTCGCCACCGACTTTTATTTTATCCAATTAAGGAAAGGTTTATAAAAGAAACAGAAAAAGACCTTTAAGAGATTTTGGGTAAGGGGGTAGGTTATACAAAGGGAAGGTGTTAGCACCCATTGTATCCATGGTTATCCATGGGCTCTTAATTGCTTAGCTCACTTGTTTTGAATCATTTTTCTCTTGCCTTGAAATGCTTGTATATGGTCTTAAAATTCATTTTGTGAATTGACTTTATAATGATCCTTGTGCGGATGTATACAAAGTGTTTTATCTTTCGAAAGATATTTTGAAAAAAAAAACGTTAACTTCGTAAAGATCCTTGTTTGGATATATACCAAGTATTGTCTTTTTTGAAAGTTTTATTTTGAAAAACAACGGTATATGAGACATTTGTTTGTTTAATTTGAGCAAGCAATTAGGAGGTCTACCCTAAGTTTATAAGGTCTTTTCCTATTTCCTTTAGAAAATTCTCCTTTTACCAGATGTAAACAAAAGTTCGATTTTGTATTTGAAACAGTAGAATTTGATTTTTGATTTTGAAAAGAGTAAAAGAGGGATTACCCTAAGAGGTGCAAGTGTGATTGTGTTTTGATTCGGATATTTTATCTTTGAAGTTAGTGACCTAACGCTTCAGTTTTTATTTTTTGACATACACGCAGTTTTTATATGTACTGAAATTTAAAATGCGGGAATGTAAAATGCGGAAAGTAAATCTACGCTATTACATCGATTGTGCGGGAAATGTAAACTACGCTATTTACATGAATTTGACAACCTATACACTTATCTAAGAATTTAAATTGCAATAAGATAAAAGAAATATTTTTGGATTTTTTGTATGGTTGATTTTAATAAGAATTAATGCATGATTAATTTAATTAAAATGAGAAAAAGGTGGAAATAAAATTTAAACCTAAAAATTAAGTCTAAAATATGTTCAAAATGCTTATTAAATAATTAAAACTTAGAGAGAAAAATATTCTAAATATGTACAAAATTAGTCTAAAATATATAAACTAAATTTAATATAAAGAAAAAAATTTATATGATTTTTTGATTGGTTGAAATAATTAAAAAGCAAATATATAAATATATACTAATTAATTAAACAAAATATTCTAATTATTAAAAAAATAAAATATTTTTATGTAAAAAAATAATAGATTATTTTATAAGCCTAAAAATATTTTTATTATATTTTTTTGATTTTTAGAACTATTTTTAATTTATTTTGCAAAGAAAATAAAATAAAATAGAAAATATAAAACAAATGATTATGTGTGGTTGGCTTAAGAGTCTATATCATGGACTAGCGTGTCTTGTTGCGTTGGATGAGCAGCTGGCATGATCTGATGGTTCAGATTTTGAGGAACATGATGTGTACAGAACCTGCAAAGCACTGAATCCAAAGTTATTTTTAAAAAACACGCGCGCGCCCTCCAACCAATGGGAAGGAGCCACGCATCATCTTCTTCATCAGAACCACTCTTTTACACCGTTCATTTGCAGGTGGTGTAAAAAGCTCCAACCTATTACACCTGCAAAAATAGCGAATACGAGCAAAACACAATAAACATTTGGCGCGATTCCATGGTTTAACTCGTCTGGTCCATACGAATTCAATGGGACCTATTTGAACCTGTAATTTTGCCTAATTTGAAAAGCCCTAATTTTGAGATGAAGAACCCTAAAATGGTGGTTTCGTGTACACGCATCCAAATCTCAATTAAACTTCCAGAAATGATCAGAAACTCATATTATACTCAAATATATGTCTACATCTTGTTAAACATGCATGTATGATGAGATTTTTGTAAGTTTTAGTTCGAGCAAACCGTGAGGTATAGTGCTCGATTCTTTGAGTTTCAAAGCTTGAAACTGATTTGAATAGATTCAGTGATGCTTGGGGATTGTATTTGAGTGTTTAGTTTGGATTAAAAACTACTTAAACTAAAAATTCGAATTTCAAGTTTCTTTGAAAATTTCAATTTGATTTATGAGTGATACAAGCAAGAGTAAGGTTCTGATTTCGTGTTCTCCTCATTGATGAAGTGTTCTACTTCATTTATAAGCAGAGAAGCACTTAAAAACTAAGCTAAGAAGCAATAAGTGCTTTTGTTGAATTTTTACTTTTTTAATAATATGTAGCTTTGAATTCAAGCAACCATGGCTCATTTTTCTTCAATCTTCTGTTGTACCATCTCTTTGGGGCAGAACTTTGAATGTTTCTTGATGACTCATGCTTAAGATCCAAGCTACATAACATTATCCTTCCATTTCTTTTTCAATTTAATCTTAAATGTAATAAAATTAAACCAAAAAAAGAAATAAAATGTTATGGGCCTTAGGTTGGTCGTGGGAGGCCCTTAGCATTGTTGGAAGCATGTTTGAATCATGGAAACTTGGTCTCTTTTGGAAAAAACACTTTTGATCAATGTTGATTTCATGCATTTTCCCAAAAAATAGCCAACTTCAACAAGGCATAAATCCCTCAATTTTTAGCATATGAAGGAGTTCTTGTACTTTTTAGAAACCTCAAGATGTCCTCTACAAGCCACTTTGAAACTTTTTTTCATTTGGAAAAGTTATCTTGATGTTATGGCCTTTGACAAAAAAACACTTTTTGTTGACTTTGAAAATGACCTGTAATGTCTTGGTTCATATTTTCCAAATGGAGAATCTAATGACCATGGGACCAATTGAATTTGAAAGATAATTGAATTTCCTTCAAAATGAGCTTTGGTTTGAATTTTTTGGATGAAGGATGAGAGAGTTATGACCAGTCAAAGTTCAGTTGACTTTTTAGGAGAAAACCCTAATTTTGAAACTTAGGGTTTTGTTGATTTTTGATCTTTCCTTGATGAATTATGATCAACCAATGATCAAATGATGAATCTTTTGACAAAATATGGATGTTGACAAAAAATTTCATTTTTGACTGTCTGTTGACTTTTCGGTCAAACTGGTCGTCTGTTGACTGTTTGAGCTGCTGACTGTGCGTCTGAGAGAATTGAAGTTTGAAAATTTGCATGGTGGTACTTTGAGATATATGGAGGTCCATGAAATCCATTTGAGGTCTCAAAAACTTGTTCTCCTGAAAAAACAAAAAACCCTAGTTAGGGACTGTTCGTGTAGGAGACAGTTAAGCGTACCTGATTTTTGTGCAGTGTTGAGTCTCTGCTAATCATGTGATATTCAGAAGACTTCTAGAACAAAAATCTTGGAATTTTGAAATGCAAAAGATTGATTTGATTGATGGTACAAAACACGGAGAATTGCACTGTCAGCGGGTTTGACTGTCAACTGACTGTTCAAGCATTAACGTAGCAGTTAAAGTGAAAATTCAACAGTCAAAGTTAATTTTTTTCTTTTTGTTTTTTTTTGTTATGTTAATGGTGAAAATTTATTTACATGAGTTGTTAGAAAAACACAGACATGATAAATAAGTAAAATATACTGTATGCGAACGAAATTACCGATAATAACCTTGAAAAACATTTAATGCACAGAAAAATAAATATTTAACTGGCAGAAAACACAAAAAAATATTATCTTAATAATTAAACTACAGTACGACAAATAGTACGACATTTAATATTGACAGTATAAATATTACATAATAATGAACAGTACGACGAGTAAACGGTACATTATTTGAAAACAAAAGATACGACAAACTTTAAGAATGACGATTAATAACCCATGCTATAAATAATAACATATAGATGATTGGGAGTGCAAACAACCCAGGTCCGCATTTTTCAGGACTATGCAGACAGAAGAAGGACATGATTACCACCACGACGGTGATGACCATAAGAAAACACGTATCCATCCGCTTCGCCATTTTTGCCGGGGAAGAAGAGAGAATGAATATGATGTAGAAATTTGAGAGATGAGTTGAAATTTGATGTGAGATTTTATGGAAAAAATGAGATGTATTTATAGAGTGAAAAGAAGGATAGAGACGTTAGGGAATGAAGTGATTCCGTACAAAAAGGAAAATTTGAGTGGTAGTAGGACTTGAAAGAAAGTGTATGGTAGGGTTTGAAAAGAGAGATGTGTAGAATAAAGTTAGGATTTGATTTTGAAAGAAAGAGATTTGAAAAGAAAGGAAAAGATTTTTAAAATAATAGAATATAGTACAAAAATTAGTGGGAAACAAAAAATAAATAATAATTTACTTGTTACCAGTACAGCCTGAATCCCCGGACTCTGTGCCTGCAAAAAGATTTAATTCTGTACCAATTGCGTCAGTACTATTTATCTGCAAATAAATCTCAAATAAACAGCGTGTGTGAAATGATAAACAGTAATTGGCGTTTGTGTAAGAATAAATTCAACAGCGAGCCAAAATACCGTATAAGAAAAATTCTAAAAACCAAGTATTCATAAATCAAGATATTTATGAAATAAAAATCCAAGATTATATGAAACTCTTAATTTTTAGATAGAAGTCTTCTGAAAAAAGATGCGGGAAAATTTTGGGGTATAACAGTTGCCCCTATTCAATCTTCTTAAACCTGGATGGACCGTTTGGAATCTGAAGGTAGAAGATGATTGAATATTTTAGATGCCCTGAAAATTTCCACTTACCTCCATCGAAGTGATGTTGGAAATTGCATTTGAGTATTGTCTGAGAGGTGTTGTTGGCAGATCATAACATTACCTGAGATGGGCTTTCAGATGCCATCTATTGAATGTATTGATGGTTTGTTCATCAGAATGAATCCATTGATTATATCTTGATGAAGGATTTGAAAACCTCTGCGTTGACCGTTTCGGAACCGTCCGAGGTTACCGCTTTAAGTCTTGGAGGCTGATCGTTACGGAACTGTCCAAAGTTTTTCCGCTTTAGATTTTGAAAGTGGATCTATGAGGAACCGTCTGAGGTATCAACTTTAGATCTTTGATGGTAGATCGTTGTGGAACCGTCTGAGGTATCAACTTTAGATCTTTGATGGTAGATCGTTGTGGAACCGTCTGAGGTATCGACGTAGATCTGAAGGTAGATCATTAAGGAACCGCCTGAGGTATCGACTTAGATCTGAAGGTAGATCATGAAGGAACCGTCCGAGGTATCGACTTAGATCTGAAGGTAGATCATTAAGGAACCGTCCAAGGTATCGACTTAGATCTGAAGGTAGATCATTAAGGAACCGTCTAAGGTATCGACTTAGATCTGAAGGTAGATCATTAAGGAACCGTCTAAGGTATCGACTTAGATCTATGTTGCTTGTTTTTTGAGTTGGAAAGAGAGATCTCTTCAGAATGAATCCTTGTCCTGATTATATCTGAGAGGACTGTTTGTCTGAATAGAATTCAAGGGAACACTGCATGTGATTGAGAACATCTTTGCTGAAGATATCCGTCCGCCTGAAAAAATCAAGTTAGTGACATGCAATGTTATGATGTAATGTATGAGATTTTTGAACTAAAGGAGTAATATGCATGTTATGTATGTGTTTGTCATGAAACATTATATGCTGTATATGAATATGCGTATGATGTATGATGTATGATGCATGATGTATGCTGTTTTGAGCGTATCAAGCTTCTGTTTGGGGAAAATAAATCCCTGCTAGCCATTTGGAAATGAAGGCATTGTGATCGTTGAAGATCTTTGCCGTCTTGTTCGAGTACACTCGGCTGGGGATCTTCTTTGAGGACCAAGGTGCTCTGTTGAAGGATCTTTGACTACCGCCTGGGGATGAAAGGTAATTTGAAAGTTCTGACTTTGATGCTCTTTAGAGTGGGAATGAGGAAGATGCATAATCCTCCGATGCACTATTTGACCAAGTCCTGGTGTGGAGACCACACTTTCTGGGGATAGTGATCTTGAACAGCCCTGCTGGGAATAAGATTTCTCGAATCTCTTTGTTGGAGAGAAAAATCTCATTGAGGAATTTGCTGAGGAATGCATCTCTGTTGGGGATTTTTCTTCTGATGCTGGTTTCGGGATGATGTCCGAATGATTGGGACATTACCTGAATGCTATTCTTGTTTTTCTGGTAAACATCAATCATATTCAAATGCACATGTTCATTCAAAATTATCATTGTGACGTTTACGTATTCAAAACAGAAAAAGTGAAAACGTTGATTTTGAGCATTAGCTGCATTGATTTTGAAAAAAAGCCAAAATAGGCTGATTAGTACAAGGAAACAACAATCTTAGTAGCAGGAAATGGTCATAAAATTTTGAAAAGTATATAAAGAGAAATAGCTATGTGAAAACAATCCAGTCAAGTTTCAATTCTGCTATTGCCAATCTGTCTTTGAGTATCTCATTCCTCACTTGTTGGAAGAAAGTAATTGGACTGATCGGTGTCTTTGATGTGTTGAACCTTGAAGGTGAGTAGGTAGCCGAACGGAACATAGTTGTACGCTTTATTTCCCTAACTTTTGCCTAGGCTGCCTTTTCAGGTTTTCAGCCTACCGGGATAATATTTATTTAGTCTCTAATTTTTTCCTAGATCGCCTTTTCAGGTTTTCAATCCACCGAGACGCTCATTTTTGCCTAAGTTGCCCTTTCAGGTTTTCAACTTAGCGAGCTTTTCTTTAAGCGAAGTACTTTTTGACTATGTCCGCATTTACAGGGTGTGGGAAATCCTCGCCATCCATGGTAGTAAGCAATATGGCACCGCCGGAGAATATTTTCTTGATTACAAACGGTCCCTCATAAGTGGGAGTCCACTTGCCCCTGGGGTCACCTTGTGGTAAGATGATGCGTTTGACAACCAAATCACCAGTTTGGTATGCCTGACTTTTGACTTTCTTGTTGAAGGCTTTAATCATGCGCTTTTGGTACAACTGACCATGACAAATAGTTGTGATCCTCTTCTCATCAATCAAGTTTATCTGGTCCAACCGAGTCTGAATCCAATCGTCTTCATCTAGATCGGCTTCCTTCATAATCCTTAGGGAAGGAATCTGAATTTCAAATGGAAGAACGGCCTCCATACCATAAACTAAGAAGAATGGAGTTGCCCCTGTTAAAGTACGCGCTGATGTGCGATAACCATGAAGAGCAAAAGGTAACATCTCATGCCAGTCTTTGTAGGTTACTGTCATCTTTTGTATGATTTTCTTGATGTTCTTATTGGCAGCTTCCACCGCGCCATTCATCTTTGGTCAATATGGAGAGGAATTATGATGTTTGATCTGGAATTGTGTGTAGAGTTCAGTAATCATTCTGTTGTTTAAATTTGTGCCATTGTCCGTGATGATCCTTTCAGGGATGCCATACTGACAAATGAGATTATGCTTGATAAACCTGGCCACAACATTCTTGGTGACTGAAGCAAACGAGGCTGCTTCTACCCACTTTGTGAAGTAATCAATAGCTACCAGGATAAAGCGATGTCCGTTGGAGGCAGTAGGCTTGATTTCTCCAATCATATCAATACCCCACATTGCAAAAGGCCAAGGAGCCGTCAGGACGTTTAACGGGACTGGAGGTACATGTACTTTGTCGGCATATATTTGGCATTTGTGACAAGTTCTAGAGTGATGATGGCAGTCTGTCTCCATGGTAGACCAATAATAACCTGCTCTTAAGATCTTTTTAGCCATTGTATGTCCACTTGAATGAGTACCAAAAGCACCATCGTGTATGTCTTCCATAATCTGTTCCGCTTCCTTCTTGTTCACACAACGAAGCAAAGTCGAGTCATGGTTGCGTTTGTACAGGGTTCCATTACTTAGAAAGAATTTAGCAGCAAATCTTCTTAGAAACTTTCTGTCGTTAATGGATGCCCCTTCAGGGTACTCTTGAGCTTCGAGATATATTTTAACTTCATGGAACCATGGTTTTTCTTCCGTTCCTTCGGCATCGATCTCATTGCAATAGGCTGGTTCATCCTGTCTCTAAATGGTGATCATTGGCACCTCATTGTCCCACCTGACTTTAAACATGGATGACATGGTAGCTAGAGCATCAGCTAGTTGATTTTCTTCGCGTGGGATGTGTTCAAAAGTGATTTCTTCAAAGTAAGGAATCAAACTCAGCACATATTCTTTGTAAGGAATTAGATTCGAGTGCTTCGTGTCCCATTCCTCTTTGACTTGATAAATTACAAGTGCCGAATCTCCGTAGACCTCCAGGAATTTGATTCTTAGATCGATTGCAGCTTTGAGACCCAGAATACATGCTTCATACTCGGCTATATTGTTAGAGCAGTTGAAGCATAATCTGGCAGTGAATGGTGTATAACCTCCTGCAGGGGAAATGATCACAGCTCTGATGCCATTGCCGAGCGCATTAGAGGCTCCATCAAAAACCATAGTCCATCGGGATCCTGACTCGGGTCCTTCTTCCGGTCCTGGTTGTTCGTAGTCAGTGACTAGCATAATATCTTCATCTGGGAAGTCAAAGTTCAATGCTTGATAATCATCCACTGCTTGATGAGCCAGATGATCAGCTACCACACTTCCTTTGATTGCTTTTTGTGAAGTGTACTGGATGTCATACTCTGTTAAGATCATTTGCCATCTTGCTATTCTTCCAGAGAGAGCAGGTTTTTCGAACACATACTTGATAGGATCCATTTTGGAGATCAGGAAAGTGGTATGGTTTAGCATATACTGTCTTAGTCGGCGAGCCGCCCATGCTAAGGCACAACAAGTTTTCTCGAGTAGTGAGTATCTTGTTTCACAATCGGTAAACTTTTTGCTAAGATAGTAGATTGCATGCTCCTTTCGGCTGGACTCGTCATGTTGCCCCAGTACACACCCCATTGAATCCTCTAACACAGTTAGGTACATTATCAGAGGTCTTCCTTCCACTGGTGGTAACAAGATTGGCGGTTTTTGAAGATATTCTTTGATCTTATCAAAGGCTAACTGGCATTTGTCATTCCATCTTTCCACTTGATCTTTCTTCAATAGTTTGAAGATCGGCACACAAGTATTAGTCATATGGGCAATAAATCTGGCTATGTAATTCAGGCGTCCCAAGAATCCTCTGACCTGTTTCTCGGTACGGGGTATAGGCATTTCTTGAATGGCTCTGACCTTGGCAGGATCAACTTCAATACCTTTGCTGCTGACGATGAAACCTAAGAGTTTACCGGATCTTACTCCAAAGGTACACTTGTTCGGATTCAGTCGCAACCTGTATTTCTTGAGTCTGTCAAACAGCTTGTGCAGATGACCCAGATGTTCTTCTTCGGTGTTGGACTTCGCAATCATATCATCAACATAAACCTCTATCTCCTGATGAATCATATCATGGAACAAAGCCACCATTGCGCGCTGATATGTTGCTCCTGCATTCTTTAAACCAAAGGGCATTACTTTGTAACAAAAGGTTCCCCAGGGTGTTGTGAAGGTTGTTTTTTCCATGTCTTCGGGTGCCATCTTGATTTGATTGTACCCTGAGAATCCATCCATAAAGGAGAATACCTTGCATTGTGCAGTATTGTCAACTAGTACATCGATGTGAGGTAAAGGGAAATCATTCTTGGGGCTTGCCCGATTCAGATCTCTGTAGTCTACACACATTCTGACTTTCCCGTCTTTTTTAGGCACAGGTACTATGTTAGCTATCCAAGGAGGATAACTCACAACCTTCAGAAAGCCAGCATTGAATTGTTTCTCAACCTCGTCTTTGATCTTCTTTGACATATCGGGCCTACTCCTCTGCAGTTTCTGCTTAACTGGAGTGCTACCTTCTTTGATTGGCAGGCGATGAACCACAATGTCCGTGTCAAGGCCAAGCATATCTTCATAGGACCAAGCAAATATCTCAACGTAGTCTTGTAACATTTGAATTAGTCTTTGCTTGACACTGTCTTCTAGATCAGCCCCTATCTTGATTTCTTTCTTTTCTTCGTCACTGCCCAAGTTGATAACCTTAATCGGTTCTTCATGCGGCTGTATAGTCTTCTCTTCTTGTTCTAACAGCCTTGCAAGTTCTCTTGGTACTTCACAATCTTCCTCACTTTCGTCCTCAGTTTGGTAGATCGGATTTTCAAAGTCATGACTGGAAATAGCAGAATCGTTATCAACAGGATCCAGAGTGAATGTGAATCTGCATTTATTTATGTGGGTGTGTGTAAGAACACATAGCTATTTGAAAAATGAATAAAGCAAAGAAATAAAAAAGATCACAAAATTTGAATATGCAAACGTCCCATGATTTTATTGAATGAACATGATCATGGTATGACAAACCCTTATAAAAAGGACTAGTGTGCTTCGGGCAAGGCACAGGGCTTTCAAGTTCATGGTTCGATAGTACAGGAACCATTTTTATCTTTGAACAATATAAACAACGAAAACAGGAAATTGCATTTACTCCTGATCAAAGGAGATCACATCCACAGCTTCCCAGTTGTTCAATCCATTATTGTGAGCAGGGAGTATCCAGCTGCTCCAGTTGCAGTTGTCTTCTTCATCTTCCACAACATTGATTTCTTTGGTGGGGAAATGAGTTGTTGATCTTTCGGGATAAGTAATATACTCTGCTGGATACGAGAGCCCAGGCTGAGATACCTCTGTTGGCTGAGCGAGATACCCGATAAGATTGTCCCATCCAGTTGGAATAATGTCTTCAAGGGAGACTTGTGCATTCTGGGGAGCAGTGTATTGTGTTAGGAAATCATTCTCATTATTTGGTGTTTCCCATGTTTCTTCAGGAGCGTCAGGGCTTGTGAATGTCATATTGTCTTTGAAATGGTTGTCCCATCCAGTTGGGGTGATGTCTTCAATAGCGATCTGCGAGCTCAGGGGAGCAGAATACTTCACCATAAAGTCATACTTGCCACTTGGTTCTCCTAGTGTATCCCAAACTTCTTTTGGACTAGGTTGACCTTGGTATTGCTCAGTGATGGAACTTGTGAAACTTTTGCAATCTTCAAACTAATCACCCCATCCAGTCGGGGTAATGTCTTCCATAGCAATAAAGGAACTCTGAGGTGCGGTATACTTTACTAGAAAATCATACCCGCCGCTTGGTTCTCCCAAAGAATCCCAAACTTCCATGGGAACAGGTGGAACTTCATTTGGATATGGCTGAATAAGATGGTTCAAGAACACTCCATCGTCTTCAATAGCATTCACCCCTTGGCTGATGAAATGTGACATTAATCCTCCTGAACGAGGACTTTGATCGTTCTTCTGATTTCCATTAGCATAGCCCAGGCCTAGCTTATCGAATTTGTAAGGTACATCGAGGAGTTGTCCCCATACTGTGCAACCACCTTCTTCGATCACAGCTTTGGCATCTTTGAGAGAAGCCATAGTTGGAGTTATTTTTGTAGCAGGAGTAGCAGAAATATGCTTGGTAGTAGAGATATTGTAGATACCACCTCAAAAGATTGGCAGGGAGTTTCAATGAATTCGTCGTCCAACTCAACATACTTGGAGTTGCTTAGGTGGCTAACCACATATTCTTCTTCGCCATAAACTGTGACAACCTTGCCTTTTACTGGATATTTCAACTTCTGATGTAGGGTAGAAGTTACAGCATTTGCCCCATGTATCCAAGGGCGTCCTAGTAAACAGGAATATGCTGGGTGAATTTCCATTACGTAAAAGGTAGAATCAAAGATCTGAGAGCCCACTCTGATTGGGAGCTTCACTTTCCGTACACTTTTCTTGTTGACCCGTCGAAGGCTCTTACCACAACATCGCTTGGTTGTAACACAACTCCTTCGAAGTCAAGTTTTTCCAGTACTGCTTTTGGTAACAAGTTCAAAAAGGAGCCGTTATCTACCAGTACATGAGATAGAGTGGTGCCATTACATTCAATAGAGATGTGTAGGGCTTTATTGTGATTTTTTCCAGCAGGGGTTAGATCAACATCAGAGAAACCGAGACCATTATTCACTGTTAGATTGGCAACACAATTTTCAAATTGATCGACTGAAATCTCTTGTGGTACATGTGCAGCTTTCAGGAACTTCATCAGGGCTTTGGCATGAGCTTCTGGATATTTTAGCAGAGACAGCATTGAGATTTTTGAAGCAGTGTGCCCCAGTTGTTCGACAATATTGTAATCACTTTTGCAGATGATTTTCAATATTTCCTCCATTTCTTGTTTTGATGGATCTTCAACAATGACTTCCACCAGTATTTGAACTGGTTCAACTAGTGGTTCTTTGCCTCGAGCGTTGATATCTTGATTAGGAACTGGGACCTAGACTGGATTAATAGCAATATTTGGAGAAATTTCTGGTGAAAAGATCCTTCCACTTCTCGTAATCTTACTAGTACCCACAATATTATCAACAGTTGGAGTAGTAAAATTCATGGCCTCTTCAGTCAAGGTATCTTGCTTAACTCCATGGACATAAACATTAATGTCATAACTCCACGGGACAGCTTTGTCTGAGGAGTATGGAAATGGAGTTGGACTGGTAATGATGACAGATGCCACCTTGGGTGCAGCAGAAATTTTGAAAGGAGCTTTGGTAGGGATTTTCAATGGTATGTTAGAAACCACTGAGACGTCCTCTATTCTCACCCCGTTTGAAAAAACTTCGCATAAATCGTCCATAGAAGGGAGCCTCTCAAACATAATGATACGGCGATCCATCCACTTTTGAATTCCTATTTTCAGATTTTCACAACCATTGGGTAGGTGTGCGCAATAAAAGCAATCAGGGTCACAACCTGGAAAGTAACCAGCTTGGATTAGCTTTCTTTTGACTTCAAGGAGCGGAGTTGAAAATTCTCTCACATCATAGATATAAACAGTGTCTATGATAGCATTAACGGTCTTGTCGTGCTTTGGCATAGGTGCAGTGATGACATTTGGAGTCTCTGGAGGATCGAACTCAATTTCCCCAACATCTATCATGTCTTGTATTTTATTTTTCAGGGTCCAACAGTGATCTGCGTCATGTCCTGGACAGTTGGAATGGTATGCACATGTTGCATCGGGGCGATAACTTGGAGAGGAAGTGTTGACATTCTTTGGAGGATCTTTCACTGTAATCAGATTTGCTTTTAACAAGTGCTGCAATGCTTGAGAGATTGGCATATTGATTCTGGTGAAACTTCTTCTAGGTGCATCTGGTCGACGCGTATACTTCAGCGGTTGATCTTTTTGAGGTGCAGATGCGGAGATCAGAACTGCCCCTACAGATTGGTGATGCTCACTTTTGCGACCTTTCTGACTGTTCATTGTATTGACTTCATTTCTCCCACTGATGGGCCTTTTTGTAGTACCAGAGGAGGAGCCTATTTGAATTTTTCCACTTTGAATACCGCTTTCGACACGCTCTCCAGTTAATATCAGGTCAGTGAAACCTGATGATGAGCTTCCCAGCAAATGACTGTAGAAAGGGCCAGTTAAAGTGCCCATGAACATGTCGACCAGCTCGCGATCAGATAAGGGTGGTTGAACCCTTCCAGTCAGATCTCTCCACTTTTGTGCATACCCTTTGAAACTTTCTTTTGGTGCCATAGACATGCCCCGCAGTTGAGTACGGGTTGGTGCAAGGTCAGCATTGTATTGATACTGTTTGTAGAAAGCAGCAGCCAAATCTTCCCAAGTGTGAACTTTTGTACTTTCCAGTTGGTAGTACCACTCGAGTTGAGTACCCGACAGACTTTCTTGGAAGAAATGAATCCACAATTTGTTATCTGCCGTATGAGGTAGTATCTTCCTTACATAGGACCTCAGATGTAGTTTTGGGCAAGAAACTCCATCATACTTTGCAAAGACAGGAATTTTGAATTTTGGAGGAATAACAATATCTGAGACGAGTCCAAGATCATTGAAGTCTAAACCAGGTATTTTTTGTATCTCCATAGCTTTCATGCGTTCTTCCAACAGCTGGTATTTGTCATCACCCTGTTCGTCTTCGGAATGATAATCTTCTTCGTTAGAAGAGAGGGAGGGTTTGGCAGAACCCTGGTTGCTGTGATTGTCTTCTTGATCACCTTCACCGACTATTTCAGGGATCGGTGGCTTTTTGGGCCTTTTGACTGGGATTTTGACCTTCCTTGTAAGGTGACTTAAGCTTGCAGATCCTTTGGGCTTCTTTTTCTTTTTGATTATCCGGGCTTTCAGTTCTTGTTGCCCCTTTTCTAGCTCCAGAATTGCTACCTGAACTTGGGCGTTCTGTGCTTCGATATTCTTGATGCTTGTTTCGGAATCCATCTCTTCTAACTGAAATATACAGCGAGGAGATGAGAAACCTGTCATGTGAACCTGTTATGCAATGTTTATGAATGAAATGCATATGCAATGTTTTCAAGGATCTTGGAATTTAGATTTGTTAAAACAAAAGAGAAACAAACATTTATTAGTTAAACAAATTATTTCTTTTTTTTTTCTTTTTCTTTCTCTTTTTTTTTATTTTCCTCTTTTGGGCTTTACAAAACAGAAATAAAGAAAAATGAAGGATCCCTCAGGTCTCCCATGGACGCTTTCTCTTTGCACCCAGGAATGTGTTGATCTGCTGTTCTTCCTGGAGTTGTCTGGTGAGCTCCAACACTTTCCTCTCATAGTCTTGACAGTGTGCTTTGAAGGTGTCTCTTTCCTCCTTTAGTTGAACCCAAGATTTCTGCAGCTCTTCCAGGTCAGTTGGCATGTCCGGATGTAGAATAATTCGAGGTTCGTCTCCTTCGACTTCTGGCTCAATAGTCACAGGTAGAATAGCGGGATATGGCATGATGAACTTCTGAGCATGAGCACGCACCCATCTCAGGTATGGTTCCATTGCCCTAAAGTTTTGCTTTCTACTCTATAGACACTTCCCCACGCATGTATAAACCTTCGTCGATATCTTTGGGAATCATCTTCGTAATCAAACACAATGCCACGGATAATCATGTCGTGAGGACCGTTTCTCCGTGAATATCCAAATTGGCGCAAAGCTAAAGAGGGGTTATAAGTGATGCCTCCCCTGATGCCAAGGAGTGGCACATTAGGATACTCTCCACAATGGTCAATGATAGTAATGTCTCTTAGAAAGAAGTTGTTCCACCGGATATCTGAATGAGACAAAGACATAATCCTGCGAGACCATTGCATCCTTTGTTCATTTCTCAACACTGATCGGGGAAGGTGTAATGTAAACCATCTAGCCAGTAGTGGTACATAGCACATAAGAGTTCCTCGTTTCTTCATGGTACGAGTGTGTAGAAAATGTAGAATGTCTCACAGCAAGGTAGGTACCGGGTTACGGGTTAAGAAAATGTTGATGATGTGCACACTTATGAACTGGTCGGGATTAGGGAATAAAACCAACCCATAGATCAAAAGAGCCACAACTTCCTCAAAAGCTAGGTAACTTTTGTTTTTTTGTAGTAATCGAGCCTTTTCCATTAAGAACTTAGCAAGCAAACCCTCGATTCCACTCTTTGTTTCCCAATTGGACTCAATTTCTGACTTTCGCAAATGTAAGGCAGCAGCAATGATTTCAGGTTTTGGGATTTTTTCTAAACCAGTGAAAGGTAATTGATCTCGAACAGGTAATCCAATTAGTTCAGAAAACTCTTCCATGGTGGGTACTAACTGGTAATCAGGAAATGTAAAACAATGATGTTCGGGATCAAAGAACTGGAACAGGACCCGTATCATGTCTTCTTCAAATTTTGAGGTAACCAAATGGAGTAGGTGACCGTGCTTTTCGGTGAATTGAGCATTCCTGGGAAATTCGGATATCAAGTCCTTAAGTTCAGATGGTACTGTTGAGATGTTGATTCGGATGTAATCTCTGGTAGCGGGAGCCATTACATGCAATAATAGAACAAAGGTAAACTCTTCGATCCTTGAAATGATTAGTGAGAAAATGATATGCTTATGATGCTTATGATGTCATGATGTCAAACATGTGGCACACACAAACAAATCAAACAATAGCCTTAGGTTTAAAGGCTTGCATGAAGTTCATAGGTGATACCCTCCCCACTGAAGTTGAGTTGGTTAAAACCTGTCTTAAAATAGTATTCGGGTTCTATGATCCTTGGAGACAACATCTTAATACGGCGCTCGGACGGCCGATCAAAATATTCCTCGAGGATAACTAACTTCGATCAATTTCAAAGCTAGCCACTTAATAGGCCACAGGTCAAGTTCAACTAAAGGTTCTAAGACAAATTAGTGTTTAATGACATTTCGGAAGCCTAACATACTCCTTGATCGTTTTCAAGGGATATCAGTATAAACCAAAGTGTCGCACTAACGGTGACTACCAGATCAACCGTATCGGTACATGCCGTACAGTTTCCTTGGTATATTGTCACATACTTAAGGTATCTCGAGATTCGGGTTAGAATCTTTCACACAAGCAAATACCCAAACAAACCTATGAAAAATAGAGCAATCAAGTCAAGCAATTGAAAACATCGAAGTGATCTAAACTCTAAGGTAACCCCTTTTGAAAACATTTTTTTAGAAAGTATCTCCCCAGCAGAGTCGCCAGTTCTGTCGCCCTCGGTTTTTTACCATACCTCTCGTGGGAGAGATATACGAACTGACTCTTCTTTTTGCTTTTGTGTTTTTGAAAATCAGAGAGTCGCCACCGACTTTTATTTTATCCAATTAAGGAAAGGTTTATAAAAGAAATAGAAAAAGGCCTTTAAGAGATTTTGGGTAAGGGGGTAGGTTATACAAAGGGAAGGTGTTAGCACCCTTTGTATCCATGGTTATCCATGGGCTCTTAATTGCTTAGCTCACTTGTTTTGAATCATTTTTCTCTTGCCTTGAAATGCTTGTATGTGGTCTTAAAATTCATTTTGTGAATTGACTTTATAATGATCCTTGTGCGGATGTATACAAAGTGTTTTATCTTTCGAAAGATATTTTGAAAAAAAAAACGTTAACTTCATAATGATCCTTGTTTGGATATATACCAAGTATTGTCTTTTTTGAAAGTTTTATTTTGAAAAACAACGGTATATGAGACATTTGTTTGTTTAATTTGAGCAAGCAATTAGGAGGTCTACCCTAAGTTTATAAGGTCTTTTCCTATTTCCTTTAGAAAATTCTCCTTTTACCAGATGTAAACAAAAGTTCGATTTTGTATTTGAAACAGTATAATTTGATTTTTGATTTTGAAAAGAGTAAAAGAGGGATTACCCTAAGAGGTGCAAGTGTGATTGTGTTTTGATTCGTATATTTTATCTTTGAAGTTAGTGACCTAACCCTTCAGTTTTTATTTTTTGACATACACGAAGTTTTTATATGTACTGAAATTTAAAATGCGGGAATGTAAAATGCGGAAAGTAAATCTACGTTATTACATCGATTGTGCGGGAAATGTAAACTACGCTATTTACATGAATTTGACAACCTATACACTTATCTAAGAATTTAAATTGCAATAAGATAAAAGAAATATTTTTGGATTTTTTGTATGGTTGATTTTAATTAGAATTAATGCATGATTAATTTAATTAAAATGAGAAAAAGGTGGAAATAAAATTTAAACCTATAAATTAAGTCTAAAATATATTCAAAATGCTTATTAAATAATTAAGACTTAGAGAGAAAAATATTCTAAATATGTACAAAATTAGTCTAAAATATATAAACTAAATTTAATATAAAGAAAAAAAATTTATATGATTTTTTGATTGGTTGAAATAATTAAAAAGCAAATATATAAATATATACTAATTAATTAAACAAAATATTCTAATTATTAAAAAAATAAAATATTTTTCTGTCAAAACATAATAGATTATTTTATAAGCCTAAAAATATTTTTATTATATTTTTTTGATTTTTAGAACTATTTTTAATTAATTTTGCAAAGAAAATAAAATAAAATAGAAAATATAAAACAAATGATTATGTGTGGTTGGCTTAAGAGTCTATATCATGGACTAGCGTGTCTTGTTGCGTTGGATGAGCAGCTGGCATGATCTGATGGTTCAGATTTTGAGGAACATGATGTGTACAGAACCTGCAAAGCACTGAATCCAAAGTTATTTTAAAAAAAACACGCGCGCGCCCTCCAACCAATGGGAAGGAGCCACGCATCATCTTCTTCATCAGAACCACTCTTTTACACCGTTCATTTGCAGGTGGTGTAAAAAGCTCCAACCTATTACACCTGCAAAAATAGCGAATACGAGCAAAACACAATATAAATTTGGCGCGATGCCATGGTTTAACTCGTCTGGTCCATACGAATTCAATGGGACCTATTTGAACCTGTAAATTTGCCTAATTTGAAAAGCCCTAATTTTGAGATGAAGAACCCTAAAATGGTGGTTTCGTGTACACGCATCCAAATCTCAATTAAACTTCCAGAAATGATCAGAACCTCATATTATACTCAAATATATGTCTACATCTTGTTAAACATGCATGTATGATGAGATTTTTGTATGTTTTAGTTTTAGCAAACCGTGAGGTATAGTGCTCGATTCTTTGAGTTTCAAAGCTTGAAACTGATTTGAATAGATTACGTGATGCTTGGGGATTGTATTTGAGTGTTTAGTTTGGATTAAAAACTACTTAAACTAAAAATTTGAATTTCAAGTTTCTTTGAAAATTTCAATTTGATTTATGAGTGATACAAGCAAGAGTAAGGTTCTGATTTCGTGTTCTCCTTATTGATGAAGTGTTCTACTTCATTTATAAGCCGAGAAGCACTTAAAAACTAAGCTAAGAAGCAATAAGTGCTTTTGTTGAATTTTGACTTTTTTAATAATATGTAGCTTTGAATTCAAGCAACCATGGCTCATTTTTCTTCAATCTTCTGCTGTACCATCTCTTTGGGGCAGAACTTTGAATGTTTCTTGGTGACTCATGCTTAAGATCCAAGCTACATAACATTATCCTTCCATTTCTTTTTCAATTTAATCTTAAATGTAATTAAATTAAACCAAAAAAAGAAATAAAATGTTATGGGCCTTAGGTTGGTCGTGGGAGGCCCTTAGCATTGTTGGAAGCATGTTTGAATCATGGAAACTTGGTCTCTTTTGGAAAAAAAACACTTTTGATCAATGTTGATTTCATGCATTTTCCCAAAAAATAGCCAACTTCAACAAGGCATAAATCCCTCAATTTTTATCATATGAAGGAGTTCTTGTACTTTTTAGAAACCTCAAGATGTCCTCTACAAGCCACTTTGGAAACGTTTTTTCATTTGGAAAAGTTATCTTGATGTTATGGCCTTTGACAAAAAACCACTTTTTGTTGACTTTGAAAATGACATGTAATGTCTTGGTTCATATTTTCCAAATGGTGAATCTAATGACCATGGGACCAATTGCATTTGAAAGATATTTCAATTTCCTTCAAAATGAGCTTTGGTTTGAATTTTTTGGATGAAGGATGAGAGAGTTATGACCAGTCAAAGTTCAGTTGACTTTTTAGGAGAGAACCCTAATTTTGAAACTTAGGGTTTTGTTGATTTTTGATCTTTCCTTGATGAATTATGATCAACCAATGATCAAATGATGAATCTTTTGACAAAATATGGATGTTGACAAAAAATTTCATTTTTGACTGTCTGTTGACTTTTCGGTCAAACTGGTCGTCTGTTGACTGTTTGAGCTGCTGACTGTGCGTCTGAGCGAATTGAAGTTTGAAAATTTGCATGGTGGTACTTTGAGATATATGGAGGTCCATGAAATCCATTTGAGGTCTCAAAAACTTGTTCTCCTGAAAAAACAAAAAACCCTAGTTAGGGACTGTTCGTGTAGGAGACAGCTAAGCGTACCTGATTTTTGTGCAGTGTTGAGTCTCTGCTAATCATGTGATATTCAGAAGACTTCTAGAACAAAAATATTGGAATATTGAAATGCAAAAGATTGATTTGATTGATGGTACAAAACACGGAGAATTGCACTGTCAGCGGGTTTGACTGTCAACTGACTGTTCAGGCATTAACGTAGCAGTTAAAGTGAAAATTCTACAGTCAAAGTTAATTTTTTTTCTTTTTGTTTTTTTTTGTTATGTTAATGGTGAAAATTTATTTACATGAGTTGTTAGAAAAACACAAACATGATAAATAAGTAAAATATACTGTATGCGAATGAAATTACCGATAATAACCCTGAAAAACATTTAATGCACAGAAAAATAAATATTTAACTGGCAGAAAACACACAAAATATTATCTTAATAATTAAACTACAGTACGACAAATAGTACAACATTTAATACTGACAGTATAAATATTACATAATAATGAACAGTACGACGAGTAAACGGTACATTATTTGAAAACAAAAGATACGACAAACTTTAAGAATGACGATTAATAACCCATGCTATAAATAATAACATATAGATGATTGGGAGTGCAAACAACCCAGGTCCGCATTTTTCAGGACTATGCAGACAGAAGAAGGACATGATTACCACCACGACGGTGATGACCATAAGAAAACACGTATCCATCCGCTTCGCCATTTTTGCCGGGGAAGAAGAGAGAATGAATATGATGTAGAAATTTGAGAGATGAGTTGAAATTTGATGTGAGATTTTATGGAAAAAATGAGATGTATTTATAGAGTGAAAAGAAGGATAGAGACGTTGGGGAATGAAGTGATTCCGTACAAAAAGGAAAATTTGAGTGGTAGTAGGACTTGAAAGAAAGTGTATGGTAGGGTTTGAAAAGAGAGATGTGTAGAATAAAGTTAGGATTTGATTTTGAAAGAAAGAAATTTGAAAAGAAAGGAAAAGATTTTTAAAATAATAGAATATAGTACAAAAATTAGTGGGAAACAAAAAATAAATAATAATTTACTTGTTACCAGTACAGTCTGAATCCCCGGACTCTGTGCCTGCAAAAAGATTTAATTTTGTACCAATTGCGTCAGTACTATTTATCTGCAAATAAATCTCAAATAAACAGCGTGTGTGAAATGATAAACTGTAATTGGCGTTTGTGTAAGAATAAATTCAACAGCGAGCCAAAATACCGTATAAGAAAAATTCTAAAAACAAGTATTCATAAATCAGGATATTTATGAAATAAAAATCCAAGATTATATGAAACTCTTAATTTTTAGATAGAAGTCTTCTGAAAAAATATGCGGGCAAATTTTGGGGTATAACACATCCCATACTCCATTGATTGTCGAATGCCCTTTATTTAATTTTTCCCTCTTATTCTTTATATATTTATTTAATTTTGCCTTTATTTAAAATTCTGCCTTCATTTTAATTTTGCCTTTCTATTTTACTCATTTATTTATTTACTTATTTATTTAAGTTTCTGTCTTTATTTAATTATTTAATTTATGCCCTTTAAATTCTAGAAGGTGTATAGGTCGCTTATTCAATTTTGATGTAATAGTAATTAGGGCCTTTTATCTTCTGACTTTTAAATTCCGCCTTTATTTTTCTGCATTAACAGGTGTTTATTGTAATAGCGTAGGATTTTAACTGTTTTATTTTCTGCCATGGTTAGTAACCCTAGGGAGTGCAAGACTATTAATTGAATATAGATCACTAACTTACAAGATAAATATCATCGAAGTTAATCACGTGATTGTTGCACCCACACACCTTTAGGGTAATCCTTCTTGTTGCCTTTGTTGCCTGTTGCCTGTTGCCTTATAATTCTGTTCCCTCTAAATATACTAAATAGTCAAAGTCCCTCGATTCCGAGGATACCTAAAGCAATGTTGCTATTAATTGCTTGCTCTTTTTCAAATTCAAATTCAAATTCAAAATCTTTTCCCACTTCTTTTCAAAGAAACTTTTCAAAAAGACTACGCTTATTTACAAGCTAAAGTTCTTATTCAAATTTCTATTCACACCCCCACTTTTTCAAACAATTAAAATATTTTGAAAACAAAGTGAACTAAGCAATTAAGAGCCCATGGATAACCATGGGTACAAAGGGTGTCTTACACCTTCCCTTTGTATAACTTACCCCCCGAACTCAAAATCTTTTCAAAAGGTCTTTTCATGTTCTTTTAGCCTTTCTTATTGGATAAAATAAAAGTCGGTGGCGACTCTTGCTTACCGCGACATTTCAAAAAAGTCAGTTCACTGTATTACAGAACTGGCGACTCTGCTGGGGATGCTTTCGAATTAAAAGAGGGGTTACCTTAAAGCTTAGGATTCACTTTAAAATTGGTTGATTTGTTTGCTTTATTTTTAAAGGCTGTTTTGGGAATATTACTTGTGTGAAAGATCCTAACCCGGATCTAAGTACCTTAGGTAAATGGCATGAGATCAAGGAGACTGCACAGCGTATACTGATGTGGTTGATATGGTGGCCATCGTTAGTGTGACACATTGGTTTGTCCTGGTGTTCCTTGGGATCCGACTCGAGGAAACACTTGGCTGCTGCGTGGTGTCATTAAGCACTAATTTGCCCTTAGAACCCTAGTTGAACTTGACTTTGGCCTATTAGAAAATAGCGAGGTGGCTGGCTTTGGTTCCGAATGAAGTTGGTTGATACTCGAAGCTACACTCATATGGACTGGACTTTCAGGACCTTCTCGGTTGGCGATTCGATTGTCGAACTGAGATAAGCGCCTTGAGAAAGGTCAATGATATGAGCTCCCTAGAACCCGATCTTTATATAGGACAGGTTGAACCAACTAAACTTCAGTGGGGAGGGTACTTACCTACGAACTTCATGCAAGCCTCTAAACCTAAGGGCACTTGTGTGACTTGTTTGTGTTTGCTACTAACCTTTGTTTCCTTGCAGGTTTTGTTAAAGGACTTGTTTGCCCTTACTATCTTACGATGTGCCTAATGCATTGCACTCGCATAACATCATGACATCATGACATCATAACATATCATGTTAACTAACCCTTTCAAGGATCTTAGGGATTTAGGGCGCACAATTTCAGGTACTCTTATCAAGGACTAAATTCCTATCAAGGGGCAAGAGGATTTATTTTCCTCTGGCCACATACCTTCCAATTCAGAGACTCAGTACCTATCAAGGGGCAAGAGGATTTATTTTCCTCTAGCAACATACCTTCCAATTCAGAAGTATCTCAAATCAGAGGCGATGACCCACTCGATATGGTGAGCTTGATTCTTAAAGAAGGACGCTTAAAGACGAAAGCCAAGGTTCCGCAGACGAACCTGTGACTGATTAAATGTCTAAATGTTGCTAAATAAATTCCTAACGATCCTTGAAAACATTGCATCTGCATTCATAACATCGCATCACAGGTTTCCACCACAAGTTTCTCACCTCCTCGCTGTTTATTTCAGCATCATGAATCTCGAGCAATCAGTCAAAGACCTTCAAGCTCAGAATGCCCAGTTTCAAGATCTGATCCAGAACTTGTCCAAGGGGCAAGATGAACTGAAAGCACTCATGACCAAGAAAGAGAAAAGGCCTAGAAGATCTGTGGGTGTCCTTAACATGGGAAGAAGATTCCGAGGCCCGCTCAAGAAGGCTGAAGAAGTCAAGGTTTCTAAAGAGGACGACAATGAACAAGACGATGGTGCTAGTGTCAAAATTGATGCGAAAAGTAACCACAATTCTGCCAAGCCCTCTGAGGAAGAAGAGGACTACTACCATGAGGATGAACATCCGGATGATAAATACAAGTTGCTGGAAGAACGTATGAAAGCCATGGAAATTCAGAAGGTACTTGGGTTGGATTTTGAAGAACTAGGAATTATCTCTGGAGTTGTTATCCCTCCGAAGTTCAAGACTCCCACCTTTGCTAAATACGATGGGGTCTCTTGTCCGAAACTGCACTTGAAGTCTTATGTAAGGAAGATTCAACCTCATACCGCTGATAAGAAGTTGTGGGTCAACTTTTTCCAAGAGAGTTTATCTGGAACCCAACTCGAGTGGTACTATCAACTAGAGGGTACCAACATTCATACATGGGAAGACTTGGCCGGTGCTTTCGACAAGAAATACCAATACAACGCTGATCTCGCGCCAACCCGCATGAAACTACAAAGCATGTCCATGGGACCTAATGAAAGTTTCAAAGAATATGCTCAGAAATGGAGAGACTTGGCTGGCAGAGTCCAACCTCCCTTGGCTGACCGAGAGTTAGTTGACAAGTTCATGAATACACTGACTGGTCCTTTCTACAGCCATTTACTTGGTAGCTCCTCGTCTGGTTTCACGACCTCATACTGACTGGAGAACATGTTGAAAGTGGTATCCGAAGCGGAAAAATTCAGGCGGCTACTTCTTCTGGTACTGTAAAAAAGCCATACAATGGGAAGAATGAATCCACCACCGTTGGGGAAGTCCTGGTCTCTAGTCAGGCCCCAACACAACAGCAACAGAAAGATCAACGTAAGCAACAAGGTGGCAAACGTACTTGGAAATCCAAACCCAAAAGGTCATTTACCCCACTACACATGCCATTGTCTCAAGCTTTGAAACACTTGCTCGATCGGAGTCTGATAACTCTACTGCCTCCATACTCAGCTCCAGCTAATCCCGCCCCTGGGTACAAACAGCATGCAAGATGCGCTTACCATTCAAACAGTCCTGGTCATGATACAGAAGATTGTGGGCCATTAAAACATAAAATTCAAGAATTGATTGAAGAAGGGATCATTGAATTTGGCCAACCAGAGGAGCCACACAAAGTCTAAAGGATGGCTATTTAGATCATTAATTTACTCGCATTTGCAATTTCTTTCCTGTTTGTTTAAACATTCGTCTTATGTCAGACTCTATTTATTTTATCATAATCATTAATGCATTGCATACGTTTGTCTTGACTTATTTCCCCTCATATTGCTATAATAAACTTTGTTTTTACTTGGATTTCCTTATGATATTTAACTCTCGTTAAAGCTGTGAACCATTTAACGGAGGATGACGAAAATGATACCACAACCTCATACAATATGCTTTCGAACAGACTATGCTGACAATGTACAGGCATTGTTTCAATTCCTAAACAGTGGAGATATAAGGATTTTAATCCCTCGTCAACCCTTTTGAGCCTAAGAAGTAGAAGTTTTCTTTCTCATACATATTAAAACCCTTACTCA
Source organism: Vicia villosa (assembly GCF_029867415.1). Lineage (NCBI taxonomy): Eukaryota > Viridiplantae > Streptophyta > Magnoliopsida > Fabales > Fabaceae > Vicia > Vicia villosa. The sequence continues at coordinate 859,831 of NW_026706810.1, read as the reverse complement.
TAACCTAGGGCAGGGTAGTTACTCAGTTAACTCAATTATACCAGGTGCTTTACACAAGTGATGGATTCTTGTAATTCTCAAGTCAGGCAGTCAATATCCATAAAAGAAAAAAGAAGAGAAAAAATGTTAAGTCAAAACCTATGAAGGAGACTTATCAAGAACTAAAACATCCCGCTGACTGTAATCTCAAAATAAAACAGTTCAGGCAAAAGTTAGGGATAATAAAGTCAAAAAAGAGGTCACTACAAATCCTCGACAAAAAAATGTTACAAAAAGGATGACTGTCTATCCGAATAAACTTACGACGCCTTAACCATCATCAAATGTCAGTGGTATGACTTCAAGACCTGCTAGAACTTAAATGCAAAGTTAACTGAGCATAGGAACGAAGAACATCACGAAGATTGAGATGGGTACAAATAAACTTTGAGCCATTATCCTTTGTTTCTTAAACCGTGAGCCAAGCCACGTTACAACCCTTGAAAGTCCTAACTGAAGCATGGTTAGTTCGAAAGCATACTGTCACAAAAAAGGGTATCCTGACTCCTTAAAGTTTACCAAAAAATCCTGAGTTGATATCATGTTTTTCAAATATCACTTTCTTACATCTTTTGTTTTACCAAAAATGTTTTTAAACTCCAAGACAGACAAATGCATTGCATTTTTATGAGTGTCATTATAAAATATTTTCGTCTACATAAGTTCAAATGTTTGGCATCAGGAAGAATCTGCATGGGGCATAACTAATGACTAAAAGTCCTCACGACAGATAAATTTGCAGAGACGTCTAGCATACATGACTCGGTCAGCTAAAACCTTGTTTATACAAGGGGCATGACATATTCATAGAATCTCTCAGAGGCACTGAACAACTAGAGAAGTTAGTCCATCACTGGGGGCATGTCACATAAGTCACAAATCTCAACAAATGCTATTTAGCTACTGGCATCAGATGGTGTCCGTATCTGTCTCTCCTTCGAAGTTCGAATTCCAGTAATCTAAAAACATCAAGCATACCAGGTTACTGAATCCAAGGGCAGGCATATTCCCGCAAGCGAAAGACCATATATGGTTAAAAGTGTTTTCCAACTGCAAGTACTCAAAGACAAGGGGCAATGAAAAATTGAAAATCTCTGGGAACCTTCCCCACAGAGCAGTTTTTATAACATATCCCCACATAGAAATCCTTAAGAAGTCATCTTCAAGCGATCTCTTCCTAACAGAGACTTGGTTCCCCAACGGATTTTATACCTCCGACATTGCCGGTTTTCCGACACAATCTTCTTCTCTAAGCATGGTTTATTCAAACTCGCTATTTCCATTAAAGTTGTCGCTCAGAAATCTGGTCGGATAGTATACTCATCTCTCTTGTCCCCAGGATACATCAGGATCAGATCACTCAAGTCACTCTCATCCCCAAGCGAAGATCAAAAATCCCCAGCTGGATATCATCGAACGAAAGACAGGAATTCTCTTGTCATTATCTCCAACGGCATACAGGGATTTATTTTCTCAATCACCAGTTTCTATATGTCATACCCTAATTTTGACCCCCCCTGAGATGTCATACCTTCAGACTTTTCATCAAAATTAAAACAAATACTCAGGGCAGTCACTTATTCATCTGGTACTTAATCGATGATGTTCAAGAACAAAAGAGCGCAGGCAAAGGATCAATCAATGAAAGGAGTAGTATCCAATACAATCATAGGATTCAAAAGCTTCATTCTATTCACCTATGATTGATTAGACACCAATCATCTGGGCTCAGGTTTGCTTACTTCACCAATCTAGGGTTTTGAGCCCTTCAGGGACTATAATCAGGGATCACATTTGGGAAACCCTAAAAAGCTCCAGGGCATCTATCAATTGGTTCAAATATCTTCAATTGTTTCATATGACATTATCCATTGGGCATTACACTTTAATTCAAGATCTACAGTCATCAATTCCATCTGGTCGACAATTAGGGTTTTTGACCTAATTCATCTGGGTAGTTGACTTTTAATCAGGACATGGATCCAAAACATAAAACATGACTTAAGAGCTTCCATCACCTCAATATAATCCATTCATATCACTCATTTAAGGAGGAGGACTTGATTCATTACAAAAGACCAAAATTTCACTTCATCTAAAAAAGTCAACTGTACAAGATCACCTTTGACTTTTAGGGTTTTTAGTTAAACCATGACTTTGGAGGATCAATATCATCAATATATGATTATTAAAGTCATTTGACCAAATAAATTCAAGAAAATTCATCAAGGATCAAAAAGTCAGGAATTAGGGTTTTTGAAGGCATTATGGGAACTCAAAATTTTACCTACACAACTCAAAAAACTTCCAACATGAAAGTTGTAGATCTTGCAAAATAAAATAACATCTTACAATGCAACTTTTATTCAAGAAATCAATCATTTAAGAGATTTGGGTTTTGGAAGTTATAGGCCTTAAAGACTTAGAAATTTTTCTAAGTGTTTTTGACCTAGTTTTCTTCAATCTTTGGGCTCATTTTTCACAATTTTCCCAAATGATTCTAAAGAAACCCCAAACTAATGAATTGAAGTAGATGTTTAGGGCTTTCCATATTGATCTCAACCTCCTCCAAATTCATTTTGAGCTAGGAGTTATGCTTGTTCAAAGTTGGCCTCATGGAGTAAAATTATAGGTCATGTACAATTTGAAACTTTGCAATTTTGTGCAAATGACTTCACTAAATGATGTTACACGACCCATAATACATCTGAAAGCATACCATACATCCATTTTCATCATTGCATAAGGATTGAAGAATATTCCCAAAAACAAAGGCATGTGATTATGTAATGATTACATTTGGGAATTTATGGAAAATGGATGAATCACCAATTGGTATCTTCTCCCAACCAATTAAAACTCTCCTCTGCATCAGAATTGTCCCCTAAGATCAGAAGAGATCAATGGATAGGGTGCTAGCTCGAAAATGCAATGATCACATTTGCAAGATTCCTTGAATTTCTTCATGGCCAAGAAACCAAAATGACTTCCTAAGCAAGCTCACACCTCTGCAATTACACTGAACTCTTTGCCTATAAATACAAGTGCTCTCCTTCATATTAATCACACCAAAGCAACTCCAATTCTTGATTTCTCCTTCTCTCCCTCATGCTTATGGTTTTCAAAAGTTCTTTGGCAAGAAGAATCGAATTCTTCAAACCAGAGCTCTTCTTTTGAAAGTAAGCATTCTAACATCTCAAGGAGGTTCATTAGAGGTGATCCAAGCACTTGGATCACTTCTGTAAGTGGAGAAACACCATAGTCACTCTCACTTTGGAGCTTAAGCAGTTGGAGGTGGTTTATAGAAGAATTCAGAAGGTGTCAAACAAATCTAAGCACATCAACATGTTCCTAGAGGTGTAGTGAAGCTATTCAGATGCCTGCAGCACATCTGTAACCACAGAATCACCAACCTCCATGTTCACTTGAAGCTCAAATAGAAGGTGTCGAGTAGAGTAATTCTGAAGCATTCAAGTTACAATAAGCATTCAGTTAGCATCACTGAGTCCCCAGGAAGCTTTTAGGATCATTCAGCCATAGCCAGAAGTTCTCCAACATAGCCATCGACCTCCATTTTCAGAGGTATTTTTTCAAACTCTAACACTCATATTTAAGTACTCTTCTTGATATATCTCAACACCATTTCATTCAGCATCATCAGAGGATTGAAAACCCTCTATCATCATTTATTCATCTTATAGTATAGCCATTTAATTTCATTTTTCAATTTTTAGGGTTCTTCATGTCTTTTATATAATTCGTTAGTTATAGTTAATTATAGCTTGTGTTAGTTACATATTTGAAACCGTGAGAGAATTTAGAACAAGTTTGATGTTTGCATCTTTGCAAATGGTTGAGAATTGAGAGAGTTCAGAAATTCAAAAATGTTTGAGCTGGAGGTTGAAGACGAAGATGGTGATGGCGCCATTCTTTTAAATATCAGGGTTTTAGTTTAAAATATATTTAGTTGAATCCGTTTACTAAACGAATTCATCGCTTGCCCTAGTGGCCTCACATGCGCTCTTAGTACTCTCTTGCCCACAAGTCTGGGGTTCGAATCCCCCTCGCCTCAGACTTTTTGATTCTTTTATTTTTCAATGATTTACCACTTGTTTGAAAACATAACCAAATGGGTGTGTGTTATAATCACCAAGCGCGCGTTGGCCTAGTGGTGTTATTTTGAGCTGGTGACTTAGAGGGCGCGCGTTGGCCTAATCATTTAGGTCTTAATTAGGTATAGACTTTGTCTTTACCCTAATTAAGTTGACATTTGTCAATTTTCAAAACTGTTTTCAATCTCCGATCAAACGGACGATCCAAGTTTTCAGACAACAAAACATTGTATCTCCTCAACTGTTTCTCATGAACAGTAAATCATTTTTTAGTGGGCCTCTAATAGAGTGAAAGTCCCAACACCTTTTTCTTTTCTTAGTATGTTTTCAAAAAACTGTATTTACAAAATCTTCTTTCTGTTTTCAAAATATTCTTCTGGTATTTGAAGGGCATTATTCCCGGTGAAACTCTTCAGATACCTATGTGACCTATGTCCATCTTCACTTCTTCTGTTTTCAAAAACCTTTAACTGTTTATCATAAATATTCAACTGTTATCAATAAACAACAAAATTGCTAGAAAGACTTTGTACATACATCTTCAAAGGCCTCCACTCCATCCAGGTTAGGCTTTATAACTTTCAATTTACAGTCTTTATTTAAATTACTGTCAAGTATAAACTGTCTATATATTAGAACTACGTCTGAGTGAAACCTTAGGATAGTTGAACTATATATATATATATATATATATATATATATATATATATATATATATATATATATATATAATAGGAATAAGGCCTAGGATTAAGAATGTCTTCCCGGTGAAGGCTCTTTCCTAATTAGAGATCTGTAGTTTAAACCCTCAAGATGAATTATTCCCGGTGAAACATCTTGAAAAAGCCTTAGAACCCAAAATAGGACACATCTATCCAAGAGGAATTATTCCCGGTGAAACCTCTTACCCGTTTGCTTAGAGGCAAAATAAGTTCAAAACCATATAGCTTTCTCTTGTGCTATAACAAGGACCCTCGATGACCCTCGACTAGCCTCCTCTTGGGCTTTGTACAAGGACCCACAGGCTTCTTAAAAGCATTCCCAGCTTCCTCTTGAGCTTGTATACAAGGACCCATCAGGTTTCTTATAAACTTAGGAACAGGTCTTTAGTCACCTTTTAGCCTATCCTGGTGAGTCTCTTCTTTTCTTTAAACCAGACTTTAAACAAGCTAAGAATGTCTCGATCTCATATTGAGTACATCTTTTGGAATGAGAGACATGGACAGTCTCTGTCACCCTTATCATCTTTAATCTTCCTTAGCAGAGTCTAGGATCCAGAGTTATCAATCCTCAATCAGAGTCAACCTTAATCTTGGGCTTTAAACAAGAAGTCTCAATTAGATAATCTTTCTGCTATCATTCATAAATCCCTGGAAAGGGTTAGCTTCCAAAAAAATCAGTCTTTTAATAGATAATTTCACCAGCTGAGTCAAAATCCCTGGAAAGGGTTAGCCTCCAAAAATTGAACTTTCAAAAGATAAATTCTCCAGTAGAGTAAAACCCCTGGAAAGGGTCAGCCTCCATTCATTCTTTAAAAAGATAATCTCACCAGTTTCAGTCAGTAAAAGACATATTCCTCAATAAAGAGTCAGTCTCAATTCTGGGCTTTGTACAGAACACAAAAACTTCTTAGTTTAAGTCAATCCCCAGTAGAGTTATCTCCCAGAGTCATTAAAAATCAATCAAAAGCCTCAAGCTTGGGCCTCATACAAGCCAGCTAAAGTCAAATCTTTCATACAGTAGATAGACATAGCTTATCTCTATAGAGAGATCTTTCTCCTATCTCACCACATTCAAACAAACAAACATTAAATTACATTTTAATTTTAATCAGTCTCCCATTTAGGATTTTGAAAGGCATGCTCTGGCAATAAAACCCAAGCATGTGGTAACTTTCCCTAATTTGGATGAGCACCTCTCTTTCATTCAAGACGCAGTTGACTGGTATACTTGCATATACACAAGTAAGGTCCCCCTCTTGAATGAAATGAATCCAGTTATTCTGTCACTCTTTTAATGTTTGTGGTGAAATGGTAGAAATACCTCTCTGTAAAGATGATTTCATGCCTCTTTACAGTAAACAGAGATTTAATTCAAGCTTTAACCTTGAGCTTCAAGCAAGGCACCAAAAATAATAAATTTCCCTAATTAGTTCTCCGAACTACAAAAAGCTCTGACTTCCATTACGGATATGTAGGCATGAGGTTCACAAGGAATCTCAGCGAGCTAATAAAAAACCAAAAATAGTCTGTCTGTCTGTCTTTTTAAATCAATTCAATTCCTTCTCCTAACATAAAGGAGAAACTTTCCCAATAATAAGCAACAAACACAAACACATAGACACAGAGAAGATTCCCGTAGAGTACTACATATATGTAGGGTGCTTAAACTCTTCCCAATGTATAACCGACCTCCCGGATTCCAGAATTTCTAGTCTAGGTGAATCCCCACACTTAGCAAACTCCTAGGGTTTATTTGAGATCTTTTTCCCCTCTCCTACTCGTAGGATAATTAAAACGTTCGTGTGATATCATAGGAAGAACTGAAACAAAATTCATCCCGCCCCGTGCGCATTCACCTTCTAAATTTCGCGTGAAGGGTCTAGCGTGCCGCCCTCCCAAGTGAAACGGTGAGGTAAAGAAAACGACACCACAGAAAAATGGCGACTCTGCTGGGGATAGTAATAACCTTGGTTTTTCATCCAAACCAATGGTTGACCTGGGCTGGTCCAGCCCCCAATGAGGAATTAGGGATGCCAAATTCTCCCTCAAACAAGAGAGGTCTTGCCTAACCTTTGTGTCATTTCATGTGATTTTTGCATATATACTTGTTTATTTTGTTAATTTTATATCGGGAAAGGGCTTGATTCCCCCTTGTGGTGAGAAATCCTATACCCGGATTTGAGTGCAACATAAGATAGGATGAAGGATGTCTTCTCGGTGAAGGCCCTCTAATCTTGGTTCCCAAATCTACTCTTGGGATTTGCCTGGCTGGTTGTGATTAACTGCGCCAATGCATTCCGAGACTGATTTGTACCAGGAGGACCTAGAAACACATTAACCCCACTTAAAGCCTTTTTTAGCACGTAGAGCGGTGATTACGAAAGTAATTGTCACGCAGATACTACTCTCAGAGAAAACTCTCTTATAGATACCAGTCAACGTATCTTTAAGGTTGAGCAAAAAATCTGAGATCCCTAGAACCTGTTCTACAGGTACGAAAATCCTTATCCTTAGTTTACCCTGGGGCGAGGTTTGCGTTGTGACTCCATGACCACAATACCCTTCTACGCCATGTTTGTTTAAAAACTCTTGTGTGTGCATTCATGAATTCATGCATTCATCATAATAATAAAAATAAAAAGAGTCTTTTTCGAGTCGTTTTTCAAGGAAACTAAATAACGAACGTTTTGAACTTCATAGAAAGAGAGAAACGGAGAAAGGACTTAAGGATCTATACCATGGATTACAGAAGAAAGAGAGCTAGGAAATACACCTTCAAAATTCCTAAGATCGAGGAATTGGAAAAGCTCGGAAAACTGGTGGTCAACCCCCAGGCTTTCAAGGAGAAGTATGGAAAACTTCTGCCTCTTCTCAATACCAACATTGTGGACGGGATCCTTCCCACTTTGGTACAGTTTTACGATCCAACGTATCACTGCTTCACCTTTCCAGATTATCAACTCATGCCTACGTTGGAGGAGTACTCTCGTCTGGTTGGAATACACGTGTACGCGCAAGATCCGTACTCCGGTTTGGAAAAGAACCCTGACGACATTATCATTGCAGCAACTACTCCCTTGAACGTAGTCGACATAAGAACTCATATGATGAGTAAAGGAGGCATTCAAGGATTACCCTCCAAGTTCCTGTTGGATCAAGCTCGGTACTTCGTCAGCATCCAAGATATGAGCGCTTTTGAAGACATCTTGGCTTTGCTCATCTACGGATTGTTTTTGTTCCCTAACATTAACGATTTCGTTGACATCAACGCAATTAAGATCTTCTTAATTGGAAATCCAGTTCCAACCTTGCTTGCGGATGCTTATCACTCTGTGCATTCAAGAAACCTGCAGCGAGGAGGATTAATTACATGTTGCATACCGTTGTTATACGAATGGTTCGTCTCGCACCTGCCGACGTCTAGCACTTTTGGAACATGAGGGATAGCCTTTACTGGTCACAGAAAATCATGTCCCTCACTCATATGGACATTGATTGGTGTAGTCCTGACAACGACGAAACCAAGATCATCTTCAGTTGCGGAAGTTATCCCAAAGTACCCCTTATTGGAACTAAGGGAGGAATCAGTTATAATCCAGCTTTAGCCCGTCGTCAATACGGCTATCCCATGAAAAATATACCAAGTAATATTCAATTGGAGAGTCTGTTCTTCAAGAACATCGACGATCATGGTAACATGCTGAAGAAGGAAATTGTCCAATCCTGGCGTCTTGTTCACAGCAAATGGAGAAGATTGTTAGGAAAACATCTTTGCATCTCCTTGGATCCTTACCTTCAATGGGTACGCGTCAGAGCATTCAAGCTCAGGATGCCATATCAGCGTCAAGAACCTATTCCCCTAAAGGAACCAATATTCCTTTTCTCCACCGATGCTGAAAAACTGCAAACGGCATTAAACAAGGTATGTCAAGAAAGGAATGCTTGGAGGAACAAGTATCGAATCATCAACATAGAAAATGTTGAGATTCAGAACATCCTAAGAAGGAAGGATGAGTTACTTGAAGTACTCGATCGACAAGTGACACAATCGTCACTTTCTCATCATATCCCTCCTGCTTCCTGGATCATCGATCAACTCACATCAGAGAACGCTCAGCTCAAGAAACAGAAGAAAATGTTAGAACGTGAAGTCGGCTCTTCATCAAAGTTTTAGAGTCCTTTCACTCAGTTTCTCTGTATTTCCCTTTTTAAAGTGTGTAAAAAACGGCATTTTCGCTTAATTAATAAAAAGTTTGATGTTTCATAACGTAATTATGGTGTTTCCTTGAAAAATATTAACTTTATTACACATCATGCATCGCTTTAGTCGTACGCACTGACACGAGAATTGTCGCGGATCTAATCGTCACTTTCCTTTCTCTAGAAAGAGAGGAGGAGAAGGAGGTGAACAAAGGCATTCAAGCTGTCTCATTCATACAACACTCGTTCAAGTCGCAAGAAAAGAATGGAAGACTTTGAACAAGAGAATGGAGAACTCAGAGAAGAGGTTACTACTCTCAAAGATGCTATTGAAAGGCTCAATAGTATGGTAGAAGCCCTGGTAGTTGCACAGAATCGACCAACCGACCTTGGGGAATGCCGTATAACTTTATTCCAGACGGGTACATACCCCCAGTTTCTGAAGTTCCAAGAGCTACAACGGAGATGCATCCACCGGAGGGTTACAGACCTCTAGAAATTGAAGTTCCGAGAGCAACGGCAATGGGTTTCCCACAACAGAATGCTGAGATACCAAGATCTGCTGTCATGGCTTCTCCACAACCGATTATGCATACTTTTCCTCCACCTGACGGACAAGTATATCATTACGCTCCCAGTGAGGACGCTGGCGTGTATGAAAGATTGGACGAGTTCCAGGAACAGTTTCTGCAAATGCAGAAGGAACTCAAGACTCTTCGAGGACAAGATCTATTTGGAAAGAATGCTGCAGACCTCTGTCTGGTTCCAAATGTTAAGATTCCTCACAAATTCTAAGTACCAGATTTCGAGAAGTACAAAGGGAATTCATGCCCACAAAGTCACCTCGTGATGTACGCTCGAAGAATGTCAACTCAGACTTATAATCAACAATTGCTCATTCATTATTTTCAAGACAGCCTGACTGGTGCTGCACTCAAATGGTACATAAACTTGGACAGTTTGGAGATTCGTACTTTTCGAGACCTCGGAGAGGCCTTCGTCAAACAGTATAAGTACAATCTGGATATGGCTCCCGACAGAGATCAACTCCGGGCCATGACTCAAAAGGGTAGAGAAAGCTTCAAGGAATACGCTCAAAGATGGCGTGAAGTTGCTGCTTAAATTTGTCCTCCACTTAAAGAGAAAGAAATGACGAAAATCTATCTCAAGACTTTGAGTCCATTTTACTACGGACGAATGGTTGCAAGTGCACCAAGTGACTTTACAGAGATGGTAAACATGGATGTACGTTTAGAAGAAGCACTTCGAGAAGGACGCTTGAACAAAGAACCAGAATCTTCTATTGGTCCTAGGAAGTACGGAAGTTCTTTCCAGAAGAAAAAGGATCAAGATGTCAGCAATGTCTTGCACAAAGAAAAGAAGAAGTTTCCACCTCAAGTTGCTACGATAACTCCGGTTGTTAACTCAGCGCCAGCTTATCAACCTCAGGTTTCTCAACAACTATTTCAACAAAGGCCGCAACAACCTCAGCAACAGGTTCGACCTCCAAATTTCAACAACAATCGGGTTTCAAGGTATCCTGCCTTTGACCCCGTACCAATGTCGTATGCAGAATTGTTTCCAACATTACTGGCGAAAGGACTCATTCAGACAAGGAGTCCTCTAAATCCTACAAATGAATCTTCACCTTGGTTCAAGGCAAATCAATCTCTTCCCTACCATCAGGGGGCACCGGGTCACGACATTGAGAATTGTTTCCCTTTCAAGATCGACGTTCAAAGATTAGTAAAGAGCGGAATGCTATCCTTCAAAGATACTAATCCTAACGTCCAAGCAAATCCTTTGGCGCAACATAAAGAAGCTTCAGTGAATCTGATAGATCAGCACCCCAACGTCATTCAAATCTACGACATTCGTCAGATAGGGGAAAATCTCGTCAAAATGCACGCTAGACAAGCTGGGTACGGCCATGTACCACCTCACAACTACTTCACATGTGAAATTTGTCCAAATAATAATCAAGGATGTGCTGTAGTTCAAGCTGCATTACAAGAACAAATGGACTTAGGATGGATTCAACACATCCGAGTCAAAACTGAATACGACGTCAACATGGTTCAAGGATGTCCAGTAGAATACAAGATCTACAAAGTTGAAGATCTCGAAGGATCGGTAGTCAGGTTCCTTAAGACTTTAAATGGACTTGCCTACTTTGGAACGGATTTCCATCCTTACAGTAGATGCAGAATCTGTCGAAGAAATTCACGAGGATGTTTGCTCGTTCGCAATGACATTCAGAAACTAATGGATGACAATACCATTACAGTTCTTGCCAATAGAGAACATGACGAAGTCTTTATCGTATCTCCTCAAATTAATCAAGTTGAACCAATGCAAGTCAAGAATGACAGCAGGAAGACAACAATTGCTCTGTTAGTCATCTACTTACCAGGTCCTGTACCGAATGAGTCCATCAAGGTTATACCATACAAGTACAATGCTACATTCATTGAAAATGGTAAGGAAATACCATTACCGTCTGTTGTCAACATTTCTGACGTTAGTCGAGTCACCAGAAGTGGACGAGTTTTCAACAGAACAACAGGAAATATGGAGAAACCTTCGGAAGAAGCACCACATAAGCAAGACAATCATCCGACCAATGCTACTCAAGCGAAAGAAAGTGATGAGATCTTGAAATTAATCCAGAGGAGTGAATACAACATTGTAGACCAGCTGCTACATACTCCGTCTAGGATATCTGTTCTCTCCCTGCTATTGAGTTCTGAAGCTCATAGGGAAGCTCTACAGAAAGTTTTGGAACAAGCTTTCGTAGAACCAAGTGTTACTGTAAGGCAATTCAACAACATCATTGCCAACATCTCCGCAGGAACTAATCAGGGTTTCTGTGACGAAGATCTTCCTGAAGAAGGAGTGGACCATAATCTTCCACTTCACATCTCAGTTGGCTGCATGGGTGATGTACTCACAGGAGTCCTAATAGACAACGGATCCTCTCTCAATGTCATGCCGAAATCAACCTTGTCAAGATTATCTTTCAAAGATTACCCGCTAAGGGACAGTCACGTCATCGTCAAATCATTTGATGGATCAAGGAAGTCAGTTTTTGGAGAAGTAGATCTTCCCATAACTATTAGACCTCAGACGTTCAAAATCACTTTCCAAGTTATGGATATCCCGGCACAATACAGTTGTTTGCTAAGTCGCCCATGGATTCATGAGGCTGGGGCAATTACTTCAACACTTCATCAGAAACTGAAGTTCATAAGAAATGACAAATTGGTAATCGTATGTGGAGAACGAGTTTTGATTGTCAGTAACCTGTCATCGTTCTCCGACCTAGAACCAAAAGAAGTCGCTGGAACTAAATTCCAAGCACTTTCCTTGGATAAGGAAAAAGGAAAGGAGAAAGCAACGTCTATTTCTTCTTACAAAGATGCAATCCAAGTTGTAAAGGATGGCACTACCAGTGGTTGGGGGCACATTGAGATTCCTACCAACAACAAGAACAGAACAGGAGTTGGATTCTTTTCGACATCATCAAAGGCTTTTCCAGGAATTGAGGTAGTACTCCCAATTCAAGAAACTTTCCGCAGTGGAGGTTTTCTTCAACCTGTTCAACAAACAGTCAATACCATCGGTATAGAAAACACCGATGAGAATTTTGAAGTGGAATGTATGTCCTACCTTCTCGAGGCAGGATACATATCCCTAACAGAGTCTGATTCACCTTGCTATTATCCAGCTAAAGGATCTGAAAGTAAGACTCAACCAAGCAGTGACAAAGTTACTAACAGCTTCACCACTAGAAGTCATGGTTCATCAGAAGAAGTTCCTCCTATCCCCGAAGAAACTTGGGATACATTAGGAGAACCAAGCGGAAAATTCGACTACATGGTGAAATACTCCGCTCCTAAAAGTTCAAAAATCTCTCTTGAAGATATTGTTCCGACTGGATGGAACATTGATTATGAGTACCTTACTCAGCCAAAAGAGATATATAACCCTTGCTATTCATCATCATCAACTGGTGAAGTCATCATTGAGGATTATATCCCCAAGTCACCCTCCGAGGCTACGGATTTAGAGTTCACATACCTAGTCAACGCCATCTTGGGAGAAGAGCAAGACCAAAATACAGAAGAGGATGATCTCAAAAGTGTCTCCGACAACGAGTCTCTCCATTCAGAAGATTGGAAGTTTCCTCAAAAGAAAAATTGACATACTCCACTTGGAAATGGGTATGCTCACACCGCTCAGTCTGCTGAAGTAGAAGAAGATCGTCTGAGTGTTGCAAAGACAGTGGTTGGTAAATCAAGACCTACCACGAGCCAACTTAAGCCTAAAGTGCCAGATTACCTAGTGCACAATGGGGTTCGCCACTATTGGACGGCTGTTGAAGTTTTGACTATTGTTCGCACTCCTAAGTAGGAACTTTCACCGTTATTTTGTCCTCTCACCAGAGCCCAGGGTGAAGAGATGTTTCATAGGGCTTTGCATTTTACTATTTCTTAGGAAAATGTGCCTCTTTGCTTTGCCCAAAGCAATAGAGTTTTGTTTTATAGGGTCTTTGTTTCAAGAAATGACTGTTGATAAATAAAAATGTCATTTTGTTCCTTCGTTAGTTTTTCCCTTTTCTTTTTTTTCGGAAATTGGTAATCCTAAAAAACACCCTAAAAAACATCAAAATATTCCATTAACTGCATACACCGAGTCTTCCCTCGTTGTCTAAATAAAAATTCATCACACATATGCAGATTAATCATAAAACACCCCATTGAAACGTGCGACCGTATGACTTCTCCAAACTTTGGGTTTCCTGTATTCGAGGCAGAGGAAGAAGAAGACGAAGAAATATCAAAGGAAATTTCCCGATTACTTCAACAAAGGGAAGAGGCCATTCAGCCACACAATGAGCCTCTAGAGATCATTAACCTTGGTTCCGATGGAAACAGAAAAGAGGTTAAGATTGGAGCTTCGCTCACTTCAGAGATCAGAGAGAGTTTGATACAACTGCTCAAGGAATTCTCAGATGTCTTCGCTTGCTCCTATCAGGATATGCCAGGGTTGGATACTAGTATAGTGGAGCATCACTTGCCATTAAAACATGAATGCCCTCCGGTCAAGCAAAAACTGAGAAAAACTCATCCGGAGATGGCTATGAAAATCAAAGAGGAATTTCAAAAGCAAATCAACGTTGGTTTCCTCGTCACTTTAGAATACCCCCAGTGGTTAGCTAACATTGTTCCCGTTCCTAAGAAAGACGGAAAAGTCCGCATGTGCGTCGACTACAGAGATTTGAACAAAGCTAGCCCAAAGGATGATTTTCCTTTACCACATATTGACATGTTGGTTGACAGTACATCAAAATCCAAAGTTTTCTCATTCATGGACGGATTTTCGGGATACAACCAAATCAAAATGGCACCTGAAGACATGGAGAAAACAGCTTTCATCACCCCCTGGGGCACGTTCTGCTACCGCGTTATGCCTTTTGGACTAAAGAACGCATGGGCAACATATCAAAGAGCCATGACTACACTTTTCCACGACATAATGCATAAGGAAGTGGAAGTCTATGTGGATGACATGATTGCCAAATCAGAAAATGAGGAAGATCACATACAGAATCTGACAAAGTTATTTCAACGCCTACGGAAGTTTCAGCTTCGTCTAAATCCCAATAAGTGTACCTTTGGTGTCTACTCAGGAAAACTCCTTGGTTTCATCGTCAGCAAACGAGGAACTGAAGTGGATCCAGACAAAGTCAAGGCAATTCAAGAAATGCCTTCACCTAGAACCGAGAAACAAGTTAGAGGATTTCTTGGACGTCTGAATTACATCTCGAGATTCATATATCTCATGACTGCAACTTGTGCTCCAATTTTCAAACTCCTACGGAAAAATCAGAGTTGCGTCTAGACAGACGATTGTCAGAAAGCGTTCGACAGCATTAAGGAATATCTGCTCGAACCACCCATTTTGTCTCCTCCAGTGGAAGGAAGACCTTTGATAATGTACTTAACCTTCTTAGAAGATTCCATGGGTTGTGTCCTTGGACAGCAAGACGAGACGAGAAGAAAAGAGCATGCCATCTACTACCTAAGCAAGAAATTCAATGACTGTGAATCCCACTACTTCATGCTCGAGAAAACCTGTTGTGCTTTGGCCTGGGCTGCCAAGCGTCTCCGCCAGTACATGATTTGACATACTACTTGTTTGATCCCCCATATGGATCCAATCAAGTACATTTTTGAGAAGCCTGCCTTAACCGGGAGAATTTCCCGTTGGCAGATGTTGTTATCAGAATATGACATTGAGTATCACGCACAGAAAGCCGTGAAAGGAAGTATCCTAGATGAGCATCTGGCTCACCATCCACTCAATGGTCATGAATCAACCAATTTTGACTTTCCGGACGAGGACGTCATGTACCTCAAGATGAAAGATTACGACGAGCCACTACCAGACGAAGGACCTGAGATAGGATCCCAATGGGGCTTAATCTTTGACAGAGCTGTCAACACTTATGGACGAGGAATTGGGGCAATCATTGTTATCCCTCGAGGTACCCAATTCCACTTACCGCCAGATTAACTTTCAAATGCACAAACAATGAGGCCGAATATGAAGCTTGCATCATGGTTCTCGAAGAAGCCGTGGATCTAAGAATCAAACACTTGGATGAATACGGAGATTCTGCTTTGGTCATCAATCAAATCAAAGGAGAATGGGAAACACGCCAACCTGGGCTAATCCCTTACAAAGACTACGCGAGAAGATTGTTACCATTCTTCGACAGGGTAGATTTTCATCACATTCCTCGTGAAGAAAACAACTTGGTTGATGCATTAGCCACACTCTCTTCCATGATTAGGATAAATCATTGGAATGACATTCTTCAGATCGATGTCATGCGCCTAGATAGGCCCGCTCATGTCTTCACAGTAGAGGTAATCATCGACGACAAACCGTGGTATCACGACATCAAGAACTTTCTTCAAAGGCAAGAGTACCCTCTTGGGACATCAAAGAAAGATAGAAAAACTTTGAGAAAGTTGGCTGGCAGATTCTTCCTGAATGAAGATGTTCTGTACAAGAGAAATTTCGACATGGTTCTGCTCAGATGCGTTGATAGAAAAGAAGCAGAAACACTCATGAGAGAAATACATGAAGGTTCCTTTGGTACTCACACCAATGGACACACCATGACAAGTAAAATACTGAGAGCAGGATATTATTGGCTGACGATGGAGTCAGATTGCTACCAGTATGCGAAGAGGTGTCACAAATGTCAGATCTACGCCGATAGAATTCATGTGCCACCATCTCTTCTCAACATACTCTCTTCCCATTGGCCTTTCTCCATGTGGGGAATCGACATGATCAGAATGATCGAGCCAAAAGCGTCCAACGGACATCGCTTCATCTTGGTAGCCATTGACTATTTCACCAAGTGGGTCGAAGCAGCTTCGTATGCAAATGTTACAAGACAAGTTGTCGTCAGGTTTATCAAGAATCACATCATCTGTCGCTACAGCATTCCTAGCAAGATAATCACTGACAATGGGTCAAATTTGAATAACAAAATGATGAAGGAACTTTGTGAAGAATTCAAGATTGAACATCACAACTCATCTCCTTACAGACCAAAGATGAGTTGTAGAAGCAGCTAACAAAAACATCAAGAAAATCATTCAGAAGATGGTTATCACTTACAAAGATTGGCATGAAATGCTCCCGTTTGCTCTTCATGGTTACCGTACATCCGTACGTACTTCGACTGGAGCAACTCCTTTCTCCCTTGTATATGGCATGGAGGCAATCCTACCCATAGAGGTCGAGATCCCATCAATGAGAGTCTTGATGTAGGCAAAATTAATAGAAGCCGAGTGGTGTCAAAGCAGATTTGATGAATTGAACTTAATCGAAGAAAGGCGCATACGTGGTCAAGAGAGCTTTCTCAGGAGGGGCCTTAATACTCACGACTATGAATGGAGAAGAATTTACCCGTCATGTGAACGTCGACGCAGTCAAGAAATACTTCGCCTAAATAAATAAAAGAACAGCTCGCTAAGTTGAAAACTCGCAAAGAGCGACTTAGGCAAAAAAGAGCGTCTCGGTGAATCGAAAACCCGAAAGGGCAATTCAGGCAAAAGTTAGAGACATAAAAATATATATATAATCAATCCCGGTAGACTTAAAACCTGAAAGGGGTAGTCTACGCAAAAGTTAGGGATATATGGCAAGTAACTGTGTTCAGGACAAACTTGATCATTCGAAAATCCATAGCGGAGTATTCATCATCAGTAGGCCATCTTCTACGAAGCACGAATACAGAACAATTCATAGTGGAAGGGAAAGATAATGGTCGTCACGTTTCATCGTAGCCCTTTTCCCAAAAAAAATTACCAATTTCCAACTTTGTAAATACTCCATGGAATCAAGCATTTGGCTGATCACCATTCTATAAATAATAATTTGAGCCTTGTGCCTTTTCTTTGCAATTGAGTCTTATTCAGTTTCTTAAAATGCGTTTTAAGTTTAAACAGTCATTTTCTTGAAACAAAAAAATGTTTTCATAAAATAAAATGAATTTACTTGCAAAATAAAGGTGAAATTTCTTTCTACGGTTTACAAACAATAGGAAGAATGCAAACAGTTGCTCCGAGAACGGTTGAGACTCCGGGAACAGGTTTCCCCATGAGGTCGCTTTGCGAACATCTCCCGATAACGGATCTTCACTTTAAATCATATCACTCACTTCAAACAACGGGCAACTGATAACCAGTTATCCCCAATGGAGTGCAAACTGCAAGAAGAAGGCATCTCCTGATCAACGAAGATTCAAGTCGTATCATAGGATTTCACATCCGCGACAATTCTGTTCACATTCGCGTCACATTTTATAATCATCATAATATTCATGCATACTTCACACATCATAATTGCATAGTTAGCATAGTCTAGTTAGGCTCTGATCATGTTAGTGCCCGAGTCACTTGAGCATGTACTTAAGCTTCCCCTGCAAAGTCGTGGAAGGGTTTTCTTCTTAAGAAAGAAGGTTCATACACCCGAATTTCTCCAAGAGGTTAACAAATGGTGGTCTTCTAGAGGAAGATAGTTTGTTTACTTTGAGAAATCCCCAGCAGGTCAACAAATGGTAATCTCCCTCAAAGAGATAGTTTGTTCACTCCCAAGCAAAGTCGACAATAGATATCTACGTCAAATAAGATAGTTTGTCCACTTTTGGAATTCCCCACCTGGGATTCTCTGACAAGTCGATAGTTGGCAGTCTTCTCCGGAAGATAGCTTGACCACTTTCGAATTTCCCCAAAAAAGTCAGCAAATGGCAGTCTCTTTCAGCAGAAGATAGTTTGCTCACTTTTTTTCCTAAGCCGGGTTGACGAATGGCAGTCTCTTTCACAGAAGACAGTTTGTTCCGCTTAAGGATTCCTCAGCAGGGTTGACAAATGGCAGTCTCTTTCAACAGAGGACAGTTTGTTCCCCTAGCAATCGACAAATGGCAGTCCTTCGCAAGAAAGACAGTTTGTCTGTTTAGTACCCCAAGGAATAGGCAAATGGCAGTTCCTTTACGAGGAACAGTTTGTCTAATTACGGATGTTTCATCCCCATCAAAGTTGACAAATGGCAGTTTTCCTCCTTAAAAACAGTTTGTTAACTCCCCAGCGGAGTCAATGAATGGTAGTTTTCGTCAAGAAGACAGTTCAGGTTCCTCAGCTGAATTAACAAATGGTAATCTTACTTTGGAAGATAGTTTGTCCTTATGGAACTGAAAAATGGTAATCTTACTTTGGAAGATAGTTTGTCCTCATGAATTGACAAGTGGTAATCTTACTTTGGAAGATAGTTTGTCCTTATGGAATTGACAAATGGTAATCTTACTTTGGAAGATAGTCTGTCCTCATGGAATTGACAAATGGTAATCTTACTTTGGATGTCAGTTTGTCCTCATGGAATTGACAAATGGTAATCTTACTTTGGAAGATAGTTTGTCCTTATGGAATTGACAAATGGTAATCTTACTTTGAAGATAGTTTGTCCTTGTGGAATTGACAAATGGTAATCTTACTTTGGAAGATAGTTTGTCCTCATGGAATTGACAAATGGTAGTCTTCCTCTGGAAGATAGTTTGTCCTCATGGAATTGACAAATGGTAGTCTTCCTCCGGAAGATAGTTTGTCCACTTTTGGATCCTTTCAGCAGATCGACGAATGGTAGTCTTCCACTGGAAGATAGTTTGTCCACTTCCGGAACCGGCAAATGGTAGTCTTTCTCCGAAAGATAGTTTGTTCATCTCCGGAATCTCCCCAGCTGATCGACAAATGGTAGTCCTCCTCTGGAAGATAGTTTGTTCGTGTCCAAGACTTTCTCAGCATAAGTCGATGAATAGTAGTTTTCTTCCCGAAGACAGTTCGTCCACTTTTAAGCAAAGTCATTAGCTCCTCAAAAGGACGCATAATCATATGGTATCCCTTCGAAGACGTTAAGTTGAAGGAAAGTATGATGAAGTTTCTTATTTACCATCAAATGGTATCTCTCCTCCAAGTGCTGGTGAGAAATTTGATGAGGAAACGAACCCTTGGAGATTTTCTCTTCATCAGAGATATCTTCCAAAAGATGATGAAGTTTCTTATTTACCATCAAATGGTATCTCTCCTCCAAGTGCTGGTGAGAAGTTTGATGAGGAAATGAACCCTTGGAGATTTTCTCTTCATCAGAGATATTTTCCAAAAGATGATGAAGTTTCTTATTTACCATCAAATGGTATCTCTCCTCCAAGTGCTTGTGAGAAGTTTGATGAGGAAACGAACCCTTGGAGATTTTCTCTTCATCAAAGATATCTTCCAAAAGATGATGAAGTTTCTTATTTACCATCAAATGGTATCTCTCCTCCAAGTGCTGGCGAGAAGTTTGATGAGGAAACAAACCTTTGGAAATTCTCTCTTTATCTGAGATATTGTCCAAAAATTGCAAGCAGAATCCAGTTTCGCGATTTAGACATCCGAAACGAGAAGAAGTTGTTTACCTTCCGAAACTTAGTCAAAGAAGGCAAGTCGAGCATTTTGCATTGCTAACCATTCACTAGAATCCGCAACACATTTTCTATCGGAGTTTATCTCCCTATCCCCCGCCAAGCGCGTCAAGGGGATCAAGTCATGCACGAGGACTTTGTTATCACTGCGACATCTTATGGACGCCCAAAATTCGGGCATTCTTTAATATTTAAGTCTCTTTCGCGCAGGAGAGACCAAGATGTCAATCTTTCTCCCTCCGGAAGAAAGAAACTTAAATAGGGGCATCTGTCATACCCTAATTTTGACCCCCCCTGAGATGTCATACCTTCAGACTTTTCATCAAAATTAAAACAAATACTCAGGGCAGTCACTTATTCATCTGGTACTTAATCGAGGATGTTCAAGAACAAAAGAGCGCAGGCAAAGGATCAATCAATGAAAGGAGTAGTATCCAATACAATCATAGGATTCAAAAGCTTCATTCTATTCACCTGTGATTGATTAGACACCAATCATCTGGGCTCAGGTTTGCTTACTTCACCAATCTAGGGTTTTGAGACCATCAGGGACTATAATCAGGGATCACATTTGGGAAACCCTAAAAAGCTCCAGGGCATCTATCAATAGGTTCAAATATCTTCAATTGTTTCATATGACATTATCCATTGGGCATTACACTTCAATTCAAGATCTACAGTCATCAATTCCATCTGGTCGACAATTAGGGTTTTTGACCTAATTCATCTAGGTAGTTGACTTTTAATCAGGACATGGATCCAAAACTCAAAACATGACTTAATAGCTTCCATCACCTCAATATAATCCATTCATATCACTCATTTAAGGAGGAGGACTTGATTCATTACAAAAGACCAAAATTTCACTTCATTTGAAAAAGTCAACTGTACAAGATCACCTTTGACTTTTAGGGTTTTTAGTTAAACCATGACTTTGGAGGATCAATATCATCAATATATGATTATTAAAGTCATTTGACCAAAGAAATTCAAGAAAATTCATCAAGGATCAAAAAGTCAGGAATTAGGGTTTTTGAGGGCATTATGGGAACTCAAAATTTTACCTACACAACTCAAAAAACTTCCAACATGAAAGTTGTAGATCTTGCAAAGTAAAACAACATCTTACAATGCAACTTTTTTCAAGAAATCAATCATTTAAGAGATTTGGGATTTGGAAGTTATAGGCCTTAAAGACTTAGAAATTTTTCTAAGTGTTTTTGACCTAGTTTTCTTCCAACTTTGGGCTCATTTTTCACAATTTTCCTAAATGATTCTGAAGAAACCCCAAACTAATGAATTGAAGTCGATGTTTAGGGCTTTCC
Organism: Vicia villosa; assembly: GCF_029867415.1. Taxonomy (NCBI): domain Eukaryota; kingdom Viridiplantae; phylum Streptophyta; class Magnoliopsida; order Fabales; family Fabaceae; genus Vicia; species Vicia villosa. The sequence goes on along the minus strand of NW_026706810.1, from coordinate 838,395 downwards.
AAATTGTGCTCAACCTCCTCCAAATTCATTTTGAGCTAGGAGTTATGCTTGTTCAAAGTTGGCCTCATGGAGTAAAATTATAGGTCATGTACAATTTGAAACTTTGCAATTTTGTGCAAATGACTTCACTAAATGATGTTACACGACCCATAATACATCTGAAAGCATACCATACATCCATTTTCATCATTGCATAAGGATTGAAGAATATTCCCAAAAACAAAGGCATGTGATTATGTAATGATTACATTTGGGAATTTATGGCAAATGGATGAATCACCAATTGGAATCTTCTCCCAACCAATTAAAACTCTCCTTTGCATCAGAATTGTCCCCTAAGATCAGAAGAGATCAATGGATAGGGAGCTAGCTCGAAAATGCAATGATCACATTTGCAAGATTCCTTGAATTTCTTCATGGCCAAGAAACCAAAATGACTTCACTAAGCAAGCTCACTCCTCTCCAATTACACTGAACTCTTTGCCTATAAATACAAGTGCTCTCCTTCATATTAATCACACCCAAAGCAACTCCAATTCTTGATTTCTCCTTATCTCCCTCATGTTTATGGTTTTCAAAAGTTCTTTGGCAAGAAGAATCGAATTCTTCAAACCAGAGCTCTTCTTTTGAAAGTAAGCATTCTAACATCTCAAGGAGGTTGATTAGAGGTGATCCAAGCACTTGGATCACTTCTGTAAGTGGAGAAACACCATAGTCACTCTCACTTTGGAGCTTAAGCAGTTGGAGGTCTATAGAAGAATTCAGAAGGTGTCAAACAAATCTAAGCACATCAACATGTTCCTAGAGGTGTAGTGAAGCTATTCAGATGCCTGCAGCACATCTATAACCACAGAATCACCAACCTCCACGTTCACTTGAAGCTCAAATAGAAGGTGTCGAGTAGAGCAATTCTGAAGCATTCAAGTTACAATAAGCATTCAGTTAGCATCACTGAGTCCCCAGGAAGCTTTTAGGATCATTCAGCCATAGCAAGAAGTTCTCCAATATAGCCATCGACCTCCATTTTCAGAGGTATTTTTTCAAACTCTAACACTCATATTTAAGTACTCTTCTTGATATATCTCAACACCATTTCATTCAGCATCATCAGAGGATTGAAAACCCTCTATCATCATTTATTCATCTTATAGTATAGCCATTTAATTTCATTTTTCAATTTTTAGGGTTCTTCATGTCTTTTATATAATTCGTTAGTTATAGTTAATTATAGCTTATGTTAGTTACATATTTGAAACCATGAAAGAATTTAGAACAAGTTTGATGTTTACATCTTTGCAAATGGTTGAGAATTGAGAGAGTTCAGAAATTCAAAAATGTTTGACCTGGAGGTTGAAGACGAAGATGGTGATGGCGCCATTCTTTTAAATATCAGGGTTTTAGTTTAAATATATTTAGTTGAATCTGTTTACTAAACGAATTCATCGTTTGCCCTAGTGGCCTCACATGCGCTCTTAGTACTCTCTTGCCCACAAGTCTGGGGTTTGAATCCCCCTCGCCCCAGACTTTTTGATTCTTTTATTTTTCAATGATTTACCACTTGTTTGAAAACATAACCAAATGGGTGTGTGTTATAATCACCAAGCGCGCGTTGGCCCAGTGGTGTTATTTTGAGCTGGTGACTTAGAGGGCGTGTGTTCAAACCTTGAAGAAGACAAACCCAGTTTTTTACCACTATTTTCTTTTATTCTCTACACAAACTTCACATAATTATTTCACTTATCATATTAAATCATTTTCTCTGCATTTTTCACACACTTGTTTTTTTAAATATACCTATTTTATGAATAATCAAAAAATCACAAAAATATTATTTATTTGATATATTTTTATTAGGTTTAAAATGGTATGTTTTAAGTATTTTAAAATACTTTTAATACATATTTTCTTTAAAATTTCAAAACCTAAATATCTCATAATTATTTTAGTAAGAAAACCCTAATAATTTAGGTCTTAATTAAGTATAGACTTTGTCTTTACCCTAATTAAGTTAACATTTGTCAATTTTCAAAACTGTTTTCAATCTCCGATCAAACGGACGATCAAGGTTTTCAGACAACAAAACATTGTATCTCCTCAACTGTTTCTCATGAACAGTAAATCATTTTTTAGTGGGCCTCTAATAGAGTGTAAGTCCCAACACCTTTTTCTTTTCTTAGTATGTTTTCAAAAAACTGTATTTACAAAATCTTCTTTCTGTTTTCAAAATATTCTTCTAGTATTTGAAGGGCATTATTCCCGGTGAAACTCTTCAGATACCTATGTGATCTATGTCCATCTTCACTTCTTCTGTTTTCAAAAACCTTTAACTGTTTATCATAAATATTCAACTGTTATCAATAACAACAAAATTGCTGGTAAGACTTTCCACTCCATCCAGGTTAGGCTTTATAGCTTTCAATTTACAGTCTTTATTTAAATTACTGTCAATTATAAACTGTCTATATATTAGAACTACGTCTAAGTGAAACCTTAGGACAGTTAAACTATATATATATATATATATATATATATATATATATATATATATTATAGGAATATGGCCTAGGATTGAGAATGTCTTCCCGGTGAAGGCTCTTTCCTAATTAGAGATCTGTAGTTTAAACCCTCAAGATGAATTATTCCCGATGAAACATCTTGAAAAAGCCTTAGAACCCAAAATAGGACACATTCATCCAAGAGGAATTATTCCCGGTGAAACCTCTTACCCATTTGCTTAGAGGCAAAATAAGTTCAAAACCACATAGCTTTCTCTTGTGCTATAACAAGGACCCTCGATGACCCTCGACTAGCCTCCTCTTGGGCTTTGTACAAGGACCCACAGGCTTCTTAAAAGCATTCCCAGCTTCCTCTTGAGCTTGTATACAAGGACCCATCAGGTTTATTATAAACATAGGAACAGGTCTTTAGTCACCTTTTAGCCTATTATGGTGAGTCTCTTCTTTTCTTTAAATCAGACTTTAAACAAGCTAAGAATGTCTCAATCTCATATTGAGTACATCTTTTGGAATGAGAGACATGGACAGTCTCTGTCACCCTTATCATCTTTAATCTTCCTTAGCAGAGTCTAGGATCCATAGTTATCTATCCTCAATCAGAGTCAGCCTTAATCTTGGGCTTTAAACAAGAAGTCTCAATTAGATAATCTTTCTGCTATCATTCATAAATCCCTGGAAAGGGTTAGCTTCCAAAAAAATCAGTCATTTAATAGATAATTTCACCAGCTGAGTCAAAATCCCTGGAAAGGGTTAGCCTCCAAAAATTGAACTTTCAAAAGATAAATTCTCCAGTAGAGTAAAACCCCTGGAAAGGGTCAGCCTCCATTCATTCTTTAAAAAGATAATCTCACCAGTCCCAGTCAGTAAAAGACATATTCCTCAATAAAGAGTCAGCCTCAATTCTGGGATTTGTATAGAACACAAAAACTTCTTAGTTTAAGTCAATCCCCAGTAGAGTTATCTCCCAGAGTCAATAAAAATCAATCAAAAGCCTCAAGCTTGGGCCTCATACAAGCCAGCTAAAGTCAAATCTTTCATACAGTAGATAGACATAGCTTATCTATATAGAGAGATCTTTCTCCTATCTCACCACATTCAAACAAACAAACATTACATTACATTTTAATTTTAATCAGTCTCCCATTTAGGATTTTGAAAGGCATGCTCTGGCAGTAAAACCCAAGCATGTGGTAACTTTCCCTAATTTGGATGAGCACCTCTCTTTCATTCAAGACGCAGTTGACTGGTATACTTGCATATACACAAGTAAGGTCCCCCTCTTGAATGAAATGAATCCAGTTATTTTGTCACTCTTTTAATGTTTGTGGTGAAATGGTAGAAATACCTCTCTGTAAAGATGATTTCATGCCTCTTTACTGTAAACAGAGATTTAATTCAAGCTTCAACCTTGAGCTTCAAGCAAGGCACCAAAAATAATTAATTTTCCTAATTAGTTCTCCGAACTACAAAAAGCTCTGACTTCCATTAGGGATATGTAGGCATGAGGTTCACAAGGAATCTCAGCGAGCTAATAAAAAACCAAAAATAGTCAGTCTGTCTGTCTTTTTAAATCAATTCAATTCCTTCTCCTAACACAAAAGGAGAAACTTTCCCAATAATAAGCAACAAACACAAACACATAGACACAGAGAAGGTTCCCGTAGAGTACTACGGATATGTAGGGTGCTTAAACTCTTCCCTATGTATAACCGACCTCCCGGACTCCAGAATTTCTAGTCTAGGTGAATCCCCACACTTAGCAAACTCCTAGGGTTTATTTGAGATCTTTTTCCCCTCTCCTACTCGTAGGATAATTAAAAATTTCGTGTGATATCGTTGGAAGATTTGAAACATAATTCATCCCGCCCGGGCGCATTCTCCTTCCAAATTTCGCGTGAAGGGTCTAGCGTGCCGTCCTCCCAAGTGAAACGAGGAGGTAAAGAAAACGACACCACACTATACAATAGTTATCAATATGCTTCGACTATATAGTCCATCCCTGCATCATTCATAAATACATGCATAACATACAGTATTCTCGTTTATTTCAAGAATCTCAATACATGCATCATGACATTGCATAAAACTAATCTTCCCTTTTTAGGTAATAATCAAAAGAATATTATCATCCAAGTGCGGTGCGAATACAATCGTATCAACGATTCAATCTCAACACTCAAGACAAATACAACTCTGACACTTAACTCCGGGTTATTCTTCACAGATAATTCAGAAACAATTAAAGAACTTCATATCCTTTCTAGGAGCCTTTCCAGGTCGGTCTTGTTTAAGACATATCACAACCTTTCTAGGTAGTCTTTTCTAATACATATGACAACCTTTCTAGGAACCTTTCTAGGTAGTCTTTTCTAAGACGTTTCTTACCCTTTCTAGGAACCTTTCTAGGTAGTCTTTTCTAAGATGTTTATCATCCTTTCTAGGAACCTTTCTAGGTAATCTTTTCTAAGATGATTCATATCCTTTCTAGGAACCTTTCTAGGTAGTCTTGTTTAAGACATGTCATATCCTTTCTAGGAGCCTTTCTAGGTAGTCTTGTGTAAGACGTATCATATCCTTTCTAGGAGCCTTTCTAGGTCAGTCTTGTTTAAGACATATCATACCTTTCTAGGTTAATCTTGTTTAAGACGTATCATAACCTTCTAGGTAGTCTTGTTTAAGACATATCTCAACTTCTTTAGGTAATCTTCCTTAAAATAGTTATCCAATCTCTTCTAAGACACCTCTTGCCCTTTCAAGGAGTTTCTCAGTTATTCTTCTACAAGACAGTTATTCCCGAGCTTTGTTAAAAGCCTAATCTCCTTTAAATCAGTAATCATAGTCTTCTTTAGGCCAGTGATCTACCCTTTTCAGGAACCTCTCCAGGTAGTCTTCTGTAAGACATTACTTCATCTCTCTTTCAGATACAATCAATGCATATGATCCATTCTGAAAAGCATTTGCTTTAGACAAACAACTCTTCAAACATCTGATGGCATCTTCAAGCCCATCTCCGACAAGCGCCTTTCAATACTTCAAGCTCGGATATAGTCTAACGTACGACTTATCCTGACTTTCGTATTTATCCAGATCAGACGACATCTTTAAGCTCGTCTCCGGCAAAAGTCCCTGCTTTAGCTAGGGCAAATTCCTGGGTATTCTAGTGTTCAATCCTCTTTTACCCTCAGATTCCGACAGGCACACAAGCCAATCTACATCCTCAGGTATAAGAAGATTGAACAGGGGCAGCTGTAATACCCCAAAATTTTCCCATCATATTTATTCATATTTCAGTCCATCTGACTTTCAAATGCTCAAAGATACACAGGCAGGAAGCATGCAGTCTCTCTCCTAAACAACAGCCTCTAAACTAGGGTTTTGTCTCTCTCTAAGAAAAGTCAGGTTCTGATACCTCAAATGGATCTCATGGCCTCTCATATGCCTTAAAGAATCCTCACATCAAGTCCCAAGCTCTGATTCCCAAGATTGCCCAGACAAAAAGTTCAAATAGTCAACAGCCGACTAGTTTGACCTAAAAGACAATTATGGTCAAAGCACAGTCAAAACTCCTGATTTTTTGTCAGCATCCTTACTATGAAGTATCATTCATCATTTGATCTAGGATTGATCATGGTTCATCAAGGAAAGATCAGAAATCAACAAATTCAAAAGTTTCTAAATTAGGATTTTCATAGGAGAAAGTCAATTGAACTTTGATCAGCCATAACTCCTACATGGAACATCAAAAATTTCCCATCCAAAGCTCATTTTGAAGGAAATTTAATTCTCTACAATTTTGTCTCTCACATGCCAAGTCTAAAAATGCTTCATTTGGGAGATATGACTCAAAACATTATGCATCCTTCCTTTTCAATCCTCCGGTTGTAGCAAATGTGATGAGCGGATCTTCAATCCCTCAATTCCTTATGCTCGGCTGAATTGATTACCAAAGCGAAGCGATTGTCAAAAACCTTCGAATCATGCCTTTGATGTAGAAGGAAAAACCCTAAGGTTTTATACAAGAAACACCCTCGATAATCTTCACCCGAACAAGACGAATGTCTATCGTCGATCCTTATCAACGCACGTTCCTTACTTCGATCGAAAAAGATGATTATGTGTGATTTTCGATCAATAAGCGAAAGGTTGAAGGTGAGAAGAATCTTGAGTATATCTTTCATGTTTCTTGTTAAAATACTTAAGAATGATCAATTGGATATATATATATATATATATATATATATATATACCACACACTTTGCATAGGCCAATTAAAACAGAGCAAAAACCAGTATAAGAAGCGATAGGTCGACCTGCTCCCCTGGATAGGTCGACCTATTGAAGTTTTGCATCTGTTTTTGAACTGAGTAGGACACTTGCGTCGACCTGAAGGGTCGACGTGCACATTCCCGAGGTTTCCTCAAAAATGCCATGCGTCGACTTGAGCCATCAATGCGTCGACGCAATCTGTTCATACACTGAATTTTTGAATCACCAAGATTGGATGCGTCGACCTGAAGGGTCGGAGTGCACATACCCGAGATTCCTCCAAAATGGTATGCGTCGACCTGAGGAGGCAATGCGTCGACGCATTCTGCCTTGACATGAAACCCTTCACAAATGTTTCCAGTAGGTCGACCTGTTTTACTTGTGAGTCGACCTATTGAGGTCTTGTAGCCAAAAATACTTTTCTTTGTTGCATCCATTTGATTTCTTTGATTCCACTTTGATTGTGTCAAGTTCACAATGTTTTGACATCATGAAAACCACACAATTGTCCTCACACAAGGGACAAATGTAAACATTGGACTTCAGAACTCAAAGAAAGGAACAACTAAATATGAAAGGCGAGTGCAAATTAACAAAGTCGTGTGGACTTTATCCAACGCACGAACAAGAACATTTTTAGAGAAGAACAAAACTCGCAACAATACATTCTTTTGTAGGTCGGTAATAGCATAAAGGGTAAAGATAATCTTTGAAAGCCCTTTATATCCTACTTGAGCATTGAGGATCATACGATCACCCCGCACTACCAATGGTTAAGATTTCCTCAAAAACAGTTCAAAATGCACCTTAGTACTATAAAGAAAAAGAAATATCATTACTGGCTAGCATACAGAGGCATTAGAACGACAATGTCTCATTTGGAACTTCCACGTCCACAGGTTTTGTTGTCGAGCAAAGATACATGTCACAAACCCTCACCCTGTAAAGTAGAAACAAGGGATTGGAAGAAACTATTCTAGGTCGTTCACACAGACCCGAAGAGGCAAAGACCCAATAACGACACAACAAAACATTTGTCGCAAAACAGGTAGACTCTTTTCTTTTCTCCTACCGAACAGATAATCATTCTCGAGAGTGTGCTGCTAGCTGTCTAGATCTAACTAACCATTGATTGCATCTCACATTCTTCTACATGTGTGTAGTTACCAATCATTCCCCCTATTTAAAGAGGAAATTGTACACCACTTTATAGATATTCAATCCTTTCATATTCAAAATCACTTTTCACTCTCATACTAACTTGAACATAGAAATTTTAATCATGCATGACATCCCCCTCTCCAACATATCAGTAGCTCTGAACCACTGTGTCATACCCCAAAATTTGCCCATACCATTTCTCCTGTTCAAATTCAAAATCAAGGCACAATGTTCAAAGACACCCTCTCCCAAACAAGGTTAAAGAACTAGGGTTTTTGTTGTTCTGAAGGAAGTCAATAGATCAAAAGCTCCAAGGAATCTCATATGGTCTATGATACTCCACACTATCTCCATAACAAAATTTAGGTCTTAATTCAAAAGATTGATCACTCAATTGTTCAGAAAGTCAACAGTCGACTAGGTTGACCTAAAAGGCAACTGTGGTCAAAGTACAGTCAAAGCTCCTGATTTTTTGTCAAGATCCTCATATTGAAGTATCATTCACCATTTGATCAAGAATTGATCATGGTTCATCGAGGAAAGATCAGAAATCAACAATTCCAAAAGTTTCTAAATTAGGGTTTTCATAGGAGAAAATCAAATGAACTTTGACCCGCTATAACTCCCACATGGAACATCAGAAATTTTCCATCCAAAGCTCATTTTGAAGGAAATTCAATTCTCTACAATTTTGTGTCTCACAAGCCAAGGCTAAAAATGCTTCATTTGGGAGATATGGACCAAAACATTATAGGTCCTTTTCAGAAGTCAACCAAAAGTCATTTTTTTTCAAAAGGACACACAAGGAGCATGGAAAATTATTTTGATATGGGACCAAATACATTGGTTAGAAGACTCTTCAAGGTTTCTAAAAAGTCCAAGAACTTGAAAAAATATTGAAGTATGAGGAAATGGCAAGGTGTACAAGTTCATTGATTTTCAAGGGTATGCATGAAGGAAAAAGGTCCAAAATCCCAAACATTTCCAAATGGGCCTATCTATTTATGTTTGAATCATGGCCCTAAGCATATCCACGACCTCTATGGCCAATCACATGATTTTTCCTTTATTTATTTTATTTATTCTTGGATTTAATCAATTTAAATTCAACTTTAATTAAAATAAATAAGAAAAATCAAAGATTGTATGCTAAGTTTATTTTGTGATCAATATTATGGATATATTCATGATATTTGATTGAGTTATTCATGGAACACAAGATTTGAAAAATATGGAGTGATTTTGGCCAAGTTTGGAAAGATTGAAAACCAAAATTCAACAAACTTCAATCTTTGATTCAATAAAGATTTGATGCAAATTTGTTTGCCCTAATCCATTCCACTATAAGTAGACAAGGATCCCAGACCTGGAACAGGAGGATTCGCAGCCTCAAGCAAGAACAGAACGCTTAAAAAAACCTTTGAAACAGGGCAGGTTCAAATTCGGGGTTGCAGCCATCTTTAACCGTCTCTAAAGATCAAACAAGCCGGTTTATGGTCTTCTGAAGCTAGTGCAATCACCCTCATCAATCATAACGTCCGGAATTGCTCTCTATAGCTCTCGGTTTGCTCTCTCCTTCTATGGATCGATTTCTGTAATTTATGCGCTCTAAATGGATTTTAATGGTATATTCGGCTTCATAATCATGCTTTCAATCTTTCTGGATAGTTTAATTGGGTTTTAGATGCAGGTTTAGAAGCACGCCATTGTTAGGGTTTTGAATTCGTGATTTGGGGATGTGCGGTCGGAACCAAATTAGCCGAAATTAATAGCGTTATTGCGTTTAGAGAGCAACGTTTTGTTGATCTGGATAAGTTATTGGACTTTATTTGGATCATATGACCAGTTTAAGGGTTGCAGGTTTTTAGCCACGGGTGAAATCTGTAGCTAGAAGGTGAGAAAACCGTGGGCAAAAGTCTCATCCCCACGAAGAAGATGAAGACTACTAGGCGTGCGAATGGCTTTTAAAAAAAAATTCACTGTGCTGTTTAAATATATATTATTCAGTGTTTATTTTATTTACAGAAAAGAGAACGCGCACTATTGGCAAAGACAAGGAGCTGGTGATTGAGGACATGCTGGTTCGATTCCCAGGTCCAGCGTTTATTTTTACGAATTCACAAGTTTGTTGATCCCATGCGCCTCATGCATACAAGCCTACCACACGCCCTCAATGCTCAGCCATAGGATCTTCCCAATACAAGATCCAACGTCTCAGAAGGTGCAGTCCATCATACACCCTCAGGAGCGTATCACATGCAATCTGAGCTAAGTGTTTTTTTAATTTTTTTATTTATTTTTAATTACACAAATTGTTTTCTTTTATTGTTTTAATAATAAAAATCCTTTTATTTATTTTTCTTAACAAAAATTATTTCAAACTTATTTTTTCTTTTAAACAATGTATTATAATAAAATATATTTATTTTAATTATTACCCATCTTTGTTGTTTCTTTAAATTAATTTAAAATTGTTTATTTAATTATTAATTTTCATTCATTGATAAAAATAAATATTAGGGTTAGATGTTTAATCAAAACCTTATTTTCACCGATTTGATTAATTAGGTAGAATACCGATAATTAATTAAATTGATCTATTTATTCTATTAAACTTAGTCAATTCGTATCCTAATCAGGGTTTGCGAAGAATTAGCCATACGCTGAAAAAATATTTCTTTGTGTATTCCTTTCAGGGCGATCTTCAGATACCTCCCGATTATGCGCCACGCCTTTTACAAAGATGATCAAAGTCAATGCTCGAGGCTACTCCCGACTACAAACCATATCAGATCAAATCAAAAGCTAAGTTCTATTTTTATTTCAAACATCTATTTTATTTTGTTTTATTTATCAAATTAGGGTCAACCCTAATTATCGTTTGAATTGATAATGCACTCACTGCCCTTTGGTTTCTATTTTTCCCACCTTTTCAGGGTTTGCCAACCGCCAAAGCTCAGATAGTCGGTAACCCTAAAACCTTAACCTCTTTTATTTTTTCTTATTATTACTTATGTCAAACCCGCTGGTTTCGTTCTCTCTTTCCCCCGCTGGTTTCTTTTTCCCCTTCCCCATAGTGCTTTAATTATATTGTTTATATTAATTGATGTGGTTAGTAATCCTAGGGAGTGACAACCTTTTAATTGAATTAGAATCACCTAATTACAAGATAATATAATCGAATCTGATCACGTGATTGTTGCACCCACGCACACTTTTTGGTAACCCCTCTTGTTGCCTTGTTGCCTGTTGCCTTGTGTTTTTTGCAGAATAGCCATGTCCCTCGAATATGAGGATACCTCAGCCATGTTTCCTCGGTTATGTAAAGATCATAGGTCCCTAATGATGCTGCCTTCGATACACTAATATGATTTCGTCCCTCGAAGTTGCCTACGAAAAGGCTGAGGTATCCTCTGGTTGCCTACGAAAGGCTATTCTGATCCTTCCCTTAGACTACTTGCCTCTCTATGGCATGGGACAGTCTTATGGCGAACGATATTGCGACGACCCTTCAACCTCCAAATGAAAGGCTTCCTGCCCTCTTATGGCATGGATAGACCCTTTCACCCTGAAAGGCTAAAAGAACTGATTTTCTACATTATTAAGGTAATTGCCCCTAATTGCCTTGCTCTGGCTAAAAACATTTTCATATTCTTTCTCATAAACCTTCAAAATGGCTACGCTCATTTACGAGCTAAAGTCCGTATTCACTTCTTCTACATTTCTGAACGAAAAAGAGCAAAGCAATTAAGAGCCCATGGAAAACCATGGATGCAAATGGTGCTTTTTAAACCTTCCCTTTGCATAATTATCCCCCGAACCCAGTTTTTCTTTTAAAAAGGTTTTTCCTGTTCTTTTAGCCTTTCTATTTATTTGGATAAAATAAAAGTCGGTGGCGACTCTTGCTATCCGCACATTTCTAATAAAGTCAGTTCACCGTATTACACACCGCAATAAACTTTAAATTCACACATTCCGATCAACTCTAACTCCCGTATGGAACATGTGTTATGTGATTCTTCAATTTTGTCTACTTAGAAGGTGTGTTCCATGGTTTCAAATTTCATCTGCAATATTGTTATGTTAATTACATCAACCATTTTAGCCATTTTAACACCTGTATAAATGTTCATTTTCATTTTCATAGTTGGTCGGAATTTTCTCAAAAAATTAACCTTCCAAACATTCAATTTAATCTTAAGAATATTTTGTCCTTTTATGTCCCTCAGAGCCATGTATATCATGAACCTTATTATAAATCTCAGAATCATGAAAGAAATTGAACTTGGAAGATTGGGAGCTCGAAATCATTCTGAAAATGAGAGAAAATTCACATAACAAATCTTGATTAACTAATCAATATATTAACAAACTCTAACTAACTAAATACACTCATCATAAAAATATATGTGGTATAAGCTAAAAAGTTTCTATGGTAAGTAAACATAACATTATATCACACTACAATGTGCATTGTAACATTGTATTGTATGCAATCGTAATTTTAAACCATATTGTCTTCACCTAATATTAGGAATCATTTCTTGAAAATTAGATGTGGATAGATTTTTTAGGAGCATAAAACACAAAGCAAGTTTAACACATTGAAATATTAACAACCACACAAACGTGTTTAGAGAACACATCTTCACCCAAAATCTTAGCACAATCTTAAAGTGATAAATATATGGATCATTTCCTTTATATAACATTAAAGTTCAAATTCAATTACACTATAATTGCTTACACGTAAAGAATAAGATGCAAACAAAGATGATAAATAAACATGAAGATACATTATTGTCATAGAGACTGATATTTAAAAAGATGGGAACTCAACATTAGATCCACATGATTTGCCATTAGGGAAAACTGGGCAGTCAATGAAGTTTGATCCAGAAGTGTCGACGCACAAGTAAACTTGGTATAGCTGACTGTTACGAGATGAATCCACATTGCATTCAATGAATGGAGCAAACCCAACTCCCTTTTGTATAGCTCCTTTGATACTGCTCAAGCTGTAAGAACCTCCATCAGCTTGTATTCCTGCACTTGTAAGAGCATCAAGGAGGTTTGATTTTTGTTTCAAGTTGAGAGTTGTTTCAAAATAATCATGTTGTTTAAGGCTTGATTCTGAGCAAGTTCCGTGCTTCTCCCATTCATGAGTCCAAAACTGAATTCCATTTCCACTTGGACATGCAAGTGTGGGCCAGTTCTTTAGTAAACTGCTTTTGAGATCGGATATCTGTAATAATAATATGCACAAACACAAGTCAGTAGAATGAAAACATGACATAAAAATGCAATTGGTGAAGAATGAAAAAGTACCTGAGATTGATCAAAAGGGCTGTTGGGATCACAGTTAGATGGATAAGTACCATCTTTGTAATTAGGCCATAAACCATGAATACTAAAATCAGCAGCAGGTTTTCCACTTGTTGGATAGCAGCAACTCTTCTGTGAATCACAGAATGATCCTGGCCACTGCAAATACAAAAAAACCATATTACTAATTCGAATGTAAGCAGTAACTAAACTTATGTTGATGATGATTGAAATGAATTATAAGTTACCTGTTGAACAAAGTAGAAGAAATCAAAATCTTGTTGTGAAAGACATAGAACTGATAACTGAAGAAGCAAGAGAAGCTTAACTAAAATTGACCCTTTGGACTCCATTTTTTCGATTGACGTGATTCTGAGAAGAGTTAGTGAGGTTTTTATAGTTTTGAGTGAGTGTGACAATTATGAAATGGTTGAATGGGTTCATGTATTTATAGGAAGAAACTCAAGAGTCAAAAAATATTGAAATTAATAATAAACCAAAAAGGTAGAGTATCGTAATGGGATATGCTTATCATGCAATAATAATTGTGGTTTCCAATTTCATGTGAAAACGGAGCTTATGATTGTGACAAGTCGGTGCTTCTTTTTTACAACTAACCGTATGTTGTTAGTATTATAACCATCATAATAACCATGAATCTCTTTAGTCACTGCTTTCATATTGGTCGGTAGAATGCGTGTGCAAATCGAAACTTGTTTCTAACTCTTGGTTCTTTTTGGAGCTATGGCCAAATACAAAACAAGACGCAAGGTTGTTTTGTGATATCGACTCATTGATATTTATATAAATTACTAGATTAATCAAATGTTTGGTCCCAAAATAATAAAATGTTTGAATCATCTAAAACAATTTATCAACAGTAGGGTTTCAATAAGATGTTACTAACTTGTTCTAGTTTTAGGTTACCTTGAAATTGTAAGTGTATATGAAAACAATTTTGGACTTAGTTTTAGTTTATGTGTAGTATAATTTATGAAAATAGTTGTTAAAGAATTCGTTATGTCAAAGTTGGGGAGAGTTGTTAGAATCCAAATTGTACATATTTTGTTTATAACTTTTGTGGTATTTCTATAACTCTTTTCCCAAGTGTCTATTCAATTATGCATTATACTTGAGTAAATAAATAAAAACGAGTTTTGATTGTAAATATCAAGTTTCTTGACTTTTCTTTGTTTTTATAGGTTTTTATACTTTTGGCAAGATTAGAATGAAAAGTGTAGAAGGATTTGGCTTGGGAGAAGCTTGGAACCAAAATCAAGAAGTGGAAAATCATCAAGTTTGCTTAGTGGCCTCCACGCGCGCTTCCCCAGCCTATTTCCCGAAGCTAACCAAATTTTGGTGCTCGCTTAGCGGACCAATCTCGCTTAGCGAAGGTCTCTTTCAATAAGCCAGCTTCAAGCGCGCTTTGATGAACTCAAAACAAAGGCGAGACACATTTTGGTGTTCGCTTAGCGGGCCAATCTCGCTAAGCGAGGTATGTTTACTTTTCAGATATTTTGAGTAGTCTGCTTAGCGATCCAATCTCGCTAAGCGAGATTACTTTTTGGGCACTTGTGATTTTAAACACTTGAAAGATATTTTAGGGGTGATCTTATCCTTTCCACCAACCATACTTTCACACAGCACATCTAGGGCAAGAGAAGAAGAAAGAAAAAACAAAGTTCAAGAGAAATACTCAATATTTTCCAAGCATCTTTCTTCATCTTCTTTGAGTTTTTATGCTAGTGAATCTTGTTATGTTCCTTGTTGTTGAAGTTTTCATGGCTATGGAGAGCTAAATTCCTTTTGTGTCAAGATTAGAGGTAGTTAGCTTGTAAAATATGTATTTCTTTTAGTCTTTTGTGTATGAACTTGGTTGATGATTAATATATGGTGAATATATTGTTATTCATGTTCTATTTGTTGTTTTGAATCACTATTGAGAGATATGTTTCAAACTTTGACCTAAAAGATATTCATCTATCAATAAACAAACTCTAGAGATATATTTGTGAGTTGATAATCACTTGTATCAAGCTTTTAAGATTATCATGTTGATTGTTGGCATGAGAGATCATCTAATAGTTAATATGATAATATTCACGATATTGCTTTAGAGATAAACGGTATCGAGAGGATACGTGGTTATATTAATCATTAATAAGTTCATACGCATGATTAATCGAGTATGTATGAAGCAAGCTAACAAAAACTAATCTTGGCACAATTTTCTCAAATCGTTTTTAAATCCTATTTTACTATCTTTGTCTATTTTTCATGCAATCTACATTTAATGTAATCTACATTTCATGTCACCAAACTCTTACAAAACCTTAGCTAAAAACACATTTAACTGTAGAACGGAGGTAGTATCGCACTAATCCCTGTGGAAACGATAAAGGAAATACTTACCCTTCTAACAGAAATGAAAAATCTATGGCAATAAAAGAAAATTGCACTCATTAAGTTGGGTAACCATCACCTGATTATTCAACCCAATGGTGATTGAACCTCAAAGAAAAAAAAAGAACAACCAAGTTTGCTTATGTGGTGTACCAAATAAAAACCCTCGATCGATCTTGCATGCATGTGAAGATTATCATAATTCAAAAATGTCTTAAGTTGATTGTCAAATGAAAAGGGAAGAAAATCGAAAAGAGACTTAAGTCCAAATCGTAGCTAGACATGTGACCTAAGTAAGAAACGGTTGACTATATCTATTTTATGATTTTGTGTTCCGGTAATGCTTTTGGTATTAGTGAGTAAGGGAGAACTTGAATCTTTGTTAGTCACAATAACGAACCGCCTATGAGTATCGATAGATTTCATCTTTTTGAACCTTTGAAGATCTGAAAACCGCTTGATCTTAATTCTTTCTAATCAATCTTATTGCTTGAGAACAAGCAACGGTTCAAGTTTGGAGGTATTTGATAAGCGGTAAATGCATCATATTTATTGCTTGTTTTTCTTTTGATTTCTTGTGTGTTTTCATCGTTCTAGTTCATTTTTATGCATTTTTGTCCCAAATGTTTTTTCAGGTAATAAGAGGTCAATTGAGCGAATTGGGACAAAAAAGACCGAAGATCGCACAAAAAGGAATGTTTCCAGTGCAAAATTCCCGAGACCAACACGACCTGACCGTGTCCCATGACATAGGTCGTGTTGTCCCCTTGATGCCCCATCCATACAAGCAGCCATAGGATGACATGGCCAGCCTGTGTTGCCTAACACGACTCGTGTCAGTACTCAGACAATTACGAACCTTTGATCTTTTGACAGTGTTCTGTGACCTTTTGGCGTTTGTAACTTCCAAAACTTTAGTGATTATTGTCCATTAAACTCAAATTTAGTGTCAATAATTAGTGATTTCTGTCTTGGATTAGTATAAATAGAACTTATAGAAGCTTGAGTATCAAGAGAATGCATCATCTTTTACTACTATCACTCATAACAATTGTTGTTCTTTGTTCTTAGCTTAAGTTCTTACTAGTTTTCTTGTAATTTATGCACTTGTGATATTATAATCTTGCCTTAATTTTCCTTTTGCTATTTATTTTCTTATTTTCAATTATTTATTTTTCTTGCAATTCCCCTAAACTTGTTTATTGTTGTTGTTCATATCACCATGCGTGAGTAGATCCTTAGGAACATGGGGATATGAGAATCCATCACATGATGAACCCCTACTAAGTCATCTATTTGCAATCATAATAAATATAAGTTTTCTTTATTTTAGAATTCAAATTCTAATTCATATCTATGTCGGTTGTGAAAGCAAAGGCAAAATAGATGTTGATCATGTATCGAAAGATAACGATTTAACATCCGAAAGAAGATTACTAAACAACTAAGTTCGAGCGCCACTGACAATGCAACTTGATTTTAGTTCAGAAACAATCAAGATGCAACATCGCGTGACAAGGCGTAACGCTCTTGATTGAAATGTTTAGTCGTACTTGAAACACGTTTAGATGTTCATGCCACGAAATTAGATGTCACACATATGTATCTAAAATTTATATAAAAATAACTTAGAAATTCTCTTGATTAAAATATAGATAATTATAGGGTTAAGTCTTGATGGATGCTCATAGTCCCTAGTCCTGATTTTTATTATTTGTTAAAATCTATTTTCAATCTACATTAAATAAAGTTTTTCCGATCGCTTTAGATAAACATAGTTGAGGTAAGATTTGATAATCATACATCTCCATGTGGGTTCAATTCTTTTTACTAATTGACACAACTGCGCACTTACGATTCACACACGATCATGGAGTGGTAGGTTTTGAGTCTTCTGCCGACACGGAACAATGTATTTTTCAACAAAAATACGTTATAGATCTATATAAAGAAACATGAATGAGTGGTAGTAGGATAGCTAACACTATATGAATCCTATTGTAAAGTTTTAGGGAGAAAGAAGTGTTTCTATTGATATCGGAAGATACTAGAGGTTAGTTTGTAAGATAATTACTTATTTTACACTAAACCTGATATTTTCTTTGCAATCATTATGGCTCGACAATTTATGCATTCTTTTTATGAATAACAACTAGTGGTAGATGGTAGTATATATATATATATATATATATATATATAGAGAGAGAGAGAGAGAGAGAGAGAGAAAACTGAGATAATTGAAGACCACTTCCAAAAATGTTCTTATATTTTATGAAGACAGATGAAAGAAATGTGAATATCTATATTAATGCAAGCTGAACAGATTCACTTTTAGATAGAAGATCAACCTCTAGATATTATCATTTGTCTAGGGAAATCGCGTGACCATGAGAAGAATAAAATAAAGAATTGTAAAATTAAGTAGTACGGAAGTCGAGTTTTGGTTTATGGCTTGAGGAATTTGTAAAGGACTATGGATCTACAGAGAATTTGAGAAACTTAAGATGAAAATTGAGCTTCCAATAAAATTATATTCTCACAGTAAAGATGTTATTAGCAGAGTCCACAATCCATTTTAACATGATAGAAACAAACATTCTGAGATTGACTTTAATTTTATAAAAGAGAAGTTAAATGTTGAAATTATATTCTTGCCTTTGTAACTTTTAGTAAAAAAAACTGAGGATGTTTTAAAAACTTAAGAAGATAGAATCTACACACCAACTTGAAGGGTGAGTTTTCTTCTAAAAGAAACCATGTGACTCTTTTAGTTAATGCATATTTTACTTCCTCAATGACAAATAAAATATAATGGTGTCTATTACTTGATATATTTATAATACATTATTTTTAAAAGGGACGAGATTAGTTACATATTTATACATTATACTCATGCATACCTCCATTTCATTTGAGAAGTGGAAATGTGAGATATTGGATCGAACTCTAGTATGGCTGAAGGGTAGTTTCTTGGTTCGACAGGATTAAGCATGAAGTCGAAGGTTGTTCACATGCTTGTGTCGAAGATGCTAGGGTTGTTAGCATGTTAAATTAGGTTTTAGTGTTTAAACCCTAATTTGTTAAGTTAGCTTGTTTATTAAGTTGACTTGTGTAATGGGCCTTGAGGAAAAAGCCCATTAGTTAGTATGTTAGGTTTTATTATAAATAGCATACTAGTCTTTCATCATTGCTAAGCTTCAAATCTTAATTTAGGGTGAGAGAGGTTATTTGTTATTCTTGTAAACTTGTAATATTGTTTTAAGAGAAAGTAAAAGAATATCATTTATAACCAATTCTTGTGTTCTTCTTATCTTCCCTAATTCCTATTATATTTTGTTCTTGACATCATTTTTCACAACAAATTAGTGCGGTGAGCATGGAGAAGATGCCTTCAACAAAGTATGAGATTGAAAAGTTCACCAGAGTGAATGATTTCGGTCTGTGGCGCTTGAAGATGAAAGCCCTACTGGTTCAGCAGGGTTTCTTGGAAGCATTGAAGGGAGAGGCAGCCATGAATGCAGAATAGACGGCAGCGGAGAAGACGAATATGATCGAGAAACCACACAGCGCAATTTTGTTGAGCCTTGGTGATATGGTTCTCCGACAGGTATCAAAGGAGACGACGGCATCAGGGTTATGGGTGAAACTTGAAAGTTTGTATATGACCAAATCACTGGTAAATCGACTCTACCTGAAGCAAGCTTTGTATTCATTCAAGATGATTAAAGACAAAGTGTTGGCTGAGCAGTTGGATATGTTCAACAAGCTGATTCTTGATCTTGAAAATATTGATGTGAAGATCGATGATGAAGATCAAGCGCTGTTACTATTGTGTTCTTTGCCTTGATCACATGCTCACTTCAAAGAAACTCTCTTGTATGGAAGGGAGTCCCTGGCGTTTGAAGAAGTTCAATTAGCCTTGTATTCTAAGGACTTGAATGAACGAAAGGAGCATAAACCTTCGACTCTTGGTGAAGGTTTGGCCGTTAAAGTAAAATTCTTGCGAAAGGACGGTAAGTTCGACAAGAAGAAGGGCAAAAGCCAGTCGAAGTCTTACAGTGGCGAAGCATCTGGTATTCGATGCTATCATTGTAAGAAGGAGGATCACACGAGAAAAGTGTACCCTGAACGCCTGAAAGATCATGGAGGTAAGGATAATGGCAATGCAGCCATTGTTCAAGATGATTTTGAATCATCTGATGTTCTTGTGGTTTCAAGCAGTGACTCGAGAAGAGAGTGGATAATGGATTCAGGTTGCACTTGGCACATGACTCCAAACAAAGACTTGTTCGAGGAATTATGTGATCAAGATGGTGGATCAGTATTGCTGGGAAACAACAAGGCTTGCAAAATTGCAGGTGTTGGATCTGTGAGATTCAAGCTCCATGATGGGTCAATAAGGTTGTTGACTGAAGTCAGGTATGTTCCTGATTTGAAGAGAAATCTGCTTTCTCTTGGTGAATTCGACAAGAAAGGATATGTTTTCCAATGAGAGAAAAGTATCCTAAGAGTCATGAAGGGGTCGAAGGAAGTCTTGAGAGGCGTGAAGAAACAAGGCTTGTATACCCTTGAGGCTGAAGTTGGAAGTGGTTCGACAAATGTTGCATCCACGAAACCTTTGTCGAAGACAGAAATCTGGCACATGAGATTGGGCCATGTCAGTGAAAGGGGTCTAATCGAATTAGGGAAACAAAATCTGCTTGGTGGAGACAAAGTCGAAAAGCTGGAATTTTGTGAACCCTGTGTATTTGGAAAATCTTGCAGAGTGAAGTTCAACAAAGGCATACAAAGAACACATGGATCCCTTGATTACTTTCATGCTGATCTTTGGGGGCCTGCAAGGTGTCCATCACATTCAGGAGCAAGGTATTTTCTATCCATAGTTGATGATTATTCCAGGAAGTTATGGGTATTCATCCAGAAGACTAAGGATGAAACTTTTGAGAATTTCAAAAGTTGGAAGACTCTGGTCGAAAATTAGACTGGCAGAAAGGTCAAGAGGTTGAGAACAGACAATGGCCTTGAATTTTGCAATGAGGCGTTCGACAGTTTTTTTGCGGCCTCTGGTATTGCAAGGCACAGAACTACTGCAGGTACTCCACAACAAAATGGTTTGGCTGAAAGGTTTAATCAAACTATTTTGTAGAGAGTCAGATGCATGTTGACTAGTGCTGGACTAAAGAAGGTGTTCTGGGCTGAGGCTGTTTCGACAGCAACATATCTGATAAACAGATGTCCTTTGACAGCGTTAGATATGAAGACACCTAAAGAAGTTTGGTCGGGACATCCACCAGATCTCGACAAACTGAGAGTATTTGGCTGCGTAGCCTATCCTCATATTAGGCAAGACAAGGTCGAACCTAGAGCTCTGAAATGCATGTTCATGGGATACCCTGAAGGAGTCAAAGCTTATAGCCTATGGTGTCTAGAGCCAGGTCACAGGAGGTGTATCACCAGTTGAGATGTAGTTTTCAATGAAGCTGAAATGGCTTTCAAGAAAACGGATGATGATGATGATGATCGAAGTGCAGAAGAGCTGGAATAGGTAGAAATTCCTGTTGAGGTGGAGCATGTTGATGCTAAATTGTATATCCCTGATGAAGTCGAAGAAGAGGAAGAAGATATTGAGGATGAGGAAACTGTCGATGACTACCTATTGTCGAGAGATAGGTCGAGAAGAGTCATCAAAGCACCTCAGAGACTTGGGTATGCAGATCTTATAGCTTATGTCTTAATCTCTGCAAGTGAGGTTCTAGACGAAGAACCTAGAGACTACAAGGAAGTTATGAGGAGTCGAAATAAGACTGAATGGCTGAAGGCCATGGATGATGAGATGAAATCCCTTCATGATAATCATACTTGGGAACTGATCAAGAAACCTGCTGGGGCAAGGTTAGTCAGCTGTAAATGGATTTTCAAAGTTAAGGAAGGAATTGAAGGAGTGACGTCGAAAAGATACAAGGCAAGGTTAGTTGCAAGGGGTTTCACTCAGAAAGAAGGTGTCGACTTCAATGATGTGTTTTCTCCTGTTGTGAAGCATAGGTCCATTCGAATGTTGCTTGCCATGGTGGCACAGTTCGACCTTGAACTGGAACAGGTGGATGTGAATACTGCGTTCTTGTATGGTGATCTAGATGAAACGATCCTGATGAGGCAACCTGAAGGGTATGTCGAAAAGGGGAAGGAAGATTATGTGTGCAGGCTAAAGAGATCTTTATATGGACTAAGACAATCTCCTCGACAGTGGAATAGGAGATTCGACAAGTTCATGGCACGCATAAGTTTCATTAGAAGTCAGCTCGACCACTGTGTTTACTTCAGATTTCGACCTGGTAATTCATTTATTATTTTGTTGCTTTATGTGGATGATATTCTCATAGCAAGCAACAGTGTCGAAGATGTAATGAGGGTGAAGGCTGAACTCAATAAGGAGTTCGATATGAAGGATCTGGGAGCTGCTTCCAGGATTCTTGGAATTGACATTCGAAGAGATACAAAGAATTCGAAGTTATGCTTATCTCAAGAGGCATATCTATGAAAGATTCTCGAAAAGTTTGGTATGTCGAATTCGAAGCCAGTTGTGACTCCAACAAACCCTTAATTAAAGCTGAGTATTGATCACTGTCTCAGTACTGATGTCGAAAGAGCCTATATGAATAGCATCCCATATGCTAATATAGTTGGTTCTTTGATGTATGTTATGGTATGTACTAGACCCGACATAGCATATGCAGAAAGTCTTGTAAGCAGGTACATGGCAAATCCTGGAAAGGCTCACTGGAAAGCATTGAAGTGGATTTTAAGGTACATAAATGGGTCTTTGAACAGAGTCCTAATTTATGGTGGAGCCTTGGGTGAAGATAGTAAAGCAGTAATCGAAGGATATGTCGACTCTGATTATGCAGGTTGTATGAAATCCAGAAAATCTATTTCTGGATATGTTTTCACTATGTTTGGCACAGCAATTAGTTGGAAAGCAACACTTCAAAAGGTTGTTGCTTTATCAACCACTGAAGCGGAGTATATTGCCTTAACTGAAGCTGTGAAAGAAGCATTGTGGCTTGAAGGTTTTGCGAAGGAGCTGAAACTTCAAGGTCGAGGTATCACTGTTAAATGTGATAGTCAAAGTGCAATACACCTGTCGAAGAATTCAACCTATCATGAGCGAACTAAGCACATTGATGTGAGGATGCATTTCGTCAGAGGAGTAATCGAGCGTGAGAAGTCAAATGAAGGTTTCAACTGAAGATAATGCTGCTGATATGATCACCGAGACATTGCCGAGTTGCAAGTTTTTCCACTGTATACAGTTGATAAAGCTGCATGGAGAAAGCTAGTTGTTCCCTTGATGTTGTAGAGTTAGATTCAAGGTGGAGATTTGTGAGATATTTGATCGAACTCTAGTATGGCCGAAGGGTAGCTTCTTGGTTCAATAGGATTAAGCATGAAGTCGAAGGTTGTTCACATGCTTGTGTCGAAGATGCTAGGGTTGTTAGCATGTTAAATTAGGTTTTAGTGTTTAAACTCTAATTTGTTAAGTTAGCTTGTTTATTAAGTTGGCTTGTGTAATGGGCCTTGTGGAAAAAGCCCATTAGTTAGTATGTTAGGTTTTATTATAAATAGCATACTAGTCTCTCATCATTGCTAAGCTGCAAATCTTAATTTAGGATGAGAGAGGTTATTTGTTATTCTTGTAAACTTGTAATCTTGTTTTAAGAGAAAGTAAAAGAATAGTAGTTATAACTAATTTTTGTGTTCTTCTTATCTTTCCTAATTCCTATTATATTTTGTTCTTGACATCGTTTTTCACAACAGAAAACATATTTATTCTCAGTAATTTGTAAAAAGAATGTAGAATTATCCTAGGTTTGATATTTACCTACAGCCATAAGAATGTATAATAGGTTGGCCATTTGTTTCAAAATTAATGCTGCTTCAAAATAGTCATGTGGATTAAGGACTGAATCTATAGTTTTTATCTGTCTCAATAAACCATAGTTGCTGATTTCTAAAGAACCATATTTTATTTCATTTAATATGATGGCTTTTTTCCATTCCCTAATAATACCATTTTCCAAATTATAAGACTTAGTTTTTTTGTATAGCACCCTTCTCCAGAAAACAAGAGGATTAAGGCCAAAATAGAACACATTACACTCGTTACTGCTTAAATTTCATGGTATACTCTCACAAGGTTAAAATACACAACGTGTATTTACATAGATACACTTCAATGTTAAAAAAATACCACAAAATAAGTTATATTACATGAGAGTGAAACTAAATCTTCCAAGCTAACAATATATGTATTTTATGTAAATATGTTTAATAATTATCCTGATATGTCAATCATGATCCCTTCCAAGGATTGCAGGAAAAAACCTTTCTTCTGGGCTTCTATACAGTGGCTGACTGGCCGGTCCTTAAAATTTTTTGGCAATAAACTGACCAATTTATCAGATATTGTTTGTAAGATTGAATGTTGACTCAAGAAACTCTACTACCAGTAATCACCACAAGAGCATTTCCCATCTTTAAAATGGTGAAATCTTTGAACATCTCTGAGAATAATTTGCCTGCCAAATACCAATGATATAAATTTAGCAGCATTATGGCAATCTCCACAAACTCTAAGGTTCTTGACAACACGGATTGTTGTTCCTGGCGGCGTATTCGTAAGTCCAAAAGTAATGGCCAATTTCTCACTGTGATATCGAAGAATAATTTCTTTCTCCTCGTCTTCCATGTCTGCGTGAAAGACTAGTGATGTGTCAGCTACATACCCAGCCAATTTCAATTCCTTCATCAACTCATCAAGTGCACGGTGCAATGATGTAGAAATGGAATGAACTCCATCCCCGGCAAAGAATTCATGCACAATGTTGTTAACCTCTATAGAGCTACAACCAGGAATTTTCACGGCTCCTTTGTTTAACATCATTTTCCGCAAGTGATTCACATCATCCCACTTTCCATATCTTGCACACAAGTTCGATAAAATAACATAATCTCCACCATGTGAATCATCCAACTCAAATATTCTCTCAGCTACTTGCTTTCCCATTTCAACATTGCCATGACTACTACAAGCAGATAGCAACGTTCGCCACAGAATCGGGGTTTGCTTGATGGGCAGTTCATCTAAGAATTTATAGGCTTCGTCCAATCTTCCGGCTCTACCAAGCAAATCCACCATACACCCATAATGTTTGATACTAGGAACAATCCCATAGTCATCAGTCATACTACGAAAATATTCAAAACCTTCTTCTACCAATCCATTGTGGCTACATGCATACAATATACCTAAAAAAGTTATCTCATCCGGCTGCACTTTTTCTTTCTTCATTTCTTTCAACATCGACATTGCTTGGAAACCATCCCCGTGTGTTGCATAAGCCATGATCATCGCCGACCACACCTGCGTATCTCTCTTAGTCATGCCTCTAAACACCTTAACAGCATCCTCCAAGCTCCCACATTTAGCATACATATCTATAAGAGCTGTATTTACCTTCACATATCGATCAAACCCATACTTCTTAACATACTCATGAATCCACCTCCCTAAATCCAACGATCCAAGCAAAGCGCAGGACGAAAGCACGACAAGCATGGTAACGTCAGTCGGCTTAAGACCACTCTCCTGCAATTCTCTAAACAAAGCCAATGCCTCATTAGGTTGACTATTCCTAGCCAAACTAGTAATGATTGCATTATACGCAACAACGCAAGGTTCTCCAATCTTATCAAAAACCCTTTTAGAAGCATCAATGTCACCACAGGAAGTATACATATTAATTAGTGTCGGAACAACATATATATTATCACTGACCCCAAGTTTCAAAGCAAAACAATGCAGTTGTTTCCCTTCTCCCAAAGCCTTAACCTTTGAACAAGCCTTGAGAAGTGAAGAAAATGTATAATCATCAGGAACAAGGCCGGAGAACAGAACCTGAGAAAAGAGAATCATTGCTCTAAGAGGGTCATTAACACGAGCATATCCGCGTGCCATGGTGTTGAAAAGGACAATATTTGGTTGAGTAATTTGGTTGAACAGGTGGTGTGCATGGTCCATGGAAGCTTCTGTGGGGTTAGAAGTGCAGAAATTAATGAACTTTGTGATGAGATTGGTATTGTTTTGGAGATGGGTCTTGATTGAGTAAGCTTGGATTTGTTTGAGGTCTGTGAGATTGGTGCATTTGGGTATGAGAGAAAGGATATGAGGTAAAGGTGAAAGTGAAAAGGTAGTAGTTTGGTGTTTTGGTGTTGTTTCTGTGTTGGATTTTGTGAGAGAAAATGAGGTCAATGGGAGAATGGGTGCTGCCATTTTTGTGTCATGCGAATTACTCGTTCATTGCCGTAAATTGTATCGGAAAATTAGGACTTGAAAGGAGAGATGAATGAA
Source organism: Vicia villosa (assembly GCF_029867415.1). Taxonomy (NCBI): domain Eukaryota; kingdom Viridiplantae; phylum Streptophyta; class Magnoliopsida; order Fabales; family Fabaceae; genus Vicia; species Vicia villosa. The sequence continues at coordinate 812,316 of NW_026706810.1, read as the reverse complement.
ATGATACAAAATGGATAAAGTTCGAACAAGAAAGCACATGGAAACATAAGAAAACAGATTATGGTTAAGGATTTCTTTTAGCATGAACACAGGGAAAGTCTTGTCCACGACAATATTTTTGGATTGGGTTACTTTTCTTTTAATAAAGGCTTATAGGAAAAAATGATTAAAAATAAAAAATAAAAACTTAAAAGAAATTATGATTAATCTATTCTTTACAAAATAATTTTTAATTTTAATAGAGATGGAATAAAAAATATGGTGCAATTTGTGTTGAGATCTATATTTGCAAAAAAATCAACTTAAAAGTTTTTTTTTCTTGTATATGTGATGTGAGTGATTATGATGTTAGTATTGTTAGTTGGATGAATGTCACCTAATTCTCAGCCTCCAAGGAATCAAAAGAGGATTGGAGAAAATTTTGACTACCATGATACAATATGCTTCTTTTATCTAAAGCTTGAGTCAACCATGATTTTTTATTATTTCTATATGTTTCAAAACAACGGAGAATTCGGCATAAAAAGACGAACCATGCCTTAAATTTTCTATAGAAGGTAATAGAAAATCTCCCTTGATATTCCTAAAAGTCCCCCACACAACCCTAAGCATTGGTATTGGGATTAAAAGCCCCCTATCACAATTGCATTTGTGTCATTCATGGTTAGGAGGAGTCTAGAGCACATGGTAAGGGCTCCAGGAGAACGAATTCTAACTTCAAAAGTTTTAATGATAGAGAAATATGACATTGAAATCGAGAAAGTGTCGAGAGTGTTATTTTTAGCCATTTTTATCTGGGCCATGATCCAATTGATAGAAGAATTGATGTTTGCCTTTTGATTCTTATGCTTGAACTTGTTTCTAGAAATCCAAATCTGGTTGAGTAAGAAAATCATTGTTGCCTTTCAAAAGCAAAGTGGACTGTTTGGATTTTCCTTGATTCCAATATAAGAACCATTCTTCTAAAGAACGAGGATGAGCTTAGATCTTTGGCTTTCTCATTAGCTAATGACAAAGTGCCTTAGCAAAGTTGCAATGGAGTAAAAGATGACTTATGCTCTCCACTTCAGAATTGCATAGACAATATTTGGAGGTCATTGAAATACCTTTTGTCATAAACATTGCATTATAAGTGATTTTATCATGCATGAGTCTCCACACAAGAGTCACATATTTGGAGGGATGTCATTGCTTCAAATTGCTTTAGCCCATGAAGTTTTAGGGAGATGATTATACTTGAAAGTGTAAGCACCCTGCTTTGCCCAATGAGTTCTCTACTACTCAGCTTCAATGATTTGTGATTTTCTTGAGTATTTTTATCTGTACTTGTGAATAATATAGTTAAAATGTTCATACAAGTGTTTTATCCTCTTTTTATGATATATTAAGGGTCTTTCATTTGATTTTCTGTGTTTTAAGTTAATAAGTGGCTATGTGAAATAAGTGATTTTGACACTTATCAACTCTCCACACCTCATCTTTTTGTTTATCCTCAAATAAAATCATACAAACTTCAAATGATTCTAGTAATTTTATTATGCACACTATATTTATAGCTTATGACTTAATTAAAAACTTTGAAATCAATCACAATCATTTAGTATAATTCATTTAAATGTAAATTTAAAATCAATATCACAACTATCCATAAGTTATAGTATAAAGATGAAAAAATCTTATTTAACCAAAATATGTTTTCAATACAAGTTTAGATGAATAGTCAATTTTCATCAAAATCATATTCTCAGTGTATATCACTCAATTGTGTTGTGTTTTCTTCATTTTGAGACAATGCATATACTACAAATCAACTTTATATTTCATCAAAGCAATATTACAATATTTGTAATTATTGACAATGGAGATAACAGGAAGATTGTACAATGCTATGAAGAAGAAAGGTACATAAACTTGATAACAGAAAAGTAAGTTTGTTATGAAAAATAAGTTCTTTCTCATTAACCCTTGAAGGTTGATACAACATACAATGTATACAAGTAGATAAGCTATATATTCCTAATAAGCCAGGTGGCAGTCTATAATAGGCTAAAGATAATAAGCTTAGTTGTACAAAAAGCTTTACATAATTGGTACAAGTAGATATAATCTAATGGCCTCCCTCAAGTTGGACTATGTAAACTACATAGGCCTACCTTGACCAAAATAAAATTTAGGATAGGAGAATGTAAAGGTTTAGTGAAGATGTCAGCCAATTGAGCATGAGTAGACACATGAAGCAAGTGGATGAGTTTGGTTTGCGATTTCTCACGAACCACATGGCAATCAAGTCCAATGTGCTTACTCCTCTTATGAAAAGTGGGATTATGGGCCAAGTAAATAGCTGATTTACTATCACAGTAAAAAGAAACAGGCTGAGAGAATGAGATACAAAAATCATGAAACAAATATTGTAACCACTGAAGTTCACATGTAAGAAAAGCCAAGGCACGGTATTCTGCTTTAGTAGAGGATCTTGAAACTGTATGTTGCTTCTTGAATTTCCAGCATAGAAGAGAAGAACCAAGGATGACACAATATCCAGTAACAGATTTCCTTGATTCAGGGCATCTGGCCCAATCAGAATCAGCAAAACCAAAAAGCTTTAAGGGACTAGAAGCAGAAAAAAGTATACCTTTAGCAGGGACAACCTTCAAATACCTCAATACACGAGTTGCAGCCTGGTAATGAGGTAAGAGAGGATTTATTACATACTGGCTAAGGTGTTGAATAGCATATGAAATGTCAGGCCTTGAATTGCTGAGATAAATAAATCTCCCAATCAATCTTCTGTAAGAAGATGGATCCTCCAAAGGTTGACCCTCGGAAGAAGTAAGCTTGAGATTATGGTCAAATGGTACAGAAGAAGGTTTGGCATCTAGAAATCCAGTGTCTTCTAGCAGTTCCAGAGTATACTTCCTTTGGTTAAGAAAAATCCCTTTGTTGGATCTGGCAATTTCAAAGCCTAAGAAAAATCTCAACTAGCCAAGATCCTTGTTCTTGAACTGTTGGTGAAGAAGTTGCTTGACATGATGGATCTCACGGATAGAATCACCTGCCAGCACAATATCATCAACATAAACTAAAAGAGCAGTGAAGTGATGTTGATCATTTTTGACATATAATGAGTGATCAGCCTGGGATTATTTGTATCCAATAGCATAAGGAATGAGGATAGTTTGCTATACCATTGCCTACTAGCCTGTTTAAGACCATATAAGGATTTTTGAAGTTTGCAAACCTTTGAGTAAGGAATACCACTTAATCCAGGTGGGAGATTCATATAGACCTCCTCATATATATCACCATGAAGGAAAGCATTATTGACATCTAACTGCTCAAGATGCCAGCCCTTGATAGCTGCAAGAGACAATAAAACTCTAACAGTTGTGAGTTTAGCTACAGGGGAAAAAGTGTCAAAATAGTCAATGTCCTCCATCTGAGTGTAACCCTTGGCTACCAATCTAGCTTTGTACCTCTCAACAGATCCATCTGCCTTATATTTCACTTTATACACCCATCTACAACCTATTGGAGTTTTCCCTGTTGGTAAATCAACTACAGGCCATGTTTGGTTTGCCTCAAGAGCATGTTATTCAGCATCCATGGCAGGCCTCTAACAGTCATGTTTAATGGCTTGTTTATAGGTTTTGGGCTCAATGATAGATGAAATGGAATAACAAAAATGTTTATATGATGGAGAACAATTTTTATAAGATAAGACAAAGGATAAATGATATGCAACATGTGATGTATGATGTTGAGATGCAGAAGTAGTAGATGCATTATAGCAGTGGTAATCTGCAAGGTAACTAAGGGGATTAGAGACACGGGTAGAATGTCTCAAAGGTAAAGGAGAAGTAGTATTAAAAGAAGATGGAGAATCTGGTACAGAATCATTGGATATAGAGGCTGGGGCAGAACCACTGGGTAAAGAAGAAGGTTGGATAATATGATTATCAAGCTGAGGAGGGGCGGAGTTTATAGTACTTTCTGCATTAAAATTGGTGTCAGGCTGGGACATATGTAAAGGAAAAGGACTGGTGCAAGAAGTGTTGTCATTAAAATGAGACAAGGTGTTAGGATAAGTACTATTGATGGGACTGTTTTGAGGAGTGACAGAAAAAGGTCCTTGAGGACCAGTATCAAGGGATAAGGGAGAGGTCATGGGACTAGTATTTCCACCAGTAGGAAAAGAAATGTTGGTAGATGTAGGCTGAGGTACAGACTCAGGGATTTCATCAAGAGTTGATGTAGGGTTAGAGTTTGATGTATGTTTTGAAGGTAGAGATGTAGGTTGGAAAGGAAATACATTTTCATAAAAGATCACATTCCTAGACACAAAGATGTTGTTACTTTGAAGGTCATAAAGTATGTATCCCTTAGTACCATCCCTAAAGCCAAGGAACACAATTTTTCTAGATCTAGGTTGGAATTTTGTCCGATGAGCCTGTAGGATAGTAGCAAAACCCAAGCAGCCAAACACTTTAAGATGGATTAAAGAGGGAGGTTGTAGAAATAAAAGTTCATAAGGACATTTGGATTTTGAGAAAGGGTGTTGGCAACCTATTAATGATGTGGATGGCATGTTGGATGCAAAAATTCCACATGTTGGGTGGAACATAAGAATGGAAAAACAGAGTTCTTGCTACATTTAGAATATGCTGGTGTTTTCTTTCCACCAACCCATTTTATTAGGGTGTTTCAACACAAGACCTTTGGTGAGTTATACCTTTCGATAATAAGAAGTCAGTTAAAGAAATGAACTCACTACCATTATCATATCTTAAGCATTTCAGTGAGGTATTAAATTGATTTTCAATGAAAGCTACAAAGTGAATTATACTAGCTTTAACTTGATCTTTGGTTTTAAGAAAGATAACCCAAGTATATCTTGAGTAATCATCAACTAAAGTCAGAAAATATTTTTGTCCTAAAGTAGAAATAGTTGAAAAAGGCCCCCATAAATCAGCATGTAATATTTCAAAGGGTGTAGAAGATTTTGTAGTACTATGTGGAAAAGGTAACTTCTTTTATTTACCAAGATGACAAGAATCACAAGGTATTTTATTATGTTTGTAAGGAATAAAAGGACAAGTTTTTGCAATAGTATGTAAACCTATATTGGATATATGGCCTAATATTAGATGCTAGAGATTACAAGGAGATTGAGTAATAGCATGGCAGGCAGATGGGTGCTTGGAAGAGTCAAGGACATATAATCCTCTTTGAAGATTAGCTATACCAATCATTTTCTTGGAATGGTTCTGCAGGATTTTGTAAGAAGAAGATTAAAATGAACATGACAGTTATTGCTACCAACCAATTTAGCAATAAAGTTTAGATTAACATTGAAGCTAAGGATATACAAAACATGATGCAATATGAGTGAAGGTGACAGTTCAACACTACCAGAGATAGATGAAGGATAGAAAAACACTTAGAAAGGGGGGGTTTGAATAAGTGTAGCTTTAAAAAACTTGACAGATAAAAATAAATTGCACAGTTATTTTTATCCTGGTTCGTTGTTAACTAAACTACTCCAGTCCACCCCCGCAGAGATGATTTACCTCAACTGAGGATTTAATCCACTAATCGCACGGATTACAATGGTTTTCCACTTAGTCAGCAACTAAGTCTTCCAGAGTCTTCTGATCACACACTGATCACTCCAGGAACAACTGCTTAGATACCCTCTAAGACTTTTCTAGAGTCTACTGATCAACACGATCACTCTAGTTACAATCTGCTTAGTTCACTCCTAAGACTTCCTAGAGTATTCTGATCCACACGATCACTCTAGTTCCTTACAACTTAATGTAATCAATTCAAGAGTATTACAATTGCTTCTTAAAAGCGATAATCACAACTATGATATTTCTCTTAACGTTTAAGCTTAATCTCACTAAAATATTACAAAAGCAATGTAGTGAGCTTTGATGAAGATGAAGATTCTGAGTTTAGATTTGAACAGAGTTTCAGCAAGTTTAATATGAGTTGTTTTGGTGCAGAATCGTTAAAATCATTAACCTTGCTTCTCATCAGAACTTCATAATTATAGGCGTTGGAGAAGATGACCGTTGAGTGCATTTAATGCTTTGCGTGTTCCGTACAGCATCGCATTTAATGTTATACGCTTTTGTCAACTACCTCGAGCCTTGTTCACGCTGTGTCTACTGACGTAGCCTTTAATAGCTTTTAACGTTCCTTTTGTCAGTCAGCGTAGCCTGCCACTTGTACTTCCTTCTGATCTGATGTTTGTGAATACAACGTTTGAATATCATCAGAGTCAAACAGCTTGGTGCATAGCATCTTCTGATCTTCTGACCGTGAAGTGCTTCTGTTGCGTGATACCATCTTCTGAGCTTCAGTGCTTCTGATCTCATGTTCTTCTGATGCTTCCATAGACCCATGTTCTGATTCTGCTTCGACCATCTTCTGATGTCTTGCCAGACCATGTTCTGATGTTGCATGCTGAACCCTTTGAGACAAAGCTTCTGAGCGCTGAATTATGCGTACTCTTTATATATTTCCTGAAAGGGAAATTGCATTGGATTAGAGTACCATATTATCTTAAGCAAAATTCATATTATTGTTATCATCAAAACTAAGATAATTGATCAGAACAAATCTTGTTCTAACAATCTCCCCCTTTTTGATGATGACAAAAACATATATAAATGATATGAATTTGCGATCAGAAAGAACAGACGGCAAAAGACAAATTACACAGCTATAGCATAAGCATATGAATATGTCTCCCCCTGAGATTAACAATCTCCCCCTGAGATAAATAATCTCCCCCTGAAATAAATACTCGAAGAACTTTAATAAAAGACTTCCCTGATTATTTCGGTAGAGACGATCATATAAGCTTCTGTCTTTAGAGAATTCATAGCTTCTGACTTCTGCTTCCATAGGACAGCTTCAGAACTAGAATTTCCTTAGATCCCTAGAACACTCACAGCTTCTGATTCCTGCTTCCATCTAGGACAGCTTCAGAACTTGAATTTCTTTGATCTTCTGAACATTCACAGCTTCTGATTTCTGCTTCCATTCAGGACAGCTTCAGAACTTGAATTTCTTTGATCTTCTGAACATTCACAGCTTCTGATTTCTGCTTCCATTCAGGACAGCTTCAGAACTTGAGTTTTCTGGATCTTTAGAACATTCGCAGCTTCTGATTTCTGCTTCCCTCGGATAGCTTCAGAGCTTTGAATTTCTACCAACGTCACTTCATGCTAGATTTGTATCAGAACATTGTTGAATGTACCAGAGCATCATCTGAGCATCTCTACATCCTGAAATGTTACAGAACAAAAACTAAACGACAAAAGTCAGCATGAACGAGTTAGAACATAAAATGTATATTCGAACACATTATATGTATCAGAGCCATATAGGCTGAAATAATGTATCAGAGCAAATAATGTATCAGAGCAAATAGAATTTTGTCAGAACAAATAGACAAATATAGATCAAATTCTATTATCAGTGCTTCTGATTCATTCTTCTTTCTTGCTTCTGATTTCTGAAGCTTGACAGCACTCAGCTTGCTTCAGTTTCCATGGTTTTGCTTCTTGTGTTTGCTTTGAAGATTCTCTTCAGTTCTTTATACCTGCAAAACACTTAAACCATATAGAACTTGCAGTTCTTGTTAGTAAATGTGTGGGAGCTTTACCCTGCAACTGATAGATTTAATCAAATCATTTATCATTTATCTTCTCCCCCTTTTTGTCATAACATCAAAAAGAATATTTCAAAAAATTCAGATGATTAAAATGACAAATAAAAACACTGGAATGTAAAAGCAAAGAAACTTTTCATTGATAATCAAAAGATATTACAAAAGGTTCCTATGTTTAACAAGATGAGAAACATTCCTAGCAAATACATAAAAAGTCATCCAAAGAGGAAATGACTACAAAAATTAAAAACAGCACCCTAGCAGGACACGCTCGGTGTCAACCCATCAAGAATCCCTGTGGACTCTTGTCTTCCAGACTAGAACCTCCACTGTAGGAGAGATCCTAGTGACCAAAGAGGAAGAGAGGGACAGTTCACAGACAGAGAGCTAATGTTGCAAACGGGGCTTTCCCTCAACATAGAAGTTAAGAATATCATTCTTAACCTCCTCCCATAACTCAAGAAAGTCTTCTGTCTTTGGGTGAAAGTTGATAACAACATCAAAGAAGAGGTCTGACTTGAGAGGTATTAGGAGAGCCATCCCGAGATATGCAGAGATCTGTCGCCTTTGAGTCATAGATCTTCAACAGGCTTAGGGTGAACGCTAGGTTTGAGCTAGGATTTAAAAAAAATTGTTTGAGCAAGAGACGAAAAAAGAGAGAGAAAAAAAAAACTTGATGAGGAATGCAAATTGATAGAGAGAGATGAGAGGGAAAGAGAAGTGTTTGAAGAGTATTTAAAAGAAAATAAAATGAAACGAATGATGAATAGCATTTAATGTTGCGTGACGTGAGGAGAGATAATAAAGACGAATGAGGTGACTAGCACAGTTACCTATGGTCGGCGTCCCTTCAACTGCACGCACGTTTATCCATGAATAGTAACGACAGGTTTACCATCCCGAGATAAAACGTAACAGCTGTTTTGCTTTGAAAGAGGTTCTGAATCAACTTAGACAATGAAACGTTAGTAATAACCGAATCATAATTTCTAAAAGATTTTAATCAGAACTTCTGATAAAAATAATTCACATTCATTTCAGAAGATACTCATACATAAGAACTTCTCATCTTCTCATTCTGGGCATAAATCCATACTGATGTTCTTCAGAATGAACTTAAACCTATCTTCAGCCAGGGGTTTTGTAAAGATATCAGCCCATTGGTGGTCTGTATCAACAAAGTTTAAAGATATAACACCCTTCTGAACATAGTCCCTTATGAAATGATGTTTTATCTCAATATGTTTAGCTTTTGAATGAAGAATAGGATTCTTAGATAAACATATAGCAGAAGTATTATCACAGAATATAGGAATGTTACTCTCAAATATCTGATAATCTTCTAACTGACTCTTCATCCAGAGCATCTGTGTGCTACAACCAGCAGCAGCGACATATTCTGCTTCTGTTGTTGATAGAGCAATAGTTGCTTGCTTCTTGCTATACCAAGAGATCAAATGACTTCCAAGAAATTGGCAACTTCCTGAAGTACTTTTTCTTTCAATTCTGTCTCCAGCATAGTCAGCATCGCAGAATCCTACTAAGTTGTATTCTTTAGAATTTCTGTAAACTAAGCCAACATTAGTAGTACCTTTCAGATACCTTAGAATTCTCTTAACAGCAGTTAAATGAGATTCTCTAGGATCTGATTGGAATCTAGCACACAAACAAACACTGAACAGAATGTCAGGTCTAGAAGCAGTCAGATATAGAAGAGATCCAATCATACCTCTGTATAACTTCTGATCTACCTTCTTACTTACCTCATCCTTACCTAGGATGCATGTTGGATGCATAGGAGTTTTGGTTTCTTTGCAGTCTAGAAGATTAAACTTCTTCAGAAGTTCCTTCACATACTTGGTTTGGTGAACATACGTTCCTTCTGATGTTTGATTTATTTGTATTCCAAGGAAATACTTGAGTTCTCCCATCATGCTCATTTCAAACTCAGCCTGCATAGACTCAGCAAACTCCTTTCCAAGTGTAGCATTAGATGTTCCAAAGACAATATCATCTACATATATTTGACAAATTAAAATATCCCTTTTAAAGGTTTTACAAAAGAGAGTAGTGTCCACTTTTCCTCTAGTGAAACCATTATCCAGAAGGAAAGAACTTAAGCGTTCATACCAAGCTCTGGGAGCCTGTTTCAATCCATACAATGATTTCTTAAGTTTAAAAACATGATTAGGAGACATAGAGTCTTCAAAACCAGGAGGTTGATGGACATAAACTTCTTCATCTATATAACCATTTAAGAAGGCACTCTTAACATCCATCTGATAAAGAGTGATGTTATGTTGAGTGGCAAATGAAATTAATAGACGAATAGATTCTAACCTGGCCACTGGTGCAAAGGTTTCTGTATAATCAATCCCTTCTTGCTGACTATAACCCTGAGCCACCAGTCTGGCTTTGTTTCTTACCACTTCACCTTTCTCACTGAGCTTGTTTCTGAAGACCCATTTTGTACCAATTATATTGAATCCATCTGGTCTAGGAACAAGATCCCAAACATCATTCCTTGTAAACTGATTCAGTTCTTCTTGCATAGCAATTATCCAGTCTGGATCTTCTAGAGCATGATCAACAGAAGTTGGCTCGATCAAAGATACAAGACCTAATTGACAGTCTGCATTGTTCTTAAGGAAAGCTCTTGTTCTGATTGGATCATCCTTCTTTCCAAGAATGACATCTTCTGAATGACCAGAGATGAGTCTGGATGACCTTCTGACAGATGGTTCTTCAGAAATACTTAGATCCTCCAGAGAAGCTGATACTTGATCTTCTTGTTCTTTGCTTCTGAGAAGCTCTGCTTCTGATGCGTTGCTTCTTGGCTCAACAACTTCTGATATGTCAATATCATAATCTGCAAAATTATCAAACTGCTTTGGTTTTTCAGAACCAAGCTTATCATCAAACCTGATATTGATTGATTCTTCTACAATCAATGTTTCAGTATTATATACTCTGTAGCCTTTTGAGCGTTCAGAATATCCAAGAAGGAAACATTTTTGTGCTTTGGAATCAAACTTACCAAGATGATCTTTAGTGTTCAGAATAAAGCATACACATCCAAAAGGATGGAAATATGAAATGTTGGGCTTTCTATTCTTCCACAATTCATAAGGAGTCTTATTTAGAATAGGTCTGATAGAGATTCTATTCTGAATATAGCATGCAGTGTTTATTGCTTCTGCCCAGAAATGCTTAGCCATATTGGTTTCATTGATCATGGTTCTGGCCATTTCTTGCAGAGTCCTATTCTTTCGTTCTACAACCCCATTTTGCTGTGGAGTTCTAGGACAAGAGAAATCATGGGCAATACCATTTTCTTTGAAGAATTCTTCAAAGGATCTGTTCTCAAATTCACCACCATGATCACTTCTGACCTTTATGATTTTACACTCTTTTTCAGATTGAATCTGAATGCAGAAATCAAAGAACACTGAATGAGTCTCATCCTTGTGTTTTAAGAATTTTACCCATGTCCAGCGGCTATAATCATCTACGATGACTAATCCATATTTCTTTCCTCTGACCGATGCTGTTTTGACTGGGCCAAACAGATCAATGTGCAAGAGTTCTAATGGCCTTGAGGTAGAAACAACATTCTTGGACTTGAATGCAGGTTTGGAGAACTTGCCCTTCTGACATGCTTCACAAAGAGCATCTGATTTGAATTTCAGATTAGGGAGTCCTCTGACCAGATTCAGTTTGTTAATCTGAGAAATCTTTCTCAAACTAGCATGACCTAATCTTCTGTGCCAGACCCACTGCTCTTCAGAAACAGACATAAGACAAGTCACCTTCTGACTCATAAGATCTTGCAGATCTGTCTTATAAATGTTGTTCTTCCTCTTGCCTGTAAATAGGATTGAGCCATCCTTCTGATTTACAGCCTTGCAAGACTCTTGATTAAAGATTATATCATAACCATTGTCACTCAATTGACTGATAGATAAGAGGTTATGTGTTAATCCTTCTACAAGAAGTACATTAGAAATGGAAGGAGAGTTACCAGACTTTATAGTTCCAGAGCCAATTATCTTGCCCTTTTGATCTCCTCCAAACTTGACTTCTCCTCCAGACTTAAGCACCAGGTCTTGGAACATAGACCTTCTTCCTGTCATGTGTCGCGAGCATCCAGAGTCCAGGTACCATGACATGTTGTGCTTTGTCCTTTTTGCAGTCAAGGATATCTGCAATAGGAATAATCTTATCCTTAGGTACCCACATTTTCTTGGGTCCTTTCTTGTTAGATTTTCTCAAGTTCTGATTGAACTTGGGTTTAACATTGTAAGCAATAGGAGGAACAGCATGATAATTCTTAATGTGAGTTTCATGATACTTCCTAGGTTGTGTCACATGCTTTTTGGTGTGTGTTATGTGAAAACTTTGAGCATGTGAAGTGTGCCTAATATCATGGGAGTGGCCATACTTGAACTGATCATACAATGGCTTGTATGTGATTTTCATTTCATCAACAGGTTCAAGTTTGTATGGGGTTTCACCCTCAAAACCAATGCCTACTCTTTTGTTTCCAGACACAGCATATATCATAGAAGCTAGCTGACTTCTGCCAATACTTCTAGATAAGAACTTCCTGAAACTTAAATCATATTCTTTCAGAATATGGTTTAGACTAGGAGTGGATTTTTCTGAATTAGAAGGAGATCCAACATTATTGGATAATTTTAAAAGTTTTTCTTTTAATTCAGAATTTTCCAACTCAAGCTTCTTTGTTTCAAATTCAAATTGCTTTTTCAGCTTTTTGTATTTGAGACTAATCTGAGACTTGAGTTCCAGTAGTTCAGTTAGACCGGAAACTAACTCATCTCTAGTAAGTTCAGAAAATACCTCTTCAGAATCTGATTCTGATGTAGATTCTGATCCGTCATCTTCTGTCGCCATCAGCGCACAGTTGGCCTGCTCATCTTCTGAATCATCTTCTGACTCATCCCAGGTTGCCATAAGACCTTTCTTCTTATGAAACTTCTTCTTGGGATTTTCCTTCTGAAGATTTGGACATTCATTCTTGTAGTGTCCAGGCTCATTGCATTCATAGCACATGACTTTCTTCTTGTCAAATCTTCTGTCATCAGAAGATTCTCCACGTTCAAATTTCTTCGAACTTCTGAAGCCTCTGAACTTCCTTTGCTTGGTCTTCCAGAGTTGATTTAGCCTTCTGGAGATCAAAGACAGTTCATCTTCTTCTTCAGATTCTGATTCTTCAGGATCTTCTTCTCTGGCCTGAAAAGCGTTAGTGCATTTCTTGATATTTGATTTTAATGCAATAGACTTACCTTTCTTTTGAGGCTCATTTGCGTCCAGCTCTATTTCATGACTCCTCAAGGCACTGATGAGCTCTTCCAGAGAAACTTCATTCAGATTCTTTGCAATCTTGAATGCAGTCACCATAGGGCCCCATCTTCTGGGTAAGCTTCTGATGATCTTCTTTACATGATCAGCCTTGGTGTATCCCTTGTCAAGAACTCTCAATCCAGCAGTAAGAGTTTGAAATCTTGAAAACATCTTTTCAATGTCTTCATCATCCTCCATCTTGAAGGCTTCATACTTCTGGATTAAAGCTAGAGCTTTAGTCTCCTTGACTTGAGCATTTCCTTCATGAGTCATTTTCAAGGACTCATATATGTCATAGGCCGTTTCCCTGTTAGATATCTTCTCATACTCAGCATGAGAGATAGCATTCAGCAAAACAGTTCTGCATTTATGATGATTCCTGAAAAGCTTTTTCTGATCATCATCCATTTCTTGCCTTGTCAGCTTTACGCCTCTGGCATTTACAGGATGTTTGTAACCATCCATCAGAAGATCCCATAGATCACCATCTAGACCCAGAAAGTAACTTTCCAGTTTATCTTTCCAGTATTCAAAGTTTTCACCATCAAATACCGGCGGTCTAGTATAACCATTGTTACCGTTGTATTGCTCAGCAGAGCCAGATGTAGATGCAGGTGTAGGTGTAGACTTTTCACTTTCATCAACCATCTTTTACTGAAGCGTTTTTCTCTTCCTGAATCTTTTCTAAACACGGTTAAGTGCTTGCACCTTAGAACCGGCGCTCTGATGCCAATTGAAGGATAGAAAAACACTTAGAAAGGGGGGGTTTGAATAAGTGTAGCTTTAAAAAACTTGACAGATAAAAATAAATTGCACAGTTATTTTTATCCTGGTTCGTTGTTAACTAAACTACTCCAGTCCACCCCCGCAGAGATGATTTACCTCAACTGAGGATTTAATCCACTAATCGCACGGATTACAATGGTTTTCCACTTAGTCAGCAACTAAGTCTTCCAGAGTCTTCTGATCACACACTGATCACTCCAGGAACAACTGCTTAGATACCCTCTAAGACTTTTCTAGAGTCTACTGATCAACACGATCACTCTAGTTACAATCTGCTTAGTTCACTCCTAAGACTTCCTAGAGTATTCTGATCCACACGATCACTCTAGTTCCTTACAACTTAATGTAATCAATTCAAGAGTATTACAATTGCTTCTTAAAAGCGATAATCACAACTATGATATTTCTCTTAACGTTTAAGCTTAATCTCACTAAAATATTACAAAAGCAATGTAGTGAGCTTTGATGAAGATGAAGATTCTGAGTTTAGATTTGAACAGAGTTTCAGCAAGTTTAATATGAGTTGTTTTGGTGCAGAATCGTTAAAATCATTAACCTTGCTTCTCATCAGAACTTCATAATTATAGGCGTTGGAGAAGATGACCGTTGAGTGCATTTAATGCTTTGCGTGTTCCGTACAGCATCGCATTTAATGTTATACGCTTTTGTCAACTACCTCGAGCCTTGTTCACGCTGTGTCTACTGACGTAGCCTTTAATAGCTTTTAACGTTCCTTTTGTCAGTCAGCGTAGCCTGCCACTTGTACTTCCTTCTGATCTGATGTTTGTGAATACAACGTTTGAATATCATCAGAGTCAAACAGCTTGGTGCATAGCATCTTCTGATCTTCTGACCGTGAAGTGCTTCTGTTGCGTGATACCATCTTCTGAGCTTCAGTGCTTCTGATCTCATGTTCTTCTGATGCTTCCATAGACCCATGTTCTGATTCTGCTTCGACCATCTTCTGATGTCTTGCCAGACCATGTTCTGATGTTGCATGCTGAACCCTTTGAGACAAAGCTTCTGAGCGCTGAATTATGCGTACTCTTTATATATTTCCTGAAAGGGAAATTGCATTGGATTAGAGTACCATATTATCTTAAGCAAAATTCATATTATTGTTATCATCAAAACTAAGATAATTGATCAGAACAAATCTTGTTCTAACAATAGATGCAATAAATTCTGAACCATCAGGTAAGTTAACATGCACAGGTATGATTTCTTTATGGGAAATAAAAGATGATATGTCAAATGAGATATGATCAGTGGCACCCGTATCAAGAATCCAAAGAGAAGAGTTCTTACCTATGCCATTTGATGAGTGTGAGTTCAAAACAAAAGGTGAAGTGGATATGGAGTTAGCTTGTTGATGGGATTTTGACTATTGAAGCAGCTCTAGAATGTTGTTGTACTAATCTTGAGTGAAGCCAAAACAGGATGCAGTTGAAGTAGACTGAGAAGAATCTGTGGTTGCATTGGCTGATGCAGTGCTTTGAATCTTGCTTTTGCCCTTAGAACCTGGAGGGAAGCCTTGCTTTTGAAAGCAAGTCTGAATAGTATGGTTTGTCCTTCCACAGTGTGTATAAACACGACTATGGCCTTTAGCTCCACCAAAACCTTGAGATTTTCCCTTATATGATTGTTGCCAAACTTGTTTGAAGAATTGCCTGAAGCAGTGTTACATGAACCAGTTTGGACTTGAAATGCAGTCACCTCATCACCAGTTGAATTGTTGGGTGCAATAGTGCCAATTGAACAATTCATTTCCCTTTCTTGCTGAATTACAAGAGAAAAGGCTTTATCTATGTCAGGGAGCGGGTTCATCATCATAATTTGGGATTTGGAGTGAGTGAATTTTTTATTCAAACCCTTAAGAAACCTAATGACATAATCTTGGTCACGGTATTGCCTAATAGATGCAATAGCACCATAAGAACAGGGAATGGCACAAGAACAAGCAATGATAGGGCGATAATTTTCTAGCTCATCCCACATTACTTTGAGCTGAGTGAAATAGTTAGAGACATCGAGTGTACCTTGACGAAACTTGTATAGGTCTTCCTGAATATCTGAAATGCGGAAGATATCGTTGTGTGAGAAATGAATCTGCAGGTTCTTCCATACTCCAGCTGCACTATCAATCCACAACACTGACTTGGCAATTGATTCAGAAATGGAACGATGAATCCAGGCAAGCACCATGGTATTACACCGAATCCAAGGAGCGTATAGAGGATTAGTGACTGGTGGCTTGATGAGGGTTCCATCGATGAACTTTTCTTTGTTCTTGGAGATAAGAGCAATTTGCATCGAACGAGCCCAAGTGTGGTAGTTCTTGTCGTCGAGCAGTGGAGAAACAAGAATGAGAGTTGGATTCTCATTAGGATGCAGATAAAAAGGATTCGTTTTGGTAGAAAAATCAGCGAAGCTCTGGTATGCCATTGATTTGCAGAGATAAAGAGAGCACGATAGTTGAATCAAAGACTCAAGAAGATGACGATAACGATGGTACATACCCCAAACGAAATCAAAAACGTGGAAGAATCAAGAAGATAAAGCGATTTCAATCAAGCGAAAAGAAAACTAAAGATCGAAGATTGAAATCAGAAAACGCACAATGAATTGTGCAAGAATGAAGAAGGAGCAACGGCTAACATGTTGACAATGGAGATAACAGGAAGATTGTACAATACCATGAAGAAGAAAGGTACAAAAACTTGATAACCGAAAAGCAAGTTTGTTATGAAAAATAAGCTCTTTCTCATTAACCCTTGAAAGTTGATACAACATACCATATATACAAGTAGATAAGCTATCTATTCCTAATCAGCCAAGTGACCGACTATAATAGGCTAAAGATAATAAACTTAGCCGTACAAAAAGCTTTACATAATTGATACAAGTAGATATAATCTAATAGTTATTAGTCATGAATCACTAAAAATTTTATTAAAGCTATAAAGTGATTTGACTACAAGAAAGAAACATTGATTTTTTTTTTTTTTTAGATTTAAAGTGTCTTTAAATATAAGAGAACATAAATTCATGTTTATCTGTCTTGCTTTAAAAATTCTCCTTTCTTTTTCCACTTACATTTTATCTGGTGATTAGTTTTTCTTTGATATTTTTTTCTTTCTTTATTTTTTTTATTGTTTTTGTCAAAGTATCTTCCTTTTTCTATAGTCAATTTTTAGCATATTTAGCTTTTTTTTAATAAATCTTTTCTCCTCACCTTTGCATATCCTATTCCCTTTGATTTTAATGTTTTCCTATTTAAAGATAAAAAATGAGCATTATTTTTTTAAAATTCTTTTAAATTTCTAAGAGTTATTACTTTCAAAAACAAAAAATTTAACATTTTAGTTTAAATGAGTTTATCAAAGAACCACTTCTTCAGTGGTTAGGCTTTGACCAACAAATCTTTCATTAGCTATCCATATCATAAATCATGATTAAGAAAATTTGAAAATATAGATTTAAAAAACGTTCGAAATTTGAAAATATAAATTTAAAAAAAAAAAAAACGTTCGGCCTCTGGAACATTTACTCTTGCATAAAAAAAATTAACGAGTCTTAAAAAACATCCTCAAAATTTTTCTTCACACATACTGTTTATAAAAAACATTAAATAATTTGGTCAAAAAAAACATTAAATAATAGATTTTAATATATTTGATTGCTTTTAAAAAAAATATTTTTTAAATTACTATTTCTAACTTTAAGTTAAAAATAAAAAATTATTTTGAACTTAATTTAATAAAAATCATATAATTTAAATCAACTATTAAAAAAACAAAAATATATTTAAAATAACATGCATTTTATAAATAAACTCCTTCTTCTAAAATAAACAGTATTTTATTTTACTGTATGGTAGTCCAGTAGTCGTAGCATAAAGAGAAGACATTCCTTAAACCATGCCCCACTTCCCTTTTTGATTCCTCGGAGTCTCCGTTTAGGGTTATTATATTATATTCTCTCTTTTTTATTATTTTTATATTAAATACATTTATTCATTTTATTTATATTACTCTTCACTATCTTTCTCTTCTTTCTCTTTCTCATTTCTCTACTCCATTCCATTTTTCTACCTCAACAACACAAAGCAAAAAACAAACCATTTTCAACTTATATGGTAACTGTTTCTCTGTAATATCCTCTAGATTTTTCAGTCATTTTTCATGCTATCATTTCTATCCAAAAAAGTTTGTTTTTTTTTTTTTTTTAAATTTATTTTTGGTCCCCACATGAATCTTTTCACTGTTTTGCAGAACTGTGCCATTTTTTTTATTTATACCTGAATGATGTTGAAAGCTTCTCAGCTATTCTTGCTTGCTTTGAATGCCACTTCTGATTTTCAAGTTTTCAACTTTATCCTTTATTAATGTGTTTGATGGAGCTTTATACTTTTATTTTTGTGCAATGTTTGAAACCCATTTTTCAGGTACCCTTAAACTGTTTTTTCTTCTTTGGATTCAGCCTTATCCTTTTAGCTGTTACCATGTGACTCTATGGCTGGTTCTGTAACAAACAATGCTATGTTTGAATTTTCCTTTTCTCAATACATGCACATCATTTTTCTTTTGGTTGAGCCATCTCTGGAAAAACTAGTACTTAGAAATCGGCAATTTTTTGAAAGAATGAAAGTGATCGAACTTAACAGTACTCGAACAATGTCGTATTGATGTCGGATACCAACACATGCGAAGTAAAATTCGCATGTGACATAACTCGAACCGGTGGAGACCCACCTGAACCTGCCTTGAGTTTGACGGGGAAAATTCGCTTTGACTAGGTTTGGGTTCATGTTCGGGTTTGGGGGTTGAGAGTGAAAAGTAAGAAGTGAGATGAACTGATTATTATAGTTTAATCTCTCATGAGTCATTAGATTAAATAAGTAAAATTATTGTTTTGAAACTCTAGAGTGAAGTCGTAGAATCGTATGTGTTTATGGTTTTTGTTATCAAAATTCAAATTAGCTTACTCAAAAACTCATTCGTGTAAATTTTGAATCGTATGAGTTTATGGTATTTGAGTTTGTATTTGTTTTGTATTTACTAAGCATTTTTTGTTTCGTGTAGAAACATTATCGCTCAATGTTGTAGCATCTACTATTCTCGTTTCTTTGAGTCTCATTAACACTCAAATTGTTGGAAGATGACAATTATGCAAAGTGAGCAGCCTAAGCATGGCCAACAAGAAAAGAGCTGTAATAATCTTCATAACAACTTTGATCTAAATGTAACTGCTCAAGAGCTGGAGGAAGAGCCCGATTTGCAGTGCGAGTTAATAGAAAATCACTATAGCCAATACCGAGAGAAGCATGTAGATAACCATAATATGGAAACTGATAAACATGAAGAGCTGGTACCTCGAGCAAAGACTTCTGATGGATCCGTTGATCACTTGTTGATTCTAGCACAATCTGCTGAGATATTAGCAGCACAATCTGAGGATAGCGGGCCTAGCACACATACAACAAACAACCAAAATCAAGGTTTGTGATCGACTTCATATAACTGATTACTACAATGTCCATTTTCCTCTGTTAAGGTTTATCTAGCAAACTAGTTGATTACACGTCTCAAGAATATGCTAGCGGTGTAACCAGTGTTATCAAATAGCAGCTATAGTATAACAGAATTTGAACTTATAGTTGTTGTTTTGCGATACGCTATTCGGAATAAAGTCTTGTCAAATAGCAGCTATAGGCTATAGTAACTCTAAAGCTATGTAGCACAACAAAATTTGAACAAACTGCTATTTTTTGCAATCTGAGGATAACACCGATGATACTATCTTTATTTAGTTTGCACATGCATTCTATGCACTTCAGACTTCATAGTCTCAATGTGAGAACAATTTGATTACTATAACTGCTATTCTTCTGTTTATAGATCACACGTGCTCTCAAGAACTACTTGATAGATCGTCATCAGGAACCCGATTAACTCAAATACGGAAGCAAGCTAGATCTAAATATCTTATATCTGATCAAGATACGGATGAGGTTAACCAATGCAAACCTTTACAAGGAAAAACAGTGCGCCTGAGCGAAATAAAGCATCAAGCTAGATGTAAAAGCAAGAATGATTTGTCATCATCACAAACAATCACTGGACTGAGAAACTACCAGCGACAAGGAAAGATACTGCGACTAAGTCAGATGAAACACCAAGCTCGTTCCAAAAACAACGCAGCGGTGAAAGAAGGGACAGAGGAACATATGTGCATAAGTCAACATTCTAACAGAGATAGAGGTGAATAACACTTACTGTTTTAGTCATTATCGAGCACTTGTACATCAACATTTATATGATTCTAATTCTAATTCTACTACTTGTCTAGCTAGTAAGTGTAAGATTGATATATTCTAGGCGATTTAACATCAACAACATTTAGCAGACTACAATCTATACGTAAACATTCATTATTTTTCTACAGTGATGCGGGATAGTGAAAATCACAAGGAATGTCAACATGATGCAAAGCGATTAAGGTCATTCAAGACTAAAAAACCCAAGAAACAGTTAAGGACGGAGTGCGTAAGAAGTTCTGCAGGTACAAGATTGCAAGATGGTGCAATTTTGCCAAAACATAAAGATCTAATCAGTTGTCGACAAGAGCTTCCTCAAACTTCTGGCTGTACTGAGGATTTAGAAACAAACTTTAGTGTAAATAAACTCCGCGCACATCATGGATCAAATGAATCGTCAGAGCTCAGATGCGAATCTCTTCAATATATTCCAAACAGACTTCCGGTGCCAAACAATGTACTTTTGTTCACAGGATTACCAAATTACACATTTCAGCTATATGATCCAAATTTTGGGCCAATGTTGTACATGAATCATGTGCAGCTCAAGGAATATCACCGTGTTATTTCGCGCCGGCATAGAGCAGATCGTATAAAAGAGCTAAGGGCGTTGAAGTATAAGCAACAAAAATCAAAGAATTATGTACTAGGTAAGATAAATATACAAATTATTCATTCATTTATCAGTATCAAATACATCTCCATGTGACAACTTAATGTATATCAGAAACAAATTCAGAGGTGCAAAAAGAAAATCTACCTGTAAAAAGACTACGCTTAACTCAACTGAGACGTGAAGTTCGTATAGGGAATCAATGTTCTGTCATGCAAGGACCTGGTGAAAATTAGAGGTAAGATGCTACTTTAATCTCATCATCTATAATCAGTTATGCAAAAAACTATATGCAATCATTAATGAGAGATCAACCTTGTGTTTCTTGTGCAGAAGTGTTTGGCTGTAGCAAGAATTTTAGGGGACTAGAATGCATTACAAGAACAAGTCCTGCAAAGCTGCCGTGGACATTTGTGCTACCCTGCATTTTAAGATGATGTTTTGTATATACTCTTCATGACAAAATTCTGATAAGTTTTATTTGGTAATTGTTTATCCTTTGAGATATATAAATACAAAATGATTAAACAGTTGTTTGAGTCTTTGAATATGTCGGCGGTATCACTATAATGTATCGGAATTACAAAATCGTTCCTGAATGTGTGTTGTCACAGTTTGATTCTCAAAATGTATCTTTTGTTAATCAGTTTGAAGTTTTGATAATCAAAATAGTAGCAATGAACCGAAACAGTTAGAGTAGTAGGCTTCGATTTTTTAATCAGGTCCATGAACATGAATAATCAAATGAGCTGAACATGGAGACTAACATTGGTCTACTTGTTTGGTTCATAATCATCTTGGTTTGATTATATTAGACATTGGTAAAACAAATTCAGTAACAAGAGGAGAGTTTACTGTCACTGCTTTTTCTGCAGGAGATGGCATTTTTATTTATTTGGGTTTGACTATAAACAATTTGATTTGGGACATTAGAACCAAGATTGAGAATTGTTTCATTAGGATGTTTAATTTTTGGTTAAAAGAAAATAAAAGAACATTAATTGCATCAAAAGTTGATGTTGGGTGCCATGGTTGTGAATTGATGAAAGGTTACTTGAAGCAATTTGACACTGACATTGGAAAAGATTCTGGGAAAGAAATCAATTCAAAGAAGTTTGAGAAGTCGAAAAAAATGTTGAGAGTAACACGAAGAAGATGAACTTATTCATCATTGCTTTTATTTTTTCTTGGATTTATTTTTGCTTTTTTTTGTAAGTTGATAAATCAATTGTAATGTTTTGTATTATGAATGTAATATCAAATATAAAGTTTTTAGTTAGATGGATGGTGAAAAGATGCACTAGACTTCCGTGTGGTGCTGAAATTAAAGAGATTTGGGAGGGGGATGAATTTGAATACTTGATAATGACACACTTTTCTCTTTATTTACTAGGAGCAGGTAAATTGTCCTCGAGGGACACGACACGCCATGTAGGGAGCCGTCTGATTGAAAAGATGCATTTGACTTGCGGTATAGTGGTGTGGTGTTGGACTTTCAAAGTTAACACTCCATCATCTAAGTTACTGAGAGAATCAAAGTGATGTGAGAGGGGGAATGAATTTGAATACTTGATAATGACACACTTTTTTCGTTATTTACTAGGAGCAGTTAAATTGTCTGCGAGGGACACGACATGCCATGTAGTCAGCCGTCTGATTGATTAGGATGGTAGATGATGCATCAGCGTACGTTGACAAGAAGTGTTAGATTTAAGTTTGAACTCGCGTTAAGTTTCTTATTTGACCTTGTTCGTCCTTCTGATAGAGTTCGTTGCTATGGAGGTAGCCCCCACCATGATTCGGAAAGCAAAAGGAGATAATTCAACAGATTGGGTAGATCAAAAGATGTTGGATATTGCTTCTGTCTTTGCAGGAATGATCTAGATCATGTTTTTACTGAAGTTAGGTCTTCATTGGGTTGGAGTGTGTTCCTTCTAAATGAAGATAAAATGATATGCTGATAAATACGAAGACGTGTCATTCCCTTTCATGAGTGCTTATTCTTTTTAATAGGCTTTCGTCTTCCTTTCAACGACTTCAAGATAGACATCCTGAACCACTTGGTAATTGCTGAACCACTTGGTAATTGCTCCTTCACAATTGCACTTAATAAGTTAAGCGCACATCAAAAAATTTCAACATTAGTACGAGAAAAGTACGTAAATCTTAGAGCTCTAAATTTCAACATTAGTACGAGAAAAGTACGTAAATCTTAGAGCTTTTCTTTCATATAATTCTGTGATTCCTTTTGGTAAACTCAAAATAAATATCATATAGTAAATCTTAGAGCTTTTCTTTCATATAATTCTGTGATTCCTTTTGGTAAACTCAAAATAAATATCATATAATAATCGGGAGGTCAACTCTGACATCAAGTGGGTCAAGCCCACTCCCGATCGCAGTTGTGGGGATCGAACCATAGTCCTTCCTATAAAATCAATCGCCAATCACCACTGAAACAACTAACGATTAGTAGTGGTAACTTCTTTTTCCACACAATTTTTTTGAAGATTGTACCTTCAATCAAATCAAATACTAGTTAATAACATTTAATTATTATATATAATAATATAATAATTCAAAATTTTATTTTTTTAATACACTTGATTTTGAATAATTTACTCAACATTTTGAAATTGATAAATAAGATACATGGCTCGGGTAATAGCTACTTACAATTTTCTACTAAAAACAATTTAACCACTCAAATTTAAAATGACAAACACGCATTAATTCTGTCTCTCCCACTCCGCAAATTTCTCTCCCTCTCTCTCCCTCCGTCCGCGCTCGGGGAGAGGTCAGAGCCACCACCGCCGCCCACATCTCCGCCACACCACCACCCCTTGACATGATCAACAATCCCCCCTTCCTCCTCCATCTTCCGAATTCCATTTGATGCGACGATTGAATGCTCGCAATCGCGTCGGCTCAAATCCAAACCAAATGGATCCAACCGTGAAACGGATCCAAATCCGCTCCACAAATCTCTTCGCTCGCAACAACAACAGCAACAGCAATTCAAAGTGTCTCTGTTTCAAGACCACGTTCATCGTTCCTCTCTTCTTCTCGTTCCTCCTCATCCTTTCGTATTACACCTTCTTCTCCTCCTCATCGGGAGCCAGAACTAGAGCCAGTTTCCGGTACAGTATAATCGTCGACGGTGGAAGTACAGGAACTAGGGTTCATGTGTTTAAGTATAGGGTTAAAAACGCGTTGGATTTTGGGAAAAAGGGGGTGGTTACGATGAGAGTGAATCCAGGTTTGTCGTCGTTCGCGGAGGATCCGGATGGAGCGGGGAGTTCGTTGTCGGAGCTGGTGGAGTTTGCGAAAAGCCGGATCCCTAAAGAGAGATGGAGGGAGACGGAGATTCGGCTTATGGCTACGGCTGGGATGAGGATGCTGGATGTTGAAGTGCAAGAGAATATTATGGATTCTTGTAGGAGGGTTTTGCGTTCTTCTGGATTCAAGTTTAGTGATGATTGGGCTTCTGTTATAACAGGTTCTATTTGTGAAGTTGAATTTGCTTACTTTATGTTATTTAGTTGACTTTAATTTTTTTTAGAGTTGTTTTTTTGGTTGAGGTGTTTAGGTGAAATTTTGAAAATGAGAGATTTTTGTGCATTTGAAATTTGAATACTCTTTTCCATGTTGAATATAAGCAAAAGTCACTAATATTACACTTGTTAAGAATTTTAGTTTAGTGGAGTTAATCTTCTTAATCTTATAAAAATTGGTGTACTTTGAATTGTGTCCTTCTTTTAAACTTGTTTTATGGGAATTAAAGATTCATTGAAAATTAAAACGTAAGTTAATTGAGAGGTATGTTGTTAGGTATGATATTACTTAACAGAGTGAAAGCAGTTAAGTTTGTTTATATGTGAGACTAAGACTACTACGAACAGTTTTGTTTATATTCGAGATTAGAGGGATCAAGTTTATTGTTGATATTTATGAAACGGGGCTTTGTTAATTTACTCGGCAAGAAGCAGGATTCTCATGCTGGCAGGTGATAATTGATATTAGTATTACAATAATGTGTGTAGTATTATATATCAATAGCGCTGGGTTTAAAGATTGATGAAGAATGTGGCCTTTTAGTTCTGAGAAGGAAGAATGTAAAAGGCAGAGAGGGAGAATGACCAAATGTAATGTTTTTATGACTAAGTGGTTAAAGAAAATATATTTGCGTAAGATTGATAATGAAAGAGAATGTTTGCGGATACCTCAATGATTTACAATGTAGTGAACCTAGTTGTCTATCATCTCTTTCAATTTTTTTTTCAATCGCAGTTTGGCTTGTTGTCATGCCAATATTCTTGGCATTAGCAGCATCATAACGTAAATGTGATGCTTCTTTTGTTTTCTCCTTCATTCATCTTAATTTTGAAGTAATTTTTTAGTAGTTTTAAGCTCTGTCAATGTCTACGTTAATTGGTGATCTGGTTTATGTAACTTTGTTTTAACTTGTTATTCTATTGTGGTTTTACAGGTTCTGATGAAGGAGTGTATGCTTGGGTTGTTGCTAATTATGCACTGGGAACTCTTGGAGGAGATCCGTCTGAGACAACTGGGATTATTGAACTTGGTGGTGCTTCTGCTCAGGTAAGACTTCATCTTTTCCTGA
This sequence comes from Vicia villosa, assembly GCF_029867415.1. NCBI lineage: Eukaryota > Viridiplantae > Streptophyta > Magnoliopsida > Fabales > Fabaceae > Vicia > Vicia villosa. The sequence continues at coordinate 786,926 of NW_026706810.1, read as the reverse complement.
TTGCCTATGATAAAAAATTCCATTTTGGTTATATCAATACGTAATTGTTCACAATTTGAGCGCAATTTCTTTAGGAGTTTTAATTTTAAAGCCTATGTTTTAGATAAAGATATACATATTTGGAAGCATGACAGATGAATTTCTACCTTACTCTTATTTTAGGTAACCTTTGTATCAAGAGAAGCAATGCTGCCTTTGTTCTCACGCACTGTTAAATTTGGGAATATCACTTACAACCTTTACAGCCACAGTTTGCTTCATTTTGGCCTGGTGATTATTAATCTCTTTTCTATGTTGAGTATGTTCTTAAGGCTCATTAGCATGCTTGTGTCTACTGATGTACTGGATTCTTAATCACAAGTTACCAAAGACGTTCCACTGGAAAGGAATTACAACTTATGAAATATGAGTTTTGATGTTGTTACTTAAAAGTTGGAATGGTGATGTTCACCCTTTTATTGCTTTAATATCCTATCCATATCATAAGGTCATTAGTTCTTATTGGTTTCTTCTATTCCAATGTGATTCTCTTTGCGAGTCAAATGGCTGATCAAGCGTTCTAGATTTGGAATGACTCCCCGGTATCTGATACTTTCTGATTGTTATTCATTTTGCAGAATGTTGCTCATGACTCATGGAGAGAAGCACTTATATCAGGAGATTTAAACCTGGGTAATTACACATGCTGAATTTAAGAGACCTTTGAACTTAATTACCGTACTGTATTGTTCTTATAATTTATGCTTGACTTTGCAGTTTCAAACCATCAAATAACTCTTAAAAGAATTATTGTATTTTTTTTACCATGAAATATATAAAAAGTTAAATAACAATATTCTATTTGCAATTAAAGTTATTCTGGATAAAATACTATGGAAGCTTTGTATCATAGTTCTTATTCAGATGTGGTTAGTTTTTCAAAGTTTATAGGGGTAATTGTGATGTGCTCTTCTTATACTTTTATGTGAAGTACTTTCTTTGTCTATATTGGTGAACAGAAATATTTTTCTACATAATTTTGGCAAAATATGTTGATGTATTTAATGACTATATGCACTCCTTTAGTTCTGCTATGCCTCGTTTATTTTTTTATGTCAATTTTTTCACTAGGAGGCAACCTTCTCTTTTTTAACCACTAATTGCAGGCTTGCACTTGCATCATAATCACATGATCTCTTTAGATATTAATATGATGTGGTATTGATTCTTTATTCTCCTCAGTGCAGCTTCTCAATATATTAAGGATGGGTTGCACATAGATCCTTGTACTCCGGCAGGGTATTCTTATAATGTGGATTCGTGGAAGTCCTCGCCTAGCTCACATAGTGAAGAAAGCCAAAATCAGCACACTGTTCAAACAAGGGGAAACTTTTCGGCGTGCAGATCTGCAGCATTGACCCTATTACAAAAGGGGAAAGGTTGTATTCACTTTTACTAATTTTCTATTGTTAGATTCCCTTTTCTTGAGATTTTTCTCATTGTTGATTTTGTCTAATAGTTGGTCATTTCATTTTTAATTTTGCAGAATCGTGTTCTTATCAGCATTGCGACATAGGATCAACTTTTATACCTAAGCTTCAGGGGAAATTTTTGGCTACAGAAAATTTCTTTCACACATCAAAGGTTCTTTTTATGCTTTTTAGTTATTGGGGGTTAATATTTTAAGCTTCATTTGCTGTTTTCTCGTCTACTATCTACGATCTAGTATGATTGTGCATTTTTGTTACCCTAAAAATAGATGCATTAGAGTTAGAGAGATATTAATGTACCATAATTCACAACTCTATTCTTTCTTTAGCAACCAAGGTTGTCAAACCCGAAATTTTATGACTACTCAATATGCCTTCGTAGAATCAACTCGTAAACTCATACGAGTTTACCTTATATCAAAATTATTATACACATGTCATACATACTTATACAGTACTATGAATTCATCAATAATTCAAAAATTTAACTTAATTATTAAACAAAAAATATATCATATTACCATAAGAAAGTGTTATGCTCATAAAGTTACCATAAGAAAGTGTTATGCTCATAATACATAGAAGCATAATGAATAAGATCTAACCTAGGAAGTTCTTTAGTCTAGGAATACTAACAATCACTCTAGAATATCTACACTCATAATTAATTCTAACACTCCTCCAAGCATACATATCATATGCACCAAGCTTGTTACAAATAGATTGAGCCAATTGATCATTTGAACCAACAAAACCAGTTATGATTTCTCATGAAAGAACTAAACACATAGAGATCGACTGCCACTTTGCAAGACATAAGGTTATGTCCCTGGGTGTCCATTTAATTTAATATCCATCATTAAAATCACGTGTACCCTACCTTGCTCTGATACCATATGAATTTTGTGAGTTTTGTGTGTATCAAGTTAGATCACACTACATATATTTATAACAGTGTTACAATAAATACATTGAAGCTTAATGAATATGCACCAACCTCGGAAGTTCTTTAGTCTAGGAATGCTAACAGTCACTCTAGAATATCTACAGTTCTACACTCATAATTAATTCTAACATTGATAATACACCCTCTACTCAATTACAATTTACAAGCAAAAAAAAGTCAGTGTTTGGTAGAGAGTATATAAACAAATTCCAATTAACATCACCATGTTACATAGAAAAAAAAAAACTAACTTTGCCATATTGAACATTATGTTATCATTTTCAAAATACTCTTCAACAAATACAAGTTCTCGTAGAAAATTAAATAAACAGAAAAGATAATTTTGTGGCTGACTTTGTATTTACTTATTTTTGCTTATATTTGAGTTCATTGAATACATAATGTACACTGATTCTTAATTCTTTGCTGCTGTATTAGTTTTTTGGATTGGGGCCACGGGCTTATCTCTCCAATTTGATGACTGCTGGGCAAAAATATTGCGGAGAGGATTGGTTAAGGCTAAAAAAAAAGTATGTCTCACACGATGAGGAAGATTTACTTCGACATTGCTTCTCTTCTGCATACATTGTTGCTCTGCTTCATGACAGTCTTGGGATTGGTATGAATGATGAGAGGTATTCCTGCGCACTTTTCTTTTAAGATATTTGAATATATAGTGTGAAAATAGATACTATTGCCTTATTTGCATGGAACACTCGGTTACATTCCTACACAAAAACAACAAAATTAGGATGAAGTACCATATCTTCCTAAAGTTTGGTGTAGTTATACATGATACCCTTCTTGCTTGTACCTATGCATGACACATTAACCTCTCTACGGGTATGTTTGGTTGTGATGTGAGAAGAAAGTGGGGGAGAGAAATAGGTAACGAAGTTTGATAAGAGAGAAAAAGGTAAGAAATAAAAAAACAATATACAGTTTTATATTATTTGAATTTAATTGCTCATACAGAAAATAATTTTTGTTTAACTTATCTAATAAGTTCAATTGATTTAAGTTGATTTAATTGATCAATTAGTTTCATTAGTTTAATTTTATTACATTGTTAAACCAATTTAATTAACCAACATGAATTGGCCCGAGTAAAACTAGATTTGGATCTCTTAAGCAAGGTCTAGGGTTCACATTTTATGGATGAAAATAACATGATTGGCTGGGAGAATCCCCACTAAAGGTGCCCAGTGAGGTTTCTGGTGGAGGTTAGTCATCGGCAAGCAAACCGCTGTATACTTATTAAACTATTACTTGGTCAGAACTAAAACTAAACAAAGCCAACAAGTTGGAAACTGAAAGAAGCAAAAAAAAATCCAAAGTCAAGTCCAGCGATTTGCAAACCAGGGATAGAAATGGATAAAGCAAAAAACAGAGGCTCCATCTCTGTGGCATTGCTTCTCAGAAGTGGAAAGAATACAGATAGGTGCAGGACCCGCTGTCTTATCTCTCTATTATCTATTTCTTTGCATACTAAGCAACAGGGAATATGCTGTCTCTCACCTCTTTCTCTCTTCTCCATTTCTACTAAACCAAACACACTGATACCAAATGCACTGATAATGTGAAAGCGGATTCATTTAGCGGATTCATTTGTTTGTAAAATATATTAAATATGAAATTTCTCAATTACCCTCTGTGAACACTTATTCATTGCTGGAAAAAAAACTATAGTACCCTGAATCTCTACCGAAATCCTTTACCTATTCTCTCTGGTCGTATGAAACCCAACCATATATATAAAGAAAGTTGATGAACAGAAGAGGGTTCAAGGAAGTTGCTGGTGCAGCTAGCTTTGGTCTCTGGCTTTAGGGAGAGTAGTAGGCGGGCGCTTGCGCTTCCAATTATTGGTTGTTGTGCAGTCTCTGGCTTGAGGGAGAGTAATAGGCGCTTCCAACTTGCTTGTGACAATGTAGGCAAAGATTTGTTGGTTCCTGTTGATGAGTTGCAACCGGGTCAGGGGGTGGAAGTGGATGTTCACCAAACAGGAGCTCTATTGGGAATAGTAAGGCTATTCAATTCGAACACTGTTGGAGCTTGGTGTCATTTTGGCCTCAAATGCCAGTATTTGTATCTGGAACCCACTTCTGCAAGCCTCAGTGGCGAGCCCCCGAGCCCCCATATCTCCATCGTCCTAAATGAAGAACATGACAAGAAGATCATGTTGTCTTGATAGCTGTTGGCTTAACAAAGTTATTTTTGTGGTTGAATCAGTGATGGTGATTATTAGAGAATATTCAGTTTCTGAATTTCTATTTATTAAAAAAACTGGTGCAACCAACAAAGGTTAGTTGCACAACCATTCTTGATAGGCTTAGACTAGCTTTGCCGTATTGTAACTTCTATACACCTGCTGTACAGTATCCCCCTATGTCTAACTAATCCCTAAAAATCATGAAACTACTAACAGAAGTTAGTTAGAATCTCGAGCTATCCTCTGATACATAAATAGATCAATCGCAGGAAAATTGCACAGAATTTGTATTGTAGAAATTTGTGATGTCTAGATGGATCTAGTCTTCGATATAGCTTATAGGGAATTCTCAATTCAGTTTCCACACTTATAATCACTTGACTTTTGTTACCATTAGCTTTTCTCTAGTGCAATATCATGCGTGCAACCATAACAATGTTGGTAAGATAATTTGAGTATTTGGTAAATTAACAGATACAATAGTTGATAAGTTAATTTGATTGTTTGGTAAATTAGTAGTTACACTAGTTGATAAATATAAAATGACATAAAAGTATATTGGAATTTCCACCTTAATTGCGGCCCACCCCTAGTCGCCTTAATTGTGGCACTTTGGCTTGCCTTCATTGTAACCTCCAACACCTTCATTCATTGTGTTGGGTTTGAAGGGGTGGATTTAGTCCCACATTGCTTAGAGTGGCCTAGGTTGTGTTTAGTAGTGGGGACAATCCTCACCTTACAAGCCGGTTTTGTAGGGATGAGTTAGGCCTAACCCAAAAATTATGAAATGGTATCAGTGTCTATCCTAGATCATTTGTGGGGCTTCCCACATCATCCACGCTTCGGGCTTATTGAGGCCTAAGCGTGAAAGGGTATGTTGGAATTTCCGCCTTAATTGCGGTTGCCCCCTAGTCGCCTTAATTGTGGCATCTTGGCTTGCCTTCATTGCAGCCTCCAACACCTTCATTGTGCTGGGTTTGAAGGGGTGGATTTAGTTCCATATTGCTTAGAGATATGGCATGTGTTGTGTTTATAAATGGGGACAATCCTCACCTTTCAAGCCGGTTTTGTAGGAATGAGTTTGGCTTGCCTTCATTGCAGCCTCCAACACCTTCATTGTGTTGGGTTTGTAGGGTTGGATTTAGTCCCATATTGCTTAGAGATATGGTATGTGTTGTGTTTGTAAATGGGGGCAATCCTCACCTTACAAGTCGGTTTTGTAGGAGTGAGTTAGGTCCAATCTGAATTTTGAGAAAGAACATTCTTAATTAAGAAATTGATGGTCTCATTATCTTATTATATTATATTACTAAATTAATTTTTATTTGATGAAAATAAATATTTATATATAAATTTTATAATGAAAATTAAAAAGATACAAGTAATAATAACATTGTAACGTTGAATTCAGTTCTATTAATCTAAAATAATAATAAAAATATGTTAATTGAGAGGAATTACTGCTTGTGCCCCTTAATGACTTTTTTTGTACTTCCTGTAAGCCTATACTTTCCTGGCTTCACTTGGTAACAATCTTTCTGGGTTCAGTTTGTGTGCCTGCACTTTCACTTGTCCATTTCTGGGGTTGGGATTGCATATATGTTTTTTGGTTTTCTCAAGTCAATTTTATTTGTGTCCTATTGGTTGAATCATAATTGATTATAATCACTGTTGGGCAGGATCAAAGTTGCGAATCAGGTGAGAAATATTCCGCTCGATTGGGCTTTGGGAGCTTTTATTCTGCAAACTACAGCCGATACAGATCCACATAACCATAACTGGATTGCCGCCATTTTCAGCAATGAATCACCCACTCTCCTCACACTGGTTGGAATATTTATAATATTGTTGTTTACAGCATGGTCTATATCTAGGTGGAGAAAACCTCAGTTGAAGACAATTTATGACCTAGAAAAGGGGCGATATATAACTACAAGAGTTGCTAGGTAATGCTTGATAGTAGATCAGATCTGGGTTCTTGGTATACATACATGGCTGCATGTTGTGATTTTGACGAAAAATATTTATCATTTCAAACTCGATTGCCGCTTGCGTCATACCATCAAGGCCATGCTAGTTGAGCTGAGATTGTACAACATTGGATTTGGATGCAGCATGTGAAGATTGGGGAACTAGTGTAGAGTAGTAAGTTTAATTTTGTGTTGGGCAACATGATATACTGGTTACAGATAAGAACAGTAGGGCAAGAAGTTGAACAAGTCAGCCCAGGGAATTGCCTGGTGGAATTGGATGTTGCATCCTTCAAATGAAAATGCCAATGTTGTGTGATCTTTTGTAATTGTACCCAGCTTTGTACCATTAAAAAAACTCAACTGATATTTGCGAATTGCTAAATGCAAACAGAAACACATTCACTCACATTTATTCTCAATGGTTAAAATTTAAATAGTCTCATTAATCATGTATGATTGTGGCAGTGAGTATCTTGCTAGTATTTTTGTTACTCTCCTTTAACTCACACAAACCTTTAATGTGGTCTCATGGTACTTGTTAAACGCCTTAGTACCAACACCTCGGAAAAAATGGTGTGTATGCGTCAGAAATTGACACGACACTTGTAATCTGTGTCAGAATTAACACCGACACTTGTAATTATGTTTAATTTATTACTTTTTAAATTATTATCGATGTTGATGTGAGAGTGTTGGTTTCAATGAGAAACTTTTTACACCAATATTTCTAAAAAATCACACATTTGAAAAGTGTATTTTTAGACAACATATTTTGCTTAAAGGTATGCAAGTCATGTTGGAGGATATAGAAAGTTCCTAATAACATAAGTGTTGCTAAGATATTTTTTTTATGCAATTCTTTGTGAAATACAAGATTCACCAGCATTATTAAAAATTAAAACTCAACTACAAGAGTTCCACATATAAATTAAGTTAGACGAAAAACACCCTTGGCACAAACGCCATATAATATCAATCACTTTATTTAACACTAGTTAATGTTAAGATCTCTTTGCACAAACCAATGCATAATGCAAGTTCAACTTAATTAACAAAATTATGTTCCAAAACGGTAGTTAGACAAGAAATGTTGCATTTCCCTATAATCCCATAAGAAAAGAATCAACTACTCAAAAAATTTGACCATAGAATTAGTAGGAAAACATAAGAGGCTATAATTGCATGGCACCTATAATTTAAATCAAAACACCAACCATTTCGTAGGTTACTACGATAAATTTTCAAGGAAATCCAATTTTGAAACAAGTCATGCAAATAGAAGCATTGCAACTCTATTTTAACATGTCCAATTTTATTTCAAGGCACTAAGTGTGTGAGTGTACATGTGACTATATAAAAACATAACATAAATCTATATATAACACTTCCCTTTGGTTCCAACATGTTAGAAACTCTTGAAACATCCTCAAAAAAAGTACAATGTTGAATGTGGATGTTGTTGGTAACAAGAGAAGGAAAAGATGTGGGAGGGTTTTTAGGTTCAAGAATTTCGGGGAACAAGGTTATCCGGTCATGTTTAATGGTTCATCGTTTCGTGAAAATGTGAATGTTTTACTTGAATATGCGAATTTGGAGAGTAATATAAATATGGGAATGCCTATGTGGTCTTTTCAACTTGAATTGCACCATCATCCACCTTTGCATGTTTTGTTGTTTGTGATTGAAGAATCAATTGAAGCAGCTATGAATCGTCATTGCAACCATTGTCAATATGTTGGTAATGTTTATTAATTTAATATTTGGTTTGCATTGTGTAATTAGATAATATAATGTTCAATTTGCATTCTAATTAGCTTACAAAAAGTTGGTTTATTTTTTTAAAAAGTTAATAAGTTAAAGTCACATGATTTATTATACATGATTTCATGAATCAATTTTTTAGCTTCAAAATCTGACATAAGCCAATCCATTCAAATCAGATGATGTTTTATTTAGTTTGATGTTTTGAACCTACTAATCCAATCCTTTGATATGTCACATTATTATTTTTTAAATATAAATTTGTCTAAAATAACCTTTAGTATACATGTTTTTTTACTAGAATTATAGTTTTTATTAATTGTAAAAATCAAAGTTTTGATTGATTGTGAGAATATTTTATGTAAAAATTTATGTTTGAATCTATTAGATCACCACTTTTTCCCACAAATGTCTAGTATTTGTCAAAGGTGAATAAATGAAATATATTAGATTTGAATTCATATACTCTACAACTATCAATTGAGTTGACTTAACGACACAATTTACATATTTATTTGGTTTGATTTTAGTGATAATATTAAGGTTTAAATACTTTATCCAAATTAAAAACTATTGATTGACTTTAGATATTGTACTTTAAAAATGATTATGATAAAAATAGGAAGTTTTTAATAATCCGACAAAAATCTGATTTAATGTATAATATACAAACTAAATTCTTTTATTTAATCCATATTATTTTGGCTGAATACTATAATAATCTTAATTACATAAATTTGATTGGAGTTTATTTAGGTTGGGGCAACCATTTAATTTGCAATAAGAAGTATCATTTTCTATTACCTTCAAAGGAGGCACTAAGTAGCTGCACTACCTGTGAAAATTGCTGTGACTCAATTGGTACAATGAACAATGGTAAGTCAAAATTAATAGAATTAGAAGGCCATATGATGCATGGTGTATTTCACTCTAATGGATTTGGACATTTGCTATGTGTCAATGGCTTGGAAATGGGTTCTAATTTGGGTGGCAACCAAATCATGGAGTTTTGGAATCGTTTGTGCAATGGATTGCAAGCAAGGTTAGTCCATTTCCACACACTTTTAATTATGAATGCAAATTCACTGCATTCACGCATTTGGTGTATTAGTGACCGTACAATTGTCTGTGCATTAGTAACTGTTTGATGGAGACTCGATGATTTAAAAAATATATTTATTAATTTTTGAATAATAATTTAAAACTTATAATTTAAATTTAAACTATTTAATATTGATTGAACGATCACATATGTACCTAATGCATAAATGCGTATATTAGTGACTACATGGAATCTGCATCCTTTAATTACTATGTCAAATAACTATACAAAGACTAATTGCTTAATATGTACTAATCATGATAGGAAAGTGAGTTTGAATGATACATCACAAAAAAGAGGCATGGAATTGAGACTTGTGAATGGAATAGCATATAGTGAGCCATGGTTTGGTCGTTGGGGATACAAATTTGGTAGAGGATGTTTTGGTGTAACACAATCAATGTACCAAAAAGCCATAGAAGCAATAAGAAGTATGCCACTATACTTACTCACACACCACATTGCAAATTCAAGTCATGAAATCCCATTAATCTTCTCAAGGTACCAAACACTTTCTGATCACTCTCTTATAACCCTTGGTGACTTGTTTCACTACATGTTAGAGCTCAAGTCGCGGCTTCCGCGCGATACATGCATTGGTTCCTACAACACAAACGCCCTAGTCGAAACAAATTGTCGTTGGTCGCCTAAAAGGATTGAAATGGCGACGAGGGTTATCGTCGAGGCCTTGAAAAGAACGGAATTTAGATGGATTTCAAGACAAGAAGTTAGGGATGCAGCGCGCGTTTACATAGGTGACACGGGTTTGTTGGATTTTGTTTTGAAGTCGCTAGGTAACCATGTTGTTGGAAACTATTTGGTTCGTCGGAGCTTGAATCCGGTTACCAAAGTTTTGGAGTATTGTTTAGAAGACATTTCTAATGCTTACCCTTGTCATGAAGGGTTGGTTATGAGTAGTAGTAATAAAGTGAAGGACAAGTACAAGATCACAAGAGGTCAACTCATGAAAGACATGATTTGTTTGTACAAGTACATACTTATTGATACAAAACCAATTATAGGGTCAGAATTTCTTTCAGCTATACCATTGGCAGCTACAATAATTCTTGACACAAAGTATCTTATCAAAGACTATGGAGAGGTACCTTTGCAAGTTGAATTAGGATCAGAAGGAAAATTCAATATTTATTGTACAATTTTGTTGAGGAATGTTAACAATGTAGGACATGATCATGAGTATTATTTGAACAATGAAATGTCAATGCCTCCTTATGAATGTATCACATTGAAAAATTGTGCTACAATTAATGACTTAAAGCTAGAAGTTGAAAGGAATTTTAGGGAAATCTATTGGGGGTTAAGGGGTTTTGTGGTGGAATCAAATGAGAATTTGATGAATGCAAAAGGGAATGAAATGGTTTTTGGAATGATTGAAGTTGGTGGAAAACTTGTTCTTGAAGGTTGGCATGGTAGTGACATGGTTGAGCAAATATGTGAAAGGAATCCAAATAAGGGAATTGTGGATTGCACTTGTGGAACTAAAGAAGATGATGGTGAAAGATTGGTGTCTTGTGATATTTGTGAAATTTGGCAACACACTAGATGTGTTAGAATTCCAAATGATGAAGAAGTTCCTCATATTTTTCTATGCAAAAGGTGTGAGCAAGAAATTGTTCTTTTCCCTTCTTTGCCATAATGAAATTGTTGATTTCTTTGTTAACGTTTAGTCAATCAATCTATTGAGGTCTTTTTTATTAGTTATATTGATTTTTATGTAAAGTTAGCTTAATTTATGGTTAATTAATAAAAATATTTATATTTTAATTTAGGGATTATTACATATACAAACTGTATCGTGTCTTTTCTGAAGAAATTTTTTCACCCTTTACATTAAAAAAAACTAAAAGTGTTTTTAGAAATGTACATTGGAACGGCATATTTCTTCGATAAACTATACAAAATTTATTATTTTTTTAGGAGCGTGCTTCTAAAGTACAAAATTCCTCTCTATTAGATCGCGTGTTAGAGAATGTCATCATAATTATAACAAGAAGACCAAGAACATGATAATATTGGTTACATAGATAAATTTTGAAGGGTGTAAGTGTTGCTTATTTATATATGTGCTAATATACAAATTAAGATAATAGTAAGTGTTTATTAACTATGAGTGAAGATTCTTCATTATAGTCGGGGGTGGTCCTGAACACGGGTTCACGGAGCAGGAGTCCAAGGCACCATAATTTTACGGGTATCAAAGTCAAAATTATTAAATGGATGTAAATTTTCTTAAATAAATTATAGAGTAGAATAAAATCAATTAATATATTCATAATGTTAGCAACTAAAGAGGCTAATGAGGACGCTAAAATTAAAATAATGATATAGGAAATATAAATCATTGAAATTGTTATGAAATTAACTAAAATAATAGAGAGAGATGAGTGGGAGAAAGAGAAGAGAGAAAATAATCTTGTATTATCATCTTCAAAAGTATCCTTTACATTGCAATATGAGTCTTATTTATAGGACGCAAGGGAGATGAAAAGTCACATATATTAATAGGGAATATGAAGATGAAAAGGAAGAATAAGGATAGACATCCACTTTTATCTTTATTCATAACACTCTCCCTTTGATGTCCATTGAGGAAATGCCTCGTTAAAACCTTACTAGAAAAAATACAGTGGGAAAAATTCTAATGAAGGAAAAAGAGTACGATATCCTTTAAATGTAAATTGTCTCGTTAAAAACCTTACCAGGAAAATCCAGTGGGATAAAACCACGATGAAGGGAAAAGAATGCAAAACATATGTATTTCTTCCCCTTATGTAGACATTTATATGTGAGACAATATTCTTTGTAGCTAATGCTTAAAAGTTCTTCTTGGAAGAGACTTCATGTAGTGCATGATTTGTTGAATTTGTTGCTATGAGTTATTGCATAGATCTCCATGAAATAGTCGTACCATAGCATGTAAACAAATAATTTGTTTCTGATCTACCATTATGAGAGTCTGACAAGTAACCTGCATCTCTACGATTACGAGTTTATGTTTGAATCTATTTCAATGTCTTCATGTAGCTGAATAATTGTATGTTGCTAATAGATTGACCACAAATGATATATCAAGACGTGTATAATTAACAACGTACATTAGTGCTCCAATTACACTAAGATATGGTACTTCAAGACCAAGCAATTTTTTTTAATCTTTTTCTCGAGGCTTGAAATGATCTTTCTCTACATGTAATGATATAACAATCATTGGAGTAGACAACATATGAGATTTGTCCATATATAAGCATTTCAACACTTTTTTTTATATAAACTTCCTAATGTGCAAATATTTCATTGTCCAAATCTTATATTTGTAAGCCTAGGCATAATTTTGTTTTTCCTAGATCCTTTATCTCAAACTCTTTCTTTAAGCAATTTATAGCTTTTGAAAGCTCTTTAGGAGTTCCAATAATATTTATGTCATCCACATAGACAACTATTATTGCAAATTATTTTTCATATCCTTTTATGAAAATACAAGGACAAATTGAGTTATTTGTATATCCACCCTTCAGTAAATATTCACTAAGATGATTATACCACATTCGTCCAGATTGTTTCTACCCATAGAGAGACTTTTTCAATTTGATGGAGTAGTTTTCTTGATATCCAAAATCACGTGCCTCTACTATATTTAATCCTTCAGGGAGTTTCATGTAAATGTCACTATTAAGTGAACCATATAGATAATCTATTGCAACACCCATCATGTGCAAATTAAGCCCTTCATGTGCTACAAGGTTTATTAAATATATGTCTCATCAAAATCAATTTCAGGTCTTTGTGAAAATCATTGAGCGACAAGTCGAGCTTTGTATCTCACAATTTCATTATTTTCATTTTGTCTTCGCACGAAAACCCTTTTGTATCCATCCGACTTTAAACCTTGAGGTGTTTGAACTACTGGTCCAAACACTTGTCTCTTGTGAAGTGAGTTTAAATCTGCTCAATTGCATATTTCCATTTAAGCCAATACTCACTTAGTGTACAAACTTTAATAGACGTCGATTCATGATCCTTTTGTCATTTATCACATTTAGAGTTATACTGTATGAGAAATATCATCAATGTTGACTTCATGTCGATTCCATTGTATTCCATTATGGACGTAATTTATCAAGATCTCTTTATTTTCATAAGTTTCAGGTACCTGATCAATCCCTTCTGGAGATAAAATGTTTATTTTGTCAGAAGATTCTTTTAAATTTTCTATATCCTCCATTGGGCCATCTTTATTCTTAGCTCCCTTTCTAGTTCGAGGATTTTTATCTTTGGAACCGATTGATCTTCCATGGTTCAGGCGTGGTTGAGACTCATTGGATTGTCCTGTAGGGATATCAATTTTTATTGGAGAATTTGCAGTTGGTATATATGATTTAGTCACACATTTTGAATCAGTGAATGCATTTGGTAATTAATTTACTAAGTGTTGCAGCTGAATTATCTTTTGAACTTCTAGTTCATATTGTTTGGTTCGAGGATCAAGATGAGATAATGACAATTCATTCCAACTGATATCTTTTTCCAACTTCTTATTCTCTCCCCCTAATGGATAGATGTAGATTCATATCCAACATACATTCTCGTCCTCCTTTGAGGACCCATCTTATTGTGTCGTGGTAGAGAAATTGGAACATACACTACACATCCAAAAATTCTTAGATGGGAAATATTATGTTCTTTACCAAAAATTAATTATAAAGGGGAAGGGGTGTGCTAAATCGTTGGCCTGATGTGAATCAATGTTGCAGCAAGTAAAATTGCATGTCCCCAAGCAGAAATTGGGAGTTTGCATCTCATAATAAGCGGTCTTGCAATTAATTTCATATGTTTAATAAATGATTATGCAAGTCCATTTTCTGTATGAACATGTGCTACTGGATATTTAATGTATTAATTTCAATTGACATACAATAATCATTAAATGCTTGAGATGAAAAATTCTGCAGCATTACCAAGACATATTTTCTTGACAAGATAATCGAGAAAATGCGCTCTTATTCGAATTAGTTGAGCTAGCAATCTCGCAAATGCCTGGTTGCAAGTTGACAACAAATAAACATGTGACCATCTAGTTGATGCATCAACTAAAACCATAAAATATCTAAATGGTCCACATGATGGGTTATTGGCCCACAAATATCATCAGGTATACGCTCTAAAAAACTTATAGATTCATTTCTAGTTTTTGTTGGTGATGCCCGAATTACCAATATCCATTGCGAGCAAGAGTTGTATGAGAACTTATTTGAAAAATTTCCCGACTCATTAATTGATGACCGCATGAATTTTCAATTATTTTTCAAATCATTATATAACCAGGATGGCCCAACCGGTCATGCCAAATTAGAAATTTATTATTATTTGTAAACTTCAGGTTTACAGTTGTTAATATTGTAACTTACTTTCCTATCATGCTTCATACACAGTTTTAATTCGCTTGCAATATAAGATTATCCAACAGGAGAATCCACTTCGATTGTAGTATTAGCAGTTGTAATTGGTTGTATAATATTTACAAATGAATAAAGTTTCGAACTTTGGGTTCATATTGGTTTGTACGGGGATCAAGATTTAAAATTGTTTATTTGAACTTCTCGTTCATGATTTCAACTCCTTATTCCTTCCCCTTAATATTGAAAAAATAATTTATTAAGTGATAATCAGCCTACTGGGCTGCAATCAAGTATTTTATTATTTTCTCAAATTATATCCTCAAAATTGAGATTCATATCAATATTCATTCATGACTCGTCTTAATGTATTATATTGGAGCAATTGGAATATACACAACACATCCAAATATTCACTTAGATGAGAAATATTAGAATAAATGGTAAGTTTATGGAGGATTAAGATATAGTATCTTGTTGGCTTGATGCAAATAAATATTTAATGTACTTGATTGCATGTTCCCAAAGCATAATTTAGAAGTTATAATCTCATAAGTATCAATCATACAACTGACTTTAGACGTCTAAAGAATGGATTTTCAAGTCCATTTTTTTTCATATGAACATATGCTACAAGATGTTCAATATCAATTTTTAGTAATATATGTGATACTTATCAAGAAAGTTCTGGAAAGAAAAAATTCAGAAAATGAGATCGTTTTCTGAGAAAACAATCTCACAAACTTATGGTTGTGAGTAGACAATAAATATTTTGCATGATATTTTGGTCAATGCAACAATTAATGTCATGAAAAGCTCAATTTCTCTGATTTTTAATTTCCTTTAGAAACACAACAATATACTGGATTGAAGAAACTTTTGGTTCTTCAATATTAATTATTTGCATCGTATTATATTCGACTTAGCAAGTTCTTACTTCAATATTAATTATTCGCATCATATTATATCCCCCTAGGGCTAGATATGAGCGACTTAGCAAGTTCTTACTTGATCAAGGATATTCTAGAGGGAAGGTAGATACAACACTTTTCATTAAACGTCAAGGAAAACATATTCTCCTCGTTCAAATTTATATTGATGAGATCATATTTAGTTCTACTAAGATGCAATTAGTCAAGGAATTTTCAGAGATAATGCAGGGAGAATTTGAAATGAGTATAATAATGGGGGAGTTAAATTACTTTCTCGGACTTCAAATCAAACAATTCAAAGAAGGAACATTTGTGTTTCAAACCAAGTATTGTGAAGAGTTGCTTAAATGCTTCAGAATGGTATATGCAAAATCAATTGACACTCAAATTCCCCCAAATGGAAACTTGGACAAAGATGAAAATGGTAAGGATGTCGAACTCAAAAGGTATAGAGGTATGATTGGATATCTCTAAATCTAGGCCTGGTATTATGTTTAGTGTGTGCATGTGCACTAGATATCAATCTGCTCCTAAGGAATCTCATATAAAATCCATAGAGCATATCCTTATATATCTTTATGGTATTTCTAAATATGGGCTTTGGTATCCCAAAGGATGCGATTGCAATTTAGTTGGTTACTCTGATTCTGACTTTGCCGGTTGCAAATCGGATAGGACGAGTACTTATGGAACTTGCACTTATTTTCAAATTCTTTTGTTAGTTGGTATAGAAAGAAGCAAGTATTCGTTTCCTTGTCAACTGTTGGGCGGAATACGTTGCAACGGGTAGTTGTTGTACTCAAATTTTGTGGCTTAACCAACAATTACTTGATTTTGACATTAAGCTTCAACGTGTTCCCATAATGTATGGTAATAATAGTGATATTAACCTAACTAAAAATCACGTGTTACACTCACGTACTAAACATATTGAGATACGTCACCATTTCCTACGCGATGATGTTGGAAAAAGGGATGTCGTTTTGAGCATGTTGATAGCAAAAATTAACTTGCCGATATTTTCATAAAACCTCTTTCTGACTGAACCATTTTTCAATATTCATCGGGAATTAGGCATTCTAGATATCTTAAATTTTCCTAAATAGCTTGATGCATTCACTCCTCTCTATAATTGTTTAACCTTTGTTCAAAAGTTCTAGTTCATATGAGTGTATCATACGTTTCTCATCATATGAGGTACCACCGTTTCACTTATCTCTTTGTTCATAAGTTTTTATATCTTGTATTTCTTATCTATGTCTCTTGAAATTTGATTGTATGTTTATGTGATATAATTGATGTATGATGCAATCCCATGAATGTTCACTTCCAAAAAATTTATTGATTAACCTATGAGTGTTTTCAATCCATATACTTACAGTGACTTCATGTTTTAATCATTTGTATTTCATAATCACATGTAGTTCATGATATAAATTCCGCACATTCGAAGTATCTTTGATGCTATTAATTGTCGAGCATGTTATTTATCATTTCTTGCATAATACATGTTTGAGCATGTTATAATGATAACATAATTCTTGAACAAATCATGGAACATCTTATGGAAACATTTCTGATTTTGGTTTTTATGGTGATGTATCTACATATTATCACCTTGCTGGAGCACATGCGTATGCAGCAGTTGGGAGCACCAACTGGGGTCACGTAAACGTGACACTTTTGACGTGGCTCAAGAACTTTTGCATACATCTTATTTCATGATATTTTTCTCCTTTATTATGCTTTCCATTTTATGATATTATGTTGTTCTATTATGATTTTTGTATGCTCAATTTGTAATGAATTTCATATTACTTTGCCTGAATTGAATGTTTTATTTATGTTCATGCATTTTCATTTTAACGTTATTCTATGTGAGTGTTCTTATTGTTGATCAAAATTATTTTTGCAACGCCTCTGAGTAGTATATGTTTTGTTGTGTGTTTTACTTGATGTTTCTTATGTTTTGTGTCCTTTTCTCTCTTTTTTGATGTTGTCAAAGAGGGGAGAAGTTATGCAAGCAAGAACGAAGTTTGGTTGCAAAAATTAAAAGGAAGATGCACATATTCAGGGAGAGATATGACCAGAGACTATAAATATGTCGTATGTTTTTCCATCATAAAAAAGGGAAGTATGTGAGTGCAATATCCTCTCTTATATGTATTGCATGATGTCAAAACTAGAAAATATGTAGTATTTGTACATTGGACATTATCTTTCTATGTCTAGGTTACATTTTCATCTTAGGATACTTAGGGAACAAGTCAAAAGCATTTAGACAAGATAAAAATGTCAAAATTATCATTTTTTAAATGAAAAATCATGTTTGAAGTCGACTCATTCGTGTTAGGAGTCGACTCCCACTGACAGCATTTTGAAAGAAAACTTTCTGCCAAATAGAAGTTGACTCATAAGAGTCTTGAAGTCGACACACAATACTAAGGAGTTGACTCCCTCGATCTGTGGGTTGACTCCTACTGGAAACCTCTTTTACATATTAACTCCCTGTTCTGTATAGGTCAACTCTCAGGTCATTGGAGTCAATACATAGCACGAAGGAGTCGACTCCCACGTGTAATGAGTCGACTCATACTGAAGCTCATACTGAAGCATATTTCTTAAAATTTCTTGTCCATTTGAAGTCGGTTCCCAGGAAGTATGGGTCGACTCCCTTGCCCTTAGGTGTCAGCTCCCACTTTGAATGAGTCGACTCCCACTGTTCAAAATGTCCAATTTTGTAATTTTGCAACCTCAATTTTTCTGTTTCAATCTTTCACACTCCCACACATATATAGTCATTCATGCATCATTTCTCATCATTAAAACCAAAAACAAACACAAATTTGTTCATCATCTTCATTCCCTCAACGCGTACATACAACAACTACACATAATCATTTTTGTTGTGTGATCTTGAGATGTTTTATAAGGTCCAATTAGGATTCAGTGTAATCAATTAGGTTATAAATTATGTGGCGGTTTTAAGAACAAAGTATAATGCAAGGGAAGAATAAAGAACAAGGAAGAAGAACACAAGAATTGGTTATAACTGCTATTCTTTTACTTTCTCTTAAAACAAGATTACAAGTTTACAAGAATAACAAATAACCTCTCTCACCCTAAATTAGGATTTGCAGCTTTTCAATGATGAGAGACTAGTATGCTATTTATAATAAAACCTAACATACTAACTAGTGGGCTTTTTCCACAAGGCCCATTACACAAGCCAACTTAATAAAAAACCTAACTTAACAAATTAGGGTTTAAACACTAAAACCTAATTTAACATGCTAACAACTCTAGCATCTTCAACACAAGCATGTGAACAACCTTCGACTTCATGCTTATCCTGTCGAACCAATAAGCTACCCTTCGACCATACTAGAGTTCGATCCAATATCTCACAAATCTCCACATTGGACCTAACTCTACAACGTTAAGGGAACAAACTAGATTTCTTCATGCAGCTTTATCAACTGCATACAGTGGAAAAACTTGCAACTCGGCAATGTCTTGGTGATCATATCAGCAGCATTGTCTTCAGTCGAAACTTTCAGCACTTGGACTTCTCCACGCTCGATTACTCCTCTGACGAAATGCAGCCTCACATCAATGTGCTTAGTTCGCTCATGATAGGCTGAATACTTCGCCAGGTGTATTGCACTCTGACTATCACATTTAACAGTGATACCTCGACCTTGAAGTTTCAGCTCCTTCGCAAAACCTTCAAGCCACAATGCTTCTTTTACAGCTTCAGTTAGGGCAATATACTCCGCTTCAGTGGTTGATAGAGCAACAACCTTCTGAAGTGTTGCTTTCCAACTAATTGCAGTGCCAAACATAGTGAAAACATATCCAGAAATAGATTTTCTGGAATCCATACAAACTGCATAATCAGAGTCGACATATCCTTCTATTACTGCTTTACTATCTTCACCCAAGGCTCCACCATAAATTAGGACTCTATTCAGAGACCCATTTATGTACCTTAAAATCCACTTCAATGCTTACCAGTGAGCCTTTCCAGGGTTCGCCATGTACCTACTTACAAGACTTACTGCATATGCTATGTCGGGTCTAGTACAGACCATAGCATACATCAAAGAACCAACTATATTAGCATATGGGATGCTATTCATATAGGCTCTTTCGACATCAGTACTGGGACACTGATCAATACTCAACTTGAATTGAGGGTTTGTTGGAGTCACAACTGGCTTCGAATTCGACATTCCAAACTTTTCGAGAATCTTTCATAGATATGCCTCTTGAGATAAGCATAACTTCGACTTCTTTCTATCTCTTCGAATGTCAATTCCAAGAATCCTGGAAGCAGCTCCCAGATCCTTCATATCGAACTCCTTATTGAGTTCAGCCTTCACCCTCGTCACATCTTCAACATTGTTGCTTGCTATAAGAATATCATCCACATAAAGCAACAAAATAACAAATGAATTACCAGGTCGTAATCTGAAGTAAACGCAGTGGTCGAACTGACTTCTAATGAAACTTATGCATGCCATGAACTTGTAGAATCTCCTATTCCACTGTCGAGGAGATTGTTTCAGCCCATACAAAGATCTATTTAACTTGCACACACAATCTTCCTTCCCCTTTTTGACATACCCTTCAGGTTGCCTCATCAGGATCGTTTCATCTAGATCACCATACAAGAACACAATCTTCACATCCATCTGTTCCTGTTCAAGATCGAACTGTGCCACCATGGCAAGCAACATTCGAATGGACCTATGCTTCACAATAGGAGAAAACACATCATTGAAGTCGACACCTTCTTTCTGAGTGAAACCCCTTACAACTAACCTTGCCTTGTATCTTTTCGACGTCACTCCTTCAATTCCTTCCTTAACTTTGAAAATCCATTTACAGCTGACTAACCTTGTCCCAGCAGGTTTCTTGATTAGTTCCCAAGTATGATTATCATGAAGAGATTTCATCTCATCATCCATGGCCTTCAACCATTCAGTCTTATTTCGACTCCTCATAACTTCCTTGTAGTCTCTAGGTTCTTCGTCTAGAACCTCACTTGCAGAGATTAAGGCATAAGCTATAAGATCTGCATACCCAAGTCTCTGAGGTGCCTTGATGACTCTTCTCGACCTATCTCTCGCCAATATGTAGTCATCGTCAGTTTCCTCAACTTCCTCAACATCTTCTGCTTCTTCTTCGACTTCATCAGGGATATGCAATTCAGCATCAACATGCCCCACCTCAACAGGAATCTCTACCTGTTCCAGCTCTTCGTCAGATGTTTCTGTATTTCGACCAACATTATCAATTTTCTTAAAAGCCATTTCAGCTTCATTGAAAACTACATCTCGACTGGTGATACACCTCTTGTGACCTGGCTCTAGGCACCATAGCCTATAAGCTTTGACTCCTTCAGGGTATCCCATGAACATGCATTTTAGAGCTCTAGGTTCGACCTTGTCTTGCTTAATGTGAGCATAGGCTACGCAGCCAAATACTCTCAGTTTATCAAGATCTGGTGGATGTCCCGACCAAACTTCTTCAGGTGTCTTCATATCTAACGTTGTCGAAGGACATCTGTTTATCAGATATGTTGCTGTCGAAACAGCCTCAGCCCAGAACACCTTCTTTATTCCAGCACTAGTCAACATGCATCTGACTCTCTCCAAAATAGTTCGATCAAACCTTTCAGCCAAACCATTTTGTTGTGGAGTACCTGCAGTAGTTCTGTGCCTTGCAATACCAGAGGCAGCACAAAAACTGTCGAATGCCTCATTGCAAAATTCAAGGCCATTGTCGGTTCTCAACCTTTTGACCTTTCTGCCAGTCTGATTTTCAACCAGAGTCTTCCAACTTTTGAAATTCTAAAGAGTTTCATCCTTAGTCTTCTGGATGAATACCCATAATTTTCTGGAATAATCATCTACTATGGATAGAAAATACCTTGCTCTTGAATGTGATGGACACCTTGCAGGCCCCCAAAGATCAGCATGGATGTAATCAAGGGATCCATGTGTTCTTTGTTTGCCTTTGTTGAACTTCACTCTGCAAGATTTTCCAAGTACACAGGGTTCACAAAACTTCAGCTTTTCGACTTTGTCTCCACCAAGCAGATTTTGTTTCCCTAACTCGACTAGACCCCTTTCACTGACATGGCCCAATCTCATGTGCCAGATTTCTGTCTTCAACAAAGGTTTCGTGGATGCAACATTTGTCGAACCACTTACAACTTCAGCCTCAAGGGTATACAAGCCTTGTTTCTTCACGCCTCTCAAGACTTCTTTCGAACCCTTCATGACTCTTAGGATACTTTTCTCTCCTTGGAAAACATATCCTTTCTTGTCGAATTCACCAAGAGAAAGCAGATTTCTCTTCAAATCAGGAACATACCTGACTTCAGTCAACAGCCTTATTGACTCATCATGGAGCTTGAACCTCACAGATCCAACACCTGCAATCTTGCAAGCCTTGTTGTTTCCCAGCAATACTGATCCACCATCTTGATCACATAATTCCTCGAACAAGTCTTTGTTTGGAGTCATGTGCCAAGTGCAACCTGAATCCATAATCCACTCCTTCCTAGAGTCACTGCTTGAAACCACAAGGACATCAGACGATTCGAAATCATCTTGAACAATGGCAGCATTGCCATTATCCTTACCTCCATGATCTTTCAGGCGTTCAGGGCACACCTTTCTTGTGTGACCCTCCTTCTTACAATGATAGCATCGAATGCCAGATGCTTCGCCACTGTAAGACTTCGACTGGCTTTTGCCCTTCTTCTTGTCAAACTTACCATCCTTTCGTAAGAGTTTTCCTTTAACGGCCAAACCTTCGCCAACAGTCGAAGGTTTATGCTCCTTTCGTTCGTTTAGGTCCTTTGAATATAGGGGCTGATTGAACTTCTTCAAAGGCCAGGGACTCCCTTACATACAGGAGAGTTTCTTTGAAGTGAGCATGTGATCGAGGCAAAGAACACAATAGTAACAACACTTGATCTTCATCATCGATCTTCACATCAATATTTTCAAGATCAAGAATCAGCTTGTTGAACATATCCAACTGCTCAGCCAACACTTTGTCTTCAATCGTCTTGAATGAATACAAAGCTTGCTTCAGGTAGAGTCGATTTACCAGCGATTTGGTCATGTACAAACTTTCAAGTTTCACCCATAACCCTGATGCTGTCGTCTCCTTTGATACCTGCCGAAGAACCTTATCACCAAGGCTCAACAAAATTGTGCTGTGTGCTTTATCGATCATATTTGTCTTCTCCGCTACCGACAATTCTGCATTTATGGCTGCCTCTCCCTTAAACGCTTCCAAGCAACCTTGCTGAACCAGTAGGGCTTTCATCTTCAAGCGCCACAGACCAAAATCATTCACTCCGGTGAACTTTTCAATCTCATACTTTGTTGACGGCATCTTCTCCACGCTCACCGCACCAATTTGTTGTGAATTCAATACCAAGAACAAAGTATAATGCAAGGGAAGAATAAAGAACAAGGAAGAAGAACACAATAATTGGTTATAACTGATATTATTTTACTTTCTCTTAAAACAAGATTACAAGTTTACAAGAATACCAAATAACCTCTCTCACCCTAAATTAGGATTTGCAGCTTTTCAATGATGAGAGACTAGTATGCTATTTATAATAAAACCTAACATACTAACTAATGGGCTTTTTCCACAAGGCCCATTACACAAGCCAAATTAATAAACAAGCTAACTTAACAAATTAGGGTTTAAACACTAAAACCTAATTTAACATGCTAACAACCCTAGCATCTTCGACACAAGCATGTGAACAACCTTCGACTTCATGCTTATCCTGTCGAACCAAGAAGCTATCCTTCGACCATACTAGAGTTCAATCCAATATCTCACAAATCTCCACCTTGGACCTAACTCTACAACGTTAAGGGAACAAACTAGCTTTCTTCATGCAGCTTTATCAACTGCATACAGTGGAAAAACTTGCAACTCGGCAATGTCTTGGTGATCATATCAGCAACATTGTCTTCAGTCGAAACCTTTAGCACTTGGACTTCTCCACGCTCGATTACTCCTCTGACGAAATGCAGCCTCACATCAATATTCTTAGTTTTCTCATGATAGGCTAAATTCTTCGACAGGTGTATTGCACTCTGACTATCACATTTAACAGTGATACCTCGACCTTAAAGTTTTAGCTCCTTCGCAAAACCTTCAAGCCATAATGCTTCTTTTACAGCTTCAGTTAGGGCAATATACTCCGCTTTAGTGGTTGATAGAGCAACAACCTTCTGAAGTGTTGCTTTCCAGCTAATTGCAGTGCCAAACATAGTGAAAACATATCCAGAAATAGATTTTCTGGAATCCATACAACCTGCATAATTAGAGTCGACATATCCTTCTATTACTGCTTTACTATCTTCACCCAAGGCTCCACCATAAATTAGGACTCTATTCAGAGACCCATTTATGTACCTTAAAATCCACTTCAATGCTTGCCAGTGAGCCTTTCCAGGGTTCTCCATGTACCTGCTTACAAGACTTACTGCATATGCTATGTCGGGTTTAGTACAAACCATAGCATACATCAAAGAACCAACTATATTAGCATATGGGATGCTATTCATATAGGCTCTTTCGACATCAGTACTGGGACACTGATCAATACTCAACTTGAATTGAGGGTTTGTTGGAGCCACAACTGGCTTTGAATTCGACATTCCAAACTTTTCGAGAATCTTTCGTAGATATGCCTCTTGAGATAAGCATAACTTCGACTTCTTTCTATCTCTTTGAATGTCAATTCCAAGAATCCTGGAAGCAGCTCCCAGATCCTTCATATCGAACTCCTTATTGAGTTCATCCTTCACCCTCGTCACATCTTCAACATTGTTGCTTGCTATAAGAATATCATCCACATAAAGCAACAAAATAACAAATGAATTACCAGGTCGTAATCTGAAGTAAACGCAGTGGTCGAACTGACTTCTAATGAAACTTATGCATGCCATGAACTTGTCGAATCTCCTATTCCATTGTCGAGGAGATTGTTTCCGCCCATACAAAGATCTATTTAACTTGCACACACAATCTTCCTTCCCCTTTTCGACATACCCTTCAGGTTGCCTCATCAGGATCGTTTCATCTAGATCACCATACAAGAACGCAGTCTTCACATCCATTTGTTCCAGTTCAAGATCGAATTGTGCCACCATGGCAAGCAACATTCGAATGGACCTATGCTTCACAACAGGAGAAAACACATCATTGAAGTCGACAACTTCTTTCTGAGTGAAACCCCTTGCAACTAACCTTGCCTTGTATCTTTTCGACGTCACTCCTTCAATTCCTTCCTTTGAAAATCCATTTACAGCTGACTAACCTTGCCCCAACAGTTTTCTTGATCAGTTCCCAAGTATGATTATTATGAAGAGATTTCATCTCATCATCCATGGCCTTCAGCTATTCAGTCTTATTTCGACTCCTCATAACTTCCTTGTAGTCTCTAGGTTCTTCGTCTAGAACCTCACTTGCAGAGATTAAGGCATAAGCTATAAGATCTGCATACCCAAGTCTCTGA